>NC_061510.1:315359028-315419145 GCF_022539505.1 Lolium rigidum | reverse complement strand
CCTTTCACCGAGGTCCTGGATAGATGACTACTTGCAGACTGTGATTCTGCACAAGGGAAATCAGATAGCAGCAATGCAATGCTTGCAGCTTTACCTGAAGGATTCAGCGCGAGCCTGGTTAAGAGGCCTACCGAAGGGTTCCATCAAATCATGGGACGACCTAGTAGACGCTTTCGTCGCCAATTTCCAAGCAACATACAAAAGGCCTGTCGGGATTGAGGAATTACGGCACTGCCAGCAAAAGCAGAAGGAATCGATGCGTGCATACATCGGGAGATTCACCAAGCTCTTAAACGCTGCCAAAGATGTCTGTGTCGACAGAGCAATCGATGCCTTCAGCGATGGCCGCTGACGTGAAACCTACATAGAGGAACTCGGGCGCAAAAAACCAAAAATTATAACCAAGTTAATGGAAATTGCCAACAGCTGGCCTGATGGCGAGGACAACGTACGAAGGCCGCAACAGCGCAATGACGACGAAGACGACGACCAGCCGAAGCACGACTCGGGTGGACGAAGAGATCGCCATAAGAAAAGGAAAAACCGCATCTACGACGATAGTAACCTGGTAGCCGCAGGATACTCTGATCGGCAGGACGATCGGTACGACGACAGACGAGACGATCGGTAGGACGGCAATCGGAAGAACACTGGAAACCGCGGCAACTACAAACCACGACCACAGAGGACTCCCGAGCTACGCTTCGCCGAACAGATAAACGCTCCTTGTTACTTGCACTCGTACGTCGACTCCAAGGACAACAAAACGAAGTCAAGCCACCTGCTCAGAGATTGTAGGCAGTTCATTGAAATGCAGAAACTCATCCAGCAGCAGCAGCCACAGCCACCACCACCACCCCCCCCCCCACCGCAGCACCAGGTCCAGCAGGCTCAGCCTCGCCAACCCAATGAGGCATTTCCACCCCCACGTGGGCAGATGAGCATGATCCACAGGACAGGTGTTTCAAGAAGACAAATGAAGAAGCTCACCCGAGAAATCAATCTGGCAGAAAGTATTATGGCGAACATCCCTGAGTATGTCGAGTGGTCCTCTCAGAACATTACGTTCAGCCGAGCAGATCACCCGATGACCATACTAAAACCAGGACACGCTGCCTTAGTAGTCGAAGCGCAAATCGGGGGGTTCAAAATGAGCAAAGTCTTCATGGATGGTGGAAGTGGACTAAACCTGATATTCGTTGACACAACCAAAAGTATGGGGATCACCATGAGAATGCTAGAAGATACTGACACCTGTTTTCATGGGATTCTCCCCACTTCACCGGCGTACTCTCTTGGCAAAGTTTACCTGAACGTCGTCTTTGGCAAACCCGACAACTTCAAGAAGGAAAAGATCGAGTTTGAAGTCGTGAACTGGGAATCACAGTACCACGCTATACTCGGAAGACCAGCTTATGCCAAGTTCATGGTTGTACCGCACTACGCATACCTCAAGCCGAAAATGCCTGGGAGCAACGGGACAAACATCACAGTCTATGGAAGTTTCTATGGAAGTTTCTCACGCTCAGACAATTGTGATCGCGACTTTCAGAGGATTGCTGTGAAGTTTGGGTTAAAAAAGGAAATCCTCGACCCCCCGTCCAAGTCATCGCCACGCGATAATAAGGAAGAAAAATGCGTCAGGGAAACGAAGAAGAAGCCAGCCGACCTTGACCCAGAAGTTTCGGCAGTCAAAGCTTCTGCAGTTGATGGCACAACAGTTATAGGAGAAAGCAAGACACTGGCAGTCGCCGTCGAGACCCCTAGTGAATTTAACGACGCTTCGAAAACCGCTAACGTGGTGGACAAGCCGGAAGATAAGAAGAACCCTTTCCTTGCTTAGGTGGATGAATAGTATTTAGTTTTTCTTTTCTTTTCAACAGGGCCTGTAACATCCCAAAAATTCAAAACAAAATAAATGAATTTCCCTAGTTCCAAATTTTGGAACCAACAAAAACTTTTATTAAATTAAGTTTGATACATAGTGATCTTGCTTAATTCTTGTGCTATTGCCATGATTGCTTGTTATTAGTATTTGAAATAATCTTAAACCCTAAACCCCACCCCTCTTTTCATCATCCTAGTTAAAATAAAATAAAAGGAAGTTAAATAAGAAAAGGCATATGTGCCTATGGCTATAATTATAAATCTTTACCCTAGAACTTTCCACTTTGTTTAGAGGTTTGGAAAACCTTCACACACCTTACCTAGTACTTATCAAACCTAATTCAAGTTGTTTCCAAAGAAAATAAAAAGAAACTAAAAATGCCATAGAGGCATATGTGAGTAAAATAGCAAATTTGTGAATTTGAGAAGCTTGACCCTAGGACTTGTTGTGAATGGTTGGATCACCCCTATATACCATTTCAACACTCCACAACCTCATTTGGGTCAAGCCAAGTCAAATTAAAATTCAAATGCAACATATGCATAGAGGCATATGTGGCACATAGCCATTTCACCAAATTTTGCCCTATGACTTTAAACCTTGACCAAATGATGTGAAACCTTCTCCAAACCTAATATAACCCTAAATTAACCCTAACCCATGCCCAAGTAAAGCAAGGTGAACAATTTACAAAAATAATAAAATTTGACACATCATCTTTTATGTGTTATGGCCATTTTTGCAAATCTTTGAACACGACCTTTTTAAATGGATTCAATGGTTTGGAAATGTTTATAAACTAATAAGAATCACATTAGAGTCAACAAAAGTCAAATTAAATGGAGAGAAATTAAATAGGGAGAAAATCCCAATTTCACTCACATACACATTATGCCAAATTACAAATCTTCACTCTAGGCCATAATTGCTTGCTCTCTTGCTTGTAGAATACCTAAATATGATAAACTAACACAATTGCATCAATGAAACCAGAATCAAACCAAAGGAAATCTCAAAATCTTCACACATATGATAATGGTCATATGTCACCAAAATATTTTCTTCACTACTTTACCCCTCTGGTTTTCTCTATTCTTAAACTAAACTTGGTCAACCAAAGCCATGTCATCGAAGACCATGTCAAGGTGAGTAACTTTCATGTTGACCACCATGGCCATAGTTGACTAGGTTGACCAGTATGAATGTGACAAGTAGTGATGTTGAAACAAAGAGAAGATCTTCTCACTTTTGCCATTTTGCAAATCAACTCCAAAATGGACACCACCACCACCATTCCAACACTTTAATTATATGATTGAGCTCCACCAAAAAGATTTCCAAAATTCCAACATTCTCTTCATGCGGCCATTGTGTCGAACACCTTGCAGACACAAATTGGGAAATGCAATGCATCCTTTTAACCTCTGGATAATTGCCTAAACCTCTTTTGATCCTTGATCATTGTGGCTCCTGTACCTTCTCTGCATCAAGACCTGCCATTGTTCTCTGATTAAAGTGAAGGAATGATCACCCTTGCCTCCATGCCGAGCACAAGGACACCACCAATGCCACTCATCCTCTCTACCCCTCTCTGGCCAGCCTCATCATGTCAAATAGGTAGCCTGCACCCTCCTAAGCACGCCAAGCACCCGGCCTAGCTCGAAGCCCTCACGGCATTGGCCGAACACGCACGCCCCGACACGCCCGTAACATGCCGAGCCACGCGGTGAGCGCGCACGGGCACGTCCTGGACGCGCCAGAGCACGCGCGCGTGCCGTCGGCCTCGTCCTCCTCTCCCTCTCTCACTTTGCACGCGCACGGCCCCCTGCACCAGCTATCTCCTAGACATCCTCGATAGCTCCCGGAAGCACTGACACCGTCGCAATGATCCGAGACCTGCCGCGCCCGTACTGCAAGCACTTGATCGTCGCCAGCACGCCCTCGTCCTCCCCTCGCTGCCCCTTCACGCGCGTCGTCCTCGCCATGATCCCAGCAACCTAGCGCAACCCCTACCTTGCCCTTTGGCACGCTAGAACCGCCGCGCCATGGACGCCCTCTCACAGCACCCGCCGGTCACCTCTCCATCTATAAATAGAGGCACCCAAAGCACACCTCCTTCACACCAATCTCTTCCCCTCTCATCACTGCCTCTCCTCGACCACCCAATTGAACCCCACCTCGCCGGAGCCGCCCCAATCGAAAGCTCGTTCCCGCCGGAGCCCGCAGATCCTCTACCTCGACTGGAGCCACCCCGAGCCTCGCCGCCGTACCAGGGGCCTCTACACCATCGACAACGCCGCCTCGCCCTCTCCCTCGATCGCCGGCGGCCTAGGACGCCCTCCGATCCCCTACCTCCGTCCCCAAGCACGCCCTCCTCTCGCCGGAGAAGAAGACGAACCACGGCCGTGCGATCATCTCCTAATCCAACGGTCGACATCACCAGGTACCGATTCGGGGTAAATAGAGACTGACGCGCAGGCCCCACTTCGTCAGACGGCCCGCGGCGTGGGCAGCGCTAGTTGGGCCATGATCATGGACTAGATCCAAATAAATCACATTTGATATAATCTAATTGTTTATGCAAAAATATAGCATAATTGTTTGCATGATCATGGACTAGATCCAAATAATGACTATGGAGCCATTTCTAGTCCATTTAACACATACACCTAAATTTATTTAAATAGTATGAGAGCTTCTCTCTCATTTAAATTGTGATCCTAAGTAATTCAAATAGAGGTACTGACCTTGGTCTAATAAGTCTCATGCTTGTTTACTTAGAGACATTAAATCATTTCCATGCTAGTATTAAAATGCATGAGGTGTAACACCTCATTTAAATCATTTCTCAAGTAATATGAAGTAATGGGTTGACCTTTATTTACTTAGGCTCATACTTGCTCACTTGTAGAATTTAAATCAAGATAGTATTTAATTTTGCAATTGTTATTTAAATCACATGAGATGAGGAATCTCATTTAAATCATTTTCTTAAATGATAAGTATGAAGAGGTTGACTTTGGTCAACCTAGGTCATATATTATTCATAAGAGAGATTAAATCTTAAGAAGATTCAATGAGAGGAAATTATTCTCCAAAGAACTAAATAGAAACCCTAATTCCAATTTCAATAAGAGGAAATTATTTTCCTAATATTAAATAAAGAAACCCTAGCATAATTTGTGGGTAAATGTTAAGTAGTGATGCTAGATCCTTTGTGTGAGCCAATAAGGCTAATTAAGACTGCTTAAGTGTTGTTTGGTGATTGTATCCTCGTATTCGTTTATAGACGCTAGTACCGGAGACTATCAAGAGGAGGAGGTATTCTACCAAGAGGAAGAGCAAGGGAACTTTGATCACATCACCAATCAAGGCAAGCTAATATTCTTGCTAAGTGCAAAGCTCTACCGGAGCAAGGCACCAACACATTTTACTTTAGGCTTATTGATCCCATTCCAAGTTTTACTTTACAAGCTTTACTTGATTTTATTTATCAAAGTTACTTTTTGACTCATGATTCACTTAGTTTAAGTTATGGAGTAGTGCAAGAGTATCAAACTTAGCCTAGAGCAATCCAAGATACTTAGCATCCCTCATAAGTAGTTGCTAGTGCTAAACTAAAATTGACTACTAGAGATGGGAACTTGTGAAAACCAATGACTTTGAAAACCTTGGAATGATGAGTCATTCTATTGAAAGATTTTGAAGGTGAATATGACTGGTGAATGACTTGGTGAATTTTACGAAAACCGATGGTTGGGTTCGGATGCGATACCATTCCAATTTGAAAGTACCCCCACAATACCCAACATGGGTAAGGGCTTAACTAGAAATTTATGTGCTTTAGTATGGGTTCCCTCTGAACAAGCGTCATCGGGGTTAGGCTGGAGGCTGCCTCTACAACAAAAGAACTGATGAGAAATGACGTGAAATGAGGTGAATGTCCGGCCCAAGCCCTGTGCAGTTCCCAGGCTGACAGTTGGTCTTCATTGGGAGGCCAAGCTCATGGGGAGAGGTGCCTATACTAGGGTATGTAAATGAAAGGTTAGGATTGGTAGTTCGCGTACTGCGTACGATAAATCAGGGCCGCTTACCTCGACGAATTATTGCAATTGTTGTGGCACAAGTGTACAACCTCTCGCAGAGTTTAACCTATTCGAATAGCCGCGTCCGCGGTCATGGACAGCTTGGAAAGGCCATACTGTTCCGTCATCGAACTTTTCTAAAAATATGAATGGTGACTTGTGATTTGGGTTGAAAGGTGACTTTGACTTTGAATCACAACTGAGTTGTGGGAATGACACTAATGTTCCCACTTGAGTTAAGTTAGGCAAATGAGGAGTTTTTGATTATTAAAAGCTTATGAAAGAAAACTGGCTTTATGCAAATGAAACTAGAGCTTAGAACCCCTCACTATAGTTGATAGTATTTACCTTAGTATTAGTTTGCGAGTACTTTGAAGTACTCACGGCTGTGTCCCTGGATATTCAAATGGCCAGACTATGAAGAGGAGTACCAGAACCCGGAAGAAGGACAGCAGGACGTCTATGACAACTAGGATCACTCCTGACGTCAACAGTTGCCTGTGGAATTGTTGCGGTCAGAAACCCACCGGCGGGCAGCGACGGGCAACACCGTAGAGCCGGGAACAACTCAGGGCTGCGGCTGGCCCTGGTCCCTCAGAGCGACGGCCCGCAAAGCCTTCTGGTCACACGTCCGATACTGTCGCAAGGGTGTGCCACCTGACCTATACCTGGTCAGGAAGGTGTTGGATGATGCCTCGCTTAGTTTCCTGCATGGCATACACGTAAACGTTAAATACGAGCCTCGATCGGCTCTCGAGGTTGTCCCGTGAATCGGCTCAAAGAGCCGATCCACCCATGATACGTACGAGGTGTACGATCGGATGGTGGTCCCGCTTGATCAAGATAAAGCTGAAGCGACCTACTACGATCTGGGGTTTTCACCGCACAATCGGAACATCCTACTCGTGATTGGGCCTCGCGCTCGCGCACGGTGATCGTAAGCCGATCCTAGACAGGGCCTAAAAACCAACATGAGGTTGATCCTCGGAACGTCCTGTCTAGGGCTAGCAAACGCCACCCTACACGCCGCTGGATCCTCCAACCCTTTGTAAGGCCTAACAATGCAGATATTAAACTAATCCTTGAAGAACAAGGAGCAATCATAACGGATCGGATCTACTAAACAATGATCAAGCGGGGTGCTGCCCTTACACCCGTGACAGGCATAAGGGCGGCTAGATGCCTAAGGGTTGCACGACGATAGCATATGATACGAAGAACAATGCTAACCCTAAAACACCTATGATAACTACGTTGCTCGCCATCAAAAAGGCTTCAGTACGAGCAACGCATGGAGGACGAATAAACGCGTGTGCTGCCTAGATCGCAAGATGCGATCTAGGCAGCATGGTGCTTACCCGGAAGAAACCCTCGAGACGGGGGAGTTGGCGATGCGCCGAGATTGGTTTGTGTTGAACGTTGGTTGTTGTTTATTTCATAAACCCTAGATACATATTTATAGTCCGGGGACTTTCTAATTCAGGCGTGCACCTAACCGTGCACGGGTAAAACTCTAACTTCTAACCGACACGTATCCTACTATGGTACAGATACACGGGAAATTAGCCCAAACTTGGTACACAAGGCCGATTCACGTATTTCTTCTATGTATATCCTTCAAACCCATCTTGATCGCCGCCCACCTCTGATCCGGTCAAATTCTGGTGATAACACATGCCCCCTGGTTTTGGAAATGACATTTCCAAAATCATTACGCTTTTCTTTCGTCGGGTCATGTCGTCGCAGAGCAGAACTGCCGCAGAATCTTCCATCATTTCGCCTCGCCTCCTGGGCTTCTCTCGCACGAATTGATAATTTCGGCATCACGTCCTCGAGAACCGTCATGGCATTAAATCTCCACTACACCCCCTTTATTTATCTGTGCCGAACGGTTCGCCACTTCATCCCCTTGCTCTGTTCTATCCACCAGTGCCCAAAAAACCCTCTTCCCCTGTAGCAATGTCTTCCTCTTCCTCTTCCTCTTCCCCCTCAGGCCTCCCCCTCCAATCTTCGCCGAAGAACAAGAATGAGGACGACCTCCACTCCGGGGCGAACCCCATCTCCTCCGACAAGGAGGAGAAACAAGGAGAAGTAGAGAAGACAAAGGCCTCCCCCTCCGCCAGGCTCCCGCCGAAGAAGCGCTCCCGCATGTGGGCGGACAGCGAGGACGAGGATGATGACGAGGAAGGAGAAGAGGAGGAGGAGGAAGATGATTCCTCCACTTCAGCTGGGTACTCGCCGACGAAGCGCTTCCGCGCTTGGGCGGACAGCGAGGATGATGATGATGACGAGGAAGAAGAAGCTCCGACCGAAGGCTGGGGCAGCAGCGACGAGGAGTTCTCCGGCAGTAGCGCCGACGGCGACGCTGATGATGATGCTAGCGAGGATTAGCAATGTAGGATAAGTAGCCCCTGAGCAATCGGCTCTTCTTTTGCTTGAGCAATCGGCTCTTCATTGTAAAAATCCTCTCTTATTAATGAAGAAGACTTTTCCTTAACATGATCTTGCCGATTTCCCTGCGTGCGGATTCTCCTCAAATGGTAACATGTGAACCTTGCTCGACCTCAGATCCCCAACTTCCAACCGAGCAGGTCCAAACCGCAGTCTCTGAGCGTATTATTAACGACAACCTTTGTCTTCGGGAGAGCTCTAGGACCATTGCTGAATCAACCCGGAGGGCGGGGCTGTTACTTCTGCAGGAGAGGCTCCTGCTCCGTTTTCCCGCAGCAACCATTCCTCAACAAGGGTGAGATCTAGAGCCAGCCGATTTCAACCCAAATCGGCTTCCTATAGCAAAGGATCCTTCAGGACAAGCTGCCCCCCGAGCCTCAGTTAAGGCGAGAAAAGTAGTGAGTCAGCCAAATGTGCCACCATTGGCCTCCAAGTCATAATGCAGAGCCAGCCGATTTCAACAAAATCGGCTCCCCAGAGCAGAGAACCTTCAGGGTGAGCTGCCCCCCGAGCTTCTTCAGTCCACTTCTTGCGCCTTGCTGGTCAGATCGGCTCCTTTCCTTTGGCGGATTTGATGCAACCTATCCTTAACCTGATCTGCTCATCTATGCTGCTCTTGGCACTGGTCAAGGTCACGAAGAGAGACTCACTTCTTGAGTCGATGGCCATGCATCGGCTTTCTATCCTTAAGTCGATGTCTGCGCATCGGCTGTGCTTAAAAAAATTTGAATTTTTTACGGCCGATTTATGTATCGGCCCCCATACTTCAATACCCATCATCAAAGAATATCTTGGGCTGAAAGACACTTCTACTTCGTATCCTCGTGTTTTATCCACCTGGGTGCCCCCCGAGCCGATTCTTTCAAGGGATTTGATGGTATCGGCTCTTCAGGTATTCCCTGTTGGATCAAATGTTGAACCCAGGCAGAATGTATGGTGAGGATAATTTTGGCCGATTGCTGGAATCGGCCTCCATGTTGCTTGCTCGATGAAGGTTTTGCAATGTTCCTCCATAAATCCTTGGGGCCGATCACCTGGATCGGCATCGCCACGTTTGTCCATTGATGTTGCTTTTGTTACACGGTCAGGTCGGTGGATAAAACCAGCCTCACCCCGTTCTTTGTCACGTCGATGCGCTCGCAGTCGTCCAAATTGATGCCTGAGAGTGGCTCTTGGCCTGATGTCTCCCAAACGTTCATGCCAGCCGGTTGAAATCTCGGCTGAATCATCTCGCGTGGACGACTTCTACTTCATCTCCATCCCATCGTATTAGGCATTGGTGCATCGTGGATGGGATGCAACAGCTTGGCGTGGATCCAATCTCTCCCTAGTAGGACAAGCATAGGAGCTCTTGCCGTCGACAATAAAGAACGTCGTAGGGACAGCTTTTCCTTCCTACGGCCGCATCCACGTTCGTAACACCTCGTGCGTCGATGCTTGGCCGTTGAAATCGCTCAGTGTCACATTGGTCTTGATCGATCCGAGCTGGAGCGTCCCAACCGACGTAGCATGGAGTATGGCATAATGTTAATCGCCGCTCCGTGTCCACCAACATCTTGTTGACAAGCTGCCCATTGATGTATCCTCGCAAGTACTGTGGCCTTCGCATGCTCGTAACTTCTCTCTCGTGGCTTCTCGAAGATGACCGGCCGTGGGCCGCAGTCAAGTTGTGCCACAGTGTGCTTCGTCTAATCCCGGAGCGCTAAACTCCGTTGGAAGGATGAAGACCATAGTTTGTGCCAGCCGATGTCTCATCATCGGCTTTCTTTGCCCGGGGCGCCACTCTTTTTCTTTGTGGCCGACCTTCTTCGTCCGTGGTTCGCTGGATTTTATCGGCCGATCAGGCCGCGCCTTCCTCAACGTGTGCAGTATAACCTTTCAGCCTTCTTCCAACCCACGTAGACGCTGAACCCTTCGCTTTGGGAACGGCCGAGCCCATCGTGGCACCACCTTGGCCGATGATACTTGTCTTCTTCTTCATCATCGTCCTCTAGTTCCTCGAGATCTTCCACCCGAGCGGACTCAGCATGCTTGTTCCGAGGCGGGAGAGGCCCTAGACGCTTGAACACGGACACGTTAGCCGCATCCTTCTTCTTTGTTTGCATTCTCGGGCGCTTGCCGATTGTAGGCAATCGGCTCATTCCTGAATCCCAGCAGTGTCTGAAGAAGGGGCAATCCCAGTGCCTATCCACGTCGTCTTGCTCTCTCGACTTTTCCTTGGCGTGGCGCTCATATCGCTCCTCGTTGCGATCATGCCGGCGACGTCTCCTGCCGTCCCTAGCCAGACGATCTTTTTCATCATCGTCGTTGTATCGCCGGCGTTGGTCGTATTGACCCACATACTTGTTGAGGAGGTGATCGCAGAGAGGTCGCTGATATCTTACGTTCCTCACTTCTCCCTCTCGTGATGTAGCGCTTGCCGTCGTGGCGGAGCCGATCGCGTGGAGCGGCTTCCTCTCGTGTTTTTTTATGAGAGCAGCTGCCCTCATCTCCGTCCTTACCGCAGTGGTGCCCGTGTCCCACCATGTTGATATTGCACGAGAAATCTGGCCGGCACCCTCCATGGTAAGTATACTCCACCATATTAACGGCGGGGAAGGGGTGTGTGTCGACCTTCATGGCGTACTGGTTGAAAATTAGCCGCCCTTTTTCTATCGCCATTTGGACCTGCTGACGCCACACCCTGCAGTCGTTAGTGGCGTGGGTGAACGTGTTATGCCACTTGCGTATGGCTTTCCGTTCAGCTCCCGCACCGTGGGGATCTTGTGGCCTTCGGGTACCTTTAGCCGCTTCTCCTTGAGTAAGAGGTCGAAAATCTGCTCAGCTTTGGTCACGTCGAAGTCGAACCCTTTTGGAGGACCTTGTGGCCTAACCCACTTACAGGACACGGGGCTTGCCGCCCGAGTCCATTCAGCCATCGCTACCTCTTGATCTTCCGCAAGCACCTTCATCCTCGTTCGCCTCAACCAGGACCACCGCACGCTCGAATTTGTCCCGGTAAACATCCGGGTGGCGTTGTTCATATGCCGACAGCCTTCGCACCATGTGCGCCAATGAAGGGTAGTCCGCTTGGGAGGCCACGTCCTTGATCGATGATGAGAGACCCACCACCGCCAACTCGACTCGCTTCTTTTTCACTTACGTGAACCGAATAGCATCGGTTCCTAACGGTCCCGAAGCGCCGGATGTATTCTCGACACCGTTTCCCCGCGCTTCGTCGTACTTGTGCTAGATCGGCAATACCAGCCTCGGAAGCCTCCGAGTGATACACGTATGTGGAACCGCTCTTCCAACCGCTTCCAAGTCCGGATTGAGTTCGGTGGCAGCGATGTGTACCACCCGAAAGCCGATCCCGTGAGGGACCGTGCGAAGAACCTCACACGCAGCTCGTCCGATGCCGAGATCGTGCCCAGCTGTGCCAAATATCGGCTCACATGCTCGATGGAGCCGGAACCATCCGATCCACTAAACTTTGTGAAGTCGTGGAGCCGATATTTGGGTGGTAGCGGGATCAATTCGTACTCGTTGGGGTACGGCTTGGTATAGCCGATTGTCCTCCTTTTCGGCATCATGCCGAATTGGTCTTTCAGAATTGTACAAATCTGATCCGCGGTGATGGCTGAAGGTGTCGAACCCTGAAGATTCGCCGGGGTGGCATACTTAGCCAGCCATGCTTGCTTTCCCAGTTCCGAGCCAACTGCAGGAGCTGAGCTCTGGAGGTTTTTCGGGGTGGCATACTTAGCTAGCCACATCTGCTTCTCAATATCTGCTCCCGATGTTCCTCCTGCTGTTCCGTAGTCCCCGCCGTTGCAGCTCGGTTCGAGAGTGCCCGCCATCGCAGTCTCGGCACGTATGCGCACGTGTATCCGTGCGGGATCTCCTTGGGCGCCTCATGTAGGAATTGGTAGTCACTAGGGTCACCACCAATCTTGTAGACGACGTATGCCGATCATTTCGGCACTTCTGGTGCTGCCAACACGAACGGCAGCGGTGGACGGGACTGGAGTGGCATCTCTCCTTGGTAAGTCCCCAGAGCCGGTCCTGACGGAGAGTACTGATGGCTCATGATTTCCTGGATCACGCGAAGAGCGACACGCTCCAAAGTGTTCACCAGTGCTTCGTAATGGCGGTGCAGCGAATGAGCCACCATGAAGTTGATCTCCCGACGCAGCCGACTCGGGTGCGTTCTTCCGACGGGGAGGACAGGTCCACTCCATCGAGCGCGCCTCAGGTGAGAACCCCTTCCACCCGATGCCATGGGAGCGGGTTCTGTGAAAAGAGCCGATGAGGTCGGCTTCGAGGACCGCCTTGATCTCGTCATGCTTCTTCTTGAGCTCGTCGCCGGATCCTCGTACTTGACCGGAGTGCCTTCCGCCATCTCGGATGTAGATGGCGTTGCGGTGGATGTCGAAGATTGTCCCACCGGGCGTGCCGAATGTGTTGCGGTCGAAACCCACCGGCGGGCAGCGACGGGCAACACCGTAGAGCCGGGAACAACTCGTGGCTGCGGCTGGCCCCGGTCCCTCGAGCGACGGCCCGCAAAGCCTTCTCGGTCACACGTCCGATGCCGTCGCAAGGGCGTGCCACCTCGACCTATACCCGGTCGTGAAGGTGTTGGATGATGCCTCGCTTACTTTCCCGCATGGCATACACGTAAACGTTAAATACGAGCCTCGATCGGCTCTCGTGTTGTCCCGTGAATCGGCTCAAAGAGCCGATCCACCCATGATACGTACGAGGTGTACGATCGGATGGTGGTCCTGCTTGATCAAGATAAAGCTGAAGCGACCTACTACGATCTGGGGTTTTCACCGCACAATCGGAACATCCTACTCGTGATTGGGCCTCGCGCTCGCGCACGGTGATCGTAAGCCGATCCTAGACAGGGCCTAAAAACCAACACGAGGTTGATCCTCGAACGTCCTGTCTAGGGCTAGCAAACGCCACCCTACACGCCGCCGGATCCTCCAACCCTTTGTAAGGCCTAACAATGCGGATATTAAACTAATCCTTGAAGAACAAGGAGCAATCATAACGGATCGGATCTACTAAACAATGATCAAGCGGTGCCGCCCTTACACCCGTGACAGGTGTAAGGGCGGCTAGATGCCTAAGGGTTGCACGACGATAGCATATGATACGAAGAACAATGCTAACCCTAAAACACCTATGATAACTACGTTGCTCGCCATCAAAAAGGCTTCAGTACGAGCAACGCATGGAGGACGAATAAAGTGTAGGCTGCCTAGATCGCAAGATGCGATCTAGGCAGCATGGTGCTTACCCGGAAGAAACCCTCGAGACGGGGGAGTTGGCGATGCGCCGAGATTGGTTTGTGTTGAACGTTGGTTGTTGTTTATTTCATAAACCCTAGATACATATTTATAGTCCGGGGGACTTTCTAATTCAGGCGTGCACCTAACCGTGCACGGGTAAAACTCTAACTTCTAACCGACACGTATCCTACTATGGTACAGATACACGGGCAATTAGCCCAAACTTGGTACACAAGGCCGATTCACGTATTTCTTCTATGTATATCCTTCAAACCCATCTTGATCGCCGCCCACCTCTGATCCGGTCAAATTCTGGTGATAACAGGAATAGATGGACTACTACTACGCTAATTTCGCTTCTGCTATGTGTTATGTAATGGATCAATAGAACTTCTATTATTGTAATAAGACTGGATCATGTGATCCTTTATTTGTAAAACGATTATGTGTTGTAATGAATGATGTGTTGTGATATCAATCTATTATGTCTCGCAAAAACAATATTCCTGGGATTGCGAGGAATGGCATAATAGGCATCTGGACTTAAAAAGCCGGGTGTTGACAAGTTGGTATCAGAGCCATTGTTTGACCTTAGGAGACCCTAGTTAGAATGGACGTCTGAAAAACTTAGTTTCAAAACCAATGAAGTGCATATTTGTGAAAACATATTCTCACTCTTACCCTTGAGATCTTTTCAAAATAATAAATCCATGCTCTACTTTTATTTGAAATGGTACATAAAATTTTGCACACTTGATCACTTCATTAACTTACTTATCCTAATTGCTCATGCATGGAGTACCAATGGGAGTTCTATCAGCCCTGGTCACTGAGGCGACCTAAGGTTCGAAAAGGATTTGAAGCAACTAGTGGAATATATGGGACACCCGTATCCCGAGTTCTTCGGAATACCCCTCAACAACCACTCCGGAGAACCACCTCGGTGGGAAGTTTTCACTGATCTCCGAAGGAAGCTTGGAGCCCCGTTATGGGAAACCATCTGGTTTTCTGTAACGGGAAACACTTGGAAGGAAGGACTAGTTAGAGCTATGCAAGAAGCAATTTTCCGTCTGTGCGGACAAAATGAGAACAAGATCAAGAACACTCGCTTCGTCTACTACCCAAGACAGGATTCCATGGGAAGACCGATGACCATGCCACCACGTACGGAGATGAACCCCTATGTAGCACACCAGGACTTCAAGATGTACAAAACCCGCGAGGATTTGGACAACGCCCTCGCCTCTCGCCAAGCACATTACCCGTGAAGACGAAGAATTCCACCCTAAAGAGTAGTATCATTTAAGGCACTTTCGTATGTGTGAGTTGTATCAGGATCCCCTTGTATCGTAGAGCGAATGAATGGTTCTTCAAACCAACGGTGTGTTAACTTTGTAATATGTGATGTTTGGTATGAATGAAAAAGTGTTGTTGGTTTTACCCCCGCAACAATACTCAAGTTTTCAATTTATGAACTTTTTTAAATTTTAACAAAACAAACCCTAGAAATTTCCCTCTTATCTTATCATCTACCTCAATATTCAGATGGCCCCACCAACCCGCAATGCCACCCAGGATGCCATGATGCAACTGCTGCAGACGATGATGGAAGATCGAGAAGTCGAAAGAGCTGAACGCCAAGCAAACCTTGCCGCACCGCAACGGATAGCCCGAACAATCAAGGCCACGGAAATCACGATCACCCCGGGTCAAAGCTGAAGAATTTTCAGAACACCAACCCACCGATGTTCAACAAGACTGAAGAGCCCCTAGATGCTGATGACTGGCTCTAGACCATGGAGAACAACCTCGAAGTTGCGGGAGTTGAAGCCGCAGAAAAAGTACTATTTGCCACCCACTACCTGTCAGGACCTGCCAGAGCCTGGTGGACAAGTGCCCGTGCAATGAATGCGGGACAAATGATTACCTGGGAAGACTTCAAGCTGAAGTTTAGCAAATACCATGTGCCTCAAGGACTGATCAAGAAGATGAGAGACGAGTTCCGTGAACTCAAACAAGGAAGGATGTCTCGTGGTGGAATACCGCGACAGGTTTCTCACTCGTCACAGGTACGCCCGGATGAGACCGACACCAATGAGAAGAGAAAGGAAAGATTCCCGAACGGACTGCACGACGAGATGCAAACTGTGTTAGTGAACATTCCGTTCGCTGACTTAGAAGCCCTCGTAGACTCAGCCATACAGATGGAAGGAAAGCTGCATCAGGCCAATGAGAACCGCAAGCGCAGAATAATGAACCAGAATGGGCCCCACAATGCCCAGAAACACCGCAACTACCACTCTGGAGGATTTACCCCAAGGAACAACAGGCCACCTGCTCAGACTTACCGCCCAAGCAACAACAACAACAGAAGCAACCACCACAACCACAAGAACACCAACGAGCAACAACAGCAATGGCAACCGCACCAACAACAACAACCACCCCAATGGCAACAACAAGCAACCCCAATATCGCCTCAATAACTCGGAAGCAACACCGCTCCCGTCAACCCCAAGGACAAGTCCACGATCAATCTGCTATGAATGTGGAGTTGTGAGCCACTACTCCAATGAGTGCCCCAAGAAGCTTGCCAAGATTGCCGCCAACACCGCCGCACCTGCCCAAGCAACAGCGTCGCTTCGCCGGTAGAAGGAACCAGAACAACAACAACGGCCGCCTCTACCACATGACTGCCACTGAAGCCCAGGAAGCACCCTAGACCATGACAAGTATGTCTTCCTGTTAATCAAAATGCTCAATCTCTCTTAGGAACCTAACTTTTCTTAAAATCTCGGGGACGAGATTTGTTTAAGGGGGAAGGGTTTGTAACATCCCAAAAATTCAAAACAAAATAAATGAATTTCCCTAGTTCCAAATTTTGGAACCAACAAAAACTTTTATTAAATTAAGTTTGATACATAGTGATCTTGCTTAATTCTTGTGCTATTTCCATGCTTTCTTGTTATTAGTATTTGAAATAATCTTAAACCCTAAACCCCACCCCTCTTTTCATCATCCTAGTTAAAATAAAATAAAAGGAAGTTAAATAAGAAAAAGGCATATGTGCCTATGGCTATAATTATAAATCTTTACCCTAGAACTTTCCACTTTGTTTAGAGGTTTGGAAAACCTTCACACACCTTACCTAGTACTTATCAAACCTAATTCAAGTTGTTTCCACAGAAAATAAAAAGAAAATAAAAATGCCATAGAGGCATATGTGAGTAAAATAGCAAATTTGTGAATTTGAGAAGCTTGACCCTAGGACTTGTTGTGAATGGTTGGATCACCCCTATATACCATTTCAACACTCCACAACCTCATTTGGGTCAAGCCAAGTCAAATTAAAATTCAAATGCAACATATGCATAGAGGCATATGTGGCACATAGCCATTTCACCAAATTTTGCCCTATGACTTTAAACCTTGACCAAATGATGTGAAACCTTCTCCAAACCTAATATAACCCTAAATTAACCCTAACCCATGCCCAAGTAAAGCAAGGTGAACAATTTACGAAAATAATAAAATTTGACACATCATCTTTTATGTGTTATGGCCATTTTTGCAAATCTTTGAACAAGACCTTTGAAATGGATTCAATGGTTTGGAAATGTTTCTAAACTAATAAGAATCACATTAGAGTCAACAAAAGTCAAATTAAATGGAGAGAAATTAAATAGGGAGAAAATCCCAATTTCACTCACATACACATTATGCCAAATTACAAATCTTCACTCTAGGCCATAATTGCTTGCTCTCTTGCTTGTAGAATACCTAAATATGATAAACTAACACAATTGAATCAATGAAACCAGAATCAAACCAAAGGAAATCTCAAAATCTTCACACATATGATAATGGTCATATGTCACCAAAATATTTTTTCACTACTTTACCCCTCTGGTTTTCTCTATTCTTAAACTAAACTTGGTCAACCAAAGCCATGTCATCCAAGACCATGTCAAGGTGAGTAACTTTCATGTTGACCACCATGGCCAGAGTTGACTAGGTTGACCAGTATGAATGTGACAAGTAGTGATGTTGAAACAAAGAGAAGATCTTCTCACTTTTGCCATTTTGCAAATCAACTCCAAAATGGACACCACCACCACCATTCCAACACTTTAATTATATGATTGAGCTCCACCAAAAAGATTTCCAAAATTCCAACATTTTCTTCATGCGGCCATTGTGTCGAACACCTTGCAGACACAAATTGGGAAATGCAATGCATCCTTTTAACCTCTGGATAATTGCCTAAACCTCTTTTGATCCTTGATCATTGTGGCTCCTGTACCTTCTCTGCATCAAGACCTGCCATTGTTCTCTGATTAAAGTGAAGGAATGATCACCCTTGCCTCCATGCCGAGCACAAGGACACCACCAATGCCACTCATCCTCTCTACCCCTCTCTGGCCAGCCTCATCATGTCAAATAGGTAGCCTGCACCCTCCTAAGAACGCCAGTACCTGGCCTAGCTCGAAGCCCTCACGGCATTGGCCAGAACACGCACGCCTCGACACGCCCAGAACCTGCCAGGCCACGCGGTGAGCGCGCACGGGCACGTCCTGGACGCGCCAGAGCACGCGCGCGTGCCGTCGCCCTCGTCCTCCTCTCCCTCTCTCACTTTGCACGCGCACGGCCCCCTGCACCAGCTATCTCCTAGACATCCTCGATAGCTCGCGGAAGCACTGACACCGTCGCAATGATCCGAGACCTGCCGCGCCCGTACTGCAAGCACTTGATCGTCGCCAGCACGCCCTCGTCCTCCCCTCGCTGCCCCTTCACGCGCGTCGTCCTCGTCATGATCCCAGCAACCTAGCGCGACCCCTACCTTGCCCTTTGGCACGCCAGAACCGCCGCGCCATGGACGCCCTCTCACAGCACCCGCCGGTCACCTCTCCATCTATAAATAGAGGCACCCAAAGCACACCTCCTTCACACCAATCTCTTCCCCTCTCATCACTGCCTCTCCTCGACCACCCAATTGAACCCCACCTCGCCGGAGCCGCCCCAATCGAAAGCTCGTTCCCGCCGGAGCCCGCAGATCCTCTACCTCGACTGGAGCCACCCCGAGCCTCGCCGCCGTACCAGGGGCCTCTACACCATCGACAACGTCGCCTCGCCCCTCTCCCTCGATCGCCGGCGTCCTAGGACGCCCTCCGATCCCCTACCTCCGTCACCAGCACGCCCTCCTCTCGCCGGAGAAGAAGACGAACCACGGCCGTGCGATCATCTCCTAATCCAACGGTCGACATCACCAGGTACCGATTCGGGGTAAATAGAGACTGACGCGCAGGCCCCACTTCGTCAGACGGCCCGCGGCGTGGGCAGCGCTAGTTGGGCCAGCCCAACTCGTTTCCTCTCTTCTGGCCAGTTTAGTCTTTCCCGCCTAGCCCACAAATTCAAATCTAGATTTAATAATTATTCCAAAAACCCTGCAGATGCTTTAGTAATTTTTGAATAGTTTGAAATCTACCAAACCAAATCTAGAAAATTTTATATATTCGGAAAGCCCATGAAATTATCTAAACAATGCCACTGGCCTCATGTCCAAACTCGTAGTGGAATTCAAATGATAAAAATAACAAGGCAGGGCCTTTTCTAACTTAAAATAAATATTAAAAATTATCTATAAATGATTTTGAGTGGATTCCAACTCTAATAAATCACATTTGACATAATCTAATTGTTTATGCAAAAATATAGCATAATTGTTTGCATGATCATGGACTAGATCCAAATAATGACTATGGAGCCATTTCTAGTCCATTTAACACATACACCTAAATTTATTTAAATAGTATGAGAGCTTCTCTCTCATTTAAATTGTGATCCTAAGTAATTCAAATAGAGGTACTGACCTTGGTCTAATAAGTCTCATGCTTGGTTACTTAGAGACATTAAATCATTTCCATGCTAGTATTAAAATGCATGAGGTGTAACACCTCATTTAAATCATTTCTCAAGTAATATGAAGTAATGGGTTGACCATTATTTACTTAGGCTCATACTTGCTCACTTATAGAATTTAAATCAAGATAGTATTTAATTTTGCAATGGTTATTTAAATCACATGAGATGAGGAATCTCATTTAAATCATTTTCTTAAATGATAAGTATGAAGAGGTTGACTGTGGTCAACCTAGGTTATATATTATTCATAAGAGAGATTAAATCTTAAGAAGATTCAATAATTATTCTCCAAAGAACTAAATAGAAACCCTAATTCCAATTTCAATAAGAGGAAATTATTTTCCTAATATTAAATAAAGAAACCCTAGCATAATTTGTGGGTAAATGTTAAGTAGTGATGCTAGATCCTTTGTGTGAGCCAATAAGGCTAATTAAGATCTGCTTAAGTGTTGTTTGGTGATTGTATCCTCGTATTCGTTTATAGACGCTAGTACCGGAGACTATCAAGAGGAGGAGGTATTCTACCAAGAGGAAGAGCACGGGAACTTTGATCACATCACCAATCAAGGCAAGCTAATATTCTTGCTAAGTGCAAAGCTCTACCAGAGCAAGGCACCAACACATTTTACTTTAGGCTTATTGATCCCATTCCAAGTTTTACTTTACAAGCTTTACTTGATTTTATTTATCAAAGTTACTTTTTGACTCATGATTCACTTAGTTTAAGTTATGGAGTAGTGCAAGAGTATCAAACTTAGCCTAGAGCAATCCAAGATACTTAGCATCCCTCATAAGTAGTTGCTAGTGCTAAACTAAAATTGACTACTAGAGATGGGAACTTGTGAAAACCAATGACTTTGAAAACCTTGGAATGATGAGTCATTCTATTGAAAGATTTTGAAGGTGAATATGACTGGTGAATGACTTGGTGAATTTTACGAAACCGATGGTTGGGTTCGGATGCGATACCATTCCAATTTGAAAGTACCCCCACAATACCCAACATGGGTAAGGGCTTAACTAGAAATTTATGTGCTTTAGTATGGGTTCCCTCCGAACAAGCGTCATCGGGGTTAGGCTGGAGGCTGCCTCTACGATAAAAGAACCGATGAGAAATGACGTGAAATGAGGTGAATGTCCGGCCCAAGCCTCCGTGCGGTTCCCGTGCCGACGAGTTGGTCTTCACCGGGAGGCCAAGCTCATGGGGAGAGGTGCCTATACTAGGGTATGTAAATGAAAGGTTAGGATTGGTAGTTCGCGTACTGCGTACGATAAATCAGGGCCAGTTACCCCTGACGAACTATTGCAATTGTTGTGGTACAAGTGTACAACCTCTGCAGAGTTTAACCTATTCGAATAGCCGCGTCCGCGGTCATGGACAGTTGGAAAGGCCATACTGTTCCGTCATCAGAACTTTTCTAAAAATATGAATGGTGACTTGTGATTTGGGTTGAAAGGTGACTTTGACTTTGAATCACAACTGAGTTGTGGGAATGACACTAATGTTCCCACTTGAGTTAAGTTAGGCAAATGAGGAGTTTTTGATTATTAAAATCTTATGAAAGAAAATTGGCTTTATGCAAATGAAACTAGAGCTTAGAACCCCTTACTATAGTTGATAGTATTTACCTTAGTATTAGTTTGCGAGTACTTTGAAGTACTCACGGCTGTGTCACTGGCTATTCAAATGGCCAGACTATGAAGAGGAGTACCAGAACCCGGAAGAAGGACAGCAGGACGTCTACAACAACTAGGATCACTCCTGACGTCAACATTTGCCTGTGGAATAGATGGACTACTCTACGCTAATTTCGCTTCTGCTATGTGTTATGTAATGGATCAATAGAACTTCTATTATTGTAATAAGACTGGATCATGTGATCCTTTATTTGTAAGACGATTATGTGTTGTAATGAATGATGTGTTGTGATATCAATCTATTATGTCTCGCAAAAACAATATTCCTGGGATTGCGAGGAATGGCATAATAGGCATCTGGACTTAAAAAGCCGGGTGTTGACAGGGCCTCCCTTTTTTCGCCCCTTAGTCCCGTGCTTACTTTATTAATGAAAACTTAAGTTTTGATTCCTTGAAAAGCATTGCAGTAATTCGGAGCACCCGAACCGCATCATCGTAAACCTTGCTTACGCCCCCCGGCGAACGATGGTGCAACGAAGTACGCGGTAAAAGATTGTGCTCCGAAAAAGCCTCCGAAACTACGAGTGCTAAAGGATGCAAAACAAACAAGGGCGCTGACCTTTCCCCTCTGCTACAGATGCCTCTACGAGCGTCGTAAATAGCAAGAGTCTGGAAATAAAACAACCCACGTTCGATATTTTACTTATGGAAATATCAAAGAAGAACGGGCTCATCGGCAGAGTTAGTGCTCCCGATACATTCGGGAGCTGCTGTCAAGGACATACATCGGTTGAAAGCAAAGTTGCACATATAACGGGTTTAGCAAGACCTGCAACACGAGCTGATCACTCACATAATTTGCTGACCAACGAATACACATACGCTTAATCGGGCAATTAAGATTTGCTCCTTCAAAATTCGCCAACGGCATTGACACGGTAAAAGTGCATATACATGTGCCTACCGAAAAATAAGTTTCAACTTTGCAATCCAAACACTTGGATGAAGTAGCCAAATTACATTTTTACAATAAAAACTTGATCCTGAATTACTCTTGTGGAGTTTCTTTTTCTTCAGGAATCTTCGAACTCTCCTCAAGCTTGTCAACAATTATATTGGCATGCAACATTACCTTCGGGTACAGCGCCTCCAAATCACCAACCGCATTGGCAATAGTCAGAAGATTTGCCGAAGGATGACGAGCAAGGACGAGGGAAAGTGTAAATCTGGCTCCTGCAAAAACTTGAGCTCGCACCAAGTCTCGAATCTTCTTGGTATTTCTAAATTCAGACATCAGAGTCAACAGTGTAGGAGGGACCGCGTTCAAGGGGAACATCGTCCTCAAAATTACTCTTAAGCCCTTGTAGAACTTGTCGAAGAAATGGTGGACTTGCTGGAGCCGATCTTGGAACTGTGTGACAACCGAAGCTTTCGAGTGCTCCCTCCAGAAAATCTCCTCGGCTGATGACAGCTGGGTCAATGCGTTCACGCGCTCGTGAATCCGCTTGTTCTCTTCTGCACGGTTCAGAGCTATGACTAGCAAAGGAATCAACGGAAGATCAGACAATGCATTTTTGACAAAGAATAATAAGCACAAGGACCAGGGAACTTACAGTTCAAGCTTTCGGTGGCCTTATGCAGCTCAGTAAGAGCATAGCGCTCTACGTCGGCTGCAATCTCGCCCTTCTTCTTGATAATGGCAGCCAAGGCATATGTATTGCGCAAGTCCTTTTCCAGTTGCGCGATCCGATCCTTCATACGCTGTATTCGATCATCTTCAGAAAGAGCACCCGAAGAATCATCGACAAACGCAGGCACTGGGAAAACCTGCAAAAACAGCGTCAAAGGTATGACGGATCGCATCGGTTCAGCATTGGAAGTTACTCCCATCGGGAGAGTGCAAGTAAAAATTCCATAAGAAGAGTGTACTAGCAACATAGCTAGCACGGAATTTATTACAACCACAGGTTCTCCGACAGAACATTGTTTCACATCAATTCAAGAAGTTTGTTACAAGAACAAGGAGCTTGGGTCTGGGTTGATAAACTTGGGCCAGCCGATGTTTTCTTTGATGAAACCAGCTCAAGGAGCTGGCATGCACATTTAAGAGCTGACGTTTTGAAGATGCTTAAATCAATGAACTGCCCATCTTGCTTTTTCGGCAACTCCCTAGACATCTCTTCGATATCGGCCTTGAAGCCATGAACCATCATAAGTTGGAAGGCTAGGAGGGCACCATAGGTACGCGAAGTACGCTTGAATACCTCGATAACCTCCTTGGTGTCGACTGCGAAAGCATCAATCAGCTGCCCCAAAGTCCTGTCCTGACTAATCTTGGGGAAGATCATCGAGTGCATCCGCGCCATGGCACCTTTGCCCTTTTCAAGGAGCTCCCATGTAAGTTGGTGTGCGGCAAGAGTCGTTGACACACTATTTGCCGGAGAGTTGTTTGGAATTTTATCCAAGGCATCGGCAGGGATGTCAGCGGCCTCTGCAAGGGAATGAAATGGGAAAGATTACTATCAAAGGATCGAATTTGTAAAGCAATAATCGACAGGGAAGCATGAGAGGAATTACCAAGCAAAGCCAGGGAAGACTGGCGAAGAAGATCATCTTTTTCGGCCGCCCAAGCTTCGGCAACCAACCTAGACGCTTCCTCCTCCTTCAGTTTTTCCTTTAGCCTACCGAGCTCTGATACGTCTCCGACGTATCGATAATTTCTTATGTTCCATGCCACATTATTGATGATATCTACATGATTTATGCATACTTTATGTCATTATTATGCGTTTTCCGGAACTAACCTATTGACGAGATGCCGAAGGGCCAGTCCTCGTTTTCTGCTGTTTTTGGTTTCAGAAATCCTAGTAAGGAAATATTCTCGGAATCGGACGAAATCAACACCGAAGATCTTAGAATCCCCGGGAGCTTCCAGAACACCCGAGAACCGTCAGAGGGGGGCCACAGGGGGCCCACACATGGTGGCGGTGCGGCCCAGGAGGGGGGAGCGCCGCCCTAGTGTCTGGTGGCCCTAGACCCCCTCTGACATTGCCCTTCCGCCTATTTAAAGCCTCCGTCGCGAAAACCCTGACAAGTTCGACGAAACCAGAGAAAACCTTCCAGAGCCGCCGCCATCGTGAAGCCAAGATCTGGGGGACAGGAGTCTCTGTTCCGGCACGCCGCCGGGACGGGGAAGTGCCCCCGGAAGGCTCCTCCATCGACACCACCGCCATCTCCATCAACGCTGCTGTCTCCCATGAGGAGGGAGTAGTTCTCCATCGAGGCTCGGGGCTGTACCGGTAGCTATGTGGTTAATCTCTCTCCTATGTACTTCAATACAATAATCTCATGAGCTGCCTTACATGATTGAGATTCATATGATGATGCTTGTAATCTAGATGTCATTATGCTAGTCAAGTGGGTTTTACTTATGTGATCTCCGGAGACTCCTTGTCCCACGTGTGTAAAGGTGACAAGTGTGTGCACCGTGTGGGTCTCTTAGGCTATATTTCATGGAATACTTATTCACCGTTATGAATGGCATAGTGAAGTGCTTATTTATATCTCTTTATGATTGCAATGTGTTTTGTATCACAATTTATTTGTGTGCTACTCTAGTGATGTTATTAAAGTAGTTTATTCCTCCCGCACGGTGTAATGGTGACAAGTGTGTGCATCCTTGTTAGTACTTGGCGTAGGCTATGATTATGATCTCTTGTAGATTATGAAGTTAACTATTGCTATGATGGTATTGATGTGATCTATTCCTCCTACATAGTGTGAAGGTGACAGTGTGCATGCTATGTTAGTACTTGGTTTAGTTTTGTTGATCTGTCATGCACTCTAAGGTTATTTAAATATGAACATTGAATTTTGTGGAGCTTGTTAACTCCGGCATTGAGGGTTCGTGTAATCCTACGCAATTAGTGGTGTTCATCATCCAACAAGAGAGTGTAGAGTATGCATTTATCTATTCTGTTATGTGATCAAAGTTGAGAGTGTCCACTAGTCAAAGTCTAATCCCTAGGCCTTGTTCCTAAATACTGCTATCGTTGCTTGTTTACTGTTTTACTCCGTTACTACTGCTCATATTCATTCATACCACTTGTATTTCACTATCTCTTCGCCGAACTAGTGCACCTATTAGGTGTGTTGGGGACACAAGAGACTTCTTGCTTTGTGGTTGCAGGGTTGCATGAGAGGGATATCTTTGACCTCTTCCTCCCTGAGTTTGATAAACCTTGGGTGATCCACTTAAGGGAAACTTGATGCTGTTCTACAAATTAACCTCTGCTCTTGGAGGCCCAACACTGTCTACAAGAATAGAAGCACCCGTAGACATCAAGCTATTTTCTGGCGCCGTTGCCGGGGAGGAAAGGTAAAAGGTACTCACACTCCGGATCTCGGCTACTAAGAACTTTTCCAGCACCGTTGTAAGTACTCGAAGCTATTTCCTTTAGATCCTGCAATTGCATCTTTTTGTTTCTTGTTTACACTAGTTTGGCATAATGGACAACAATGAGCTTCTTATTCTATTTCCCGATTTAAGACATGGATGGTTTGATGCGAAAATTAAAAAACCCATGGAACATATTAGTATGAACACTTTGAATACCATTGTTGCTAATGATATAGAAAGTTCTAAGCTTGGGGAAGCTGGTTTTGATGAAAATGATCTCTTTAGCCCTTCGGGTATTGAGGAGAAAGTTTATATTGATTTTGATATGCCTCCCATTTATGATGATTATAATGATAGTAGCCTTTTGGTGCCACCTGTTATGGAGGATAAATTTGATTATGATTACAATATGCCTCCTATATTTTATGATAGCTACTTTGTTGAATTTGCTCCCACTATTACTAATAAAATTGATTATGCCTATGTGGAGAGTAATAATTTTATGCATGAGACTCATGATAAGAATTCTTTATGTGATAGTTATATTGTTGAGTTTGCTCATGATGCTACTGAAAGTTATTATGAGAGAGGAAAATATGGTTGTAGAAATTTTCATGTTACTAAAATGCCTCTCCATGTGCTGAAATTTTTGAAGCTACAGTTGTTCTATCTTCCTATACTTGTTACTTTGCTCTTCATGAACTTGTTTATTTACAAGATTCCTATGCATAGGAAGCATGTTAGACTTAAATTTGTTTTGAATTTGCCTCTTGATGCTCTCTTTTGCTTCAAATACTATCTCTTGCGAGTGTATCATAAAAACTGCTGAGCCCATCTTAATGGCTATAAAGAAAGAACTTCTTGGGAGATAACCCATGTGTTTATTTTGCTACAGTACTTTTATTTTGTATTTGTGTCTTGGAAGTTGTTACTACTGTAGCAACCTCTCCTTATCTTAGTTTTTTGTTTAGTTGTGCCAAGTAAAGTCTTTGATAGTAAAGTGAATACTAGATTTGGATTGCTGCGCAGTAACAGATTTCTTTGCTGTCATGAATTTCGACCTGCCTCTCTGTAGGTAGCTCAGAAAAATATGCCAATTTACGTGCGTGATCCTCAGATATGTACGCAACTTTCATTAAATTTGGGCATTTTCATTTGAGCAAGTCTGGTGCCTCAATAAAATTCGTCTTTACGGACTGTTCTGTTTTGACAGATTCTGCCTTTTATTTCGCATTGCTTCTTTTGCTATGTTGGATGGATTTCTTTGTTCCATTAACTTCCAGTATCTTTGAGAAATGTCCAGAAGTGTTAAGAATGATTGTGTCACCTCTGAACATGTGAATTTTTGATTATGCACTAACCCTCTAATGAGTTTGTTTCGAGTTTGGTGTGGAGGAAGTTTTCAAGGGTCAAGAGAGGAGGATGATATACTATGATCAAGAAGAGTGAAAAGTCTAAGCTTGGGTATGCCCCGGTGGTTCACCCCTGCATATTTCAAGAAGACTCAAGCATCTAAGCTTGGGGATGCCCAAGGCATCCCCTTCTTCATCGACAAATTATCGAGTTCCTTCTCTTGAAACTATATTTTTATTCGGCCACATCTTATGTACTTTACTTGGAGCGTCTGTGTGCTTTTGTTTTTGTTTTTGTTTGAATAAATGCTTGTGTGGGAGAGAGACACGCTCCGCTGGTTCATATGAAAACATGTGTTCTTAGCTTTTATTTTTCATGGCGAAGGTTGAATCTTCTTCGTTAAATTGTTATATGGTTGGAATCGGGAAATGCTACATGTAGTAATTCTAAAATGTCTTGAATAATTTGATACTTGGCAATTTTTGTGCTCATGTTTAAGCTCTTGCATCATATACTTTGCACCCATTAATGAAGAAATACGAAGAGCTTGCTAAAATTTGGTTTGCATATTTGGTCTCTCTAAAGTCTAGATAATTTCTAGTATTGAGTTTTGAACAACAAGGAAGACGGTGTAGAGTCTTATAATGTTTACAATATGTCTATTATGTGAGTTTTGCTGCACCGGTTCATCCTTGTGTTTGTTTCAAATAACCTTGCTAGCCTAAGCCTTGTATCGAGAGGGAATACTTCTCATGCATCCAAAATCCTTGAGCCAACCACTATGCCATTTGTGTCCACCATACCTACCTACTACATGGTATTTCTCCGCCATTCCAAAGTAAATTGCTTGAGTGCTACCTTTAAATAATTCAAAATTTATCACCTCTGATTTGTGTCAATGTTTTATAACTCATGAGGAAGTATGTGGTGTTTATCTTTCATTCTTGTTGGGCAACTTTCACCAATGGACTAGTGGCTTCATCCGCTTATCCAATAATTTTGCAAAAAGAGCTGGCAATGGGATTCCCAGTCCCAAATTAATTAACCTAAATATACACTCCTCCATGGTATGTGATTGTTGGACGGCACCCGAAGGATTCGGTTAGCCATGGCTTGAGAAAGCTAAGGTGGGGAGGAGTGTCATCATAATAAAACTAAAATAAAAAGTCACTCCTTCATGGTATGAGATTGTTGGCAGGCACCCGAGGATTCGGTTAGCCATGGTCTGTGAAAGAAAGGTTGGAAGCAGTGTGATGCGTGCAGTTGACACACGTCCGTTGGGAACCCCAAGAGGAAGGTGTGATGCAGACAGTAGCAAGTTTTCCCTCAGAAAGAAACCAAGGTTTATCGAACCAGGAGGAGCCAAGAAGCACGTTGAAGGTTGATGGTGGCGGAATGTAATGCGGCGCAAAACCAGGGATTCCGGCGCCAACGTGGAACCTGCACAACACAACCAAAGTACTTTGTCCCAACGAAACAGTGAGGTTGTCAATCTCACCGGCTTGTTGTAACAAAGGATTAACCGTACTATGTGGAAGATGATTGTTTGCAGAAAACAGTAAAACAAGTATTGCAGTAGATTGTATGCGATGTAAAGAATAGGACCGGGGTCCATAATTCACTAGAGGTGTCTCTCCCATAAGATAAAAGCATGTTGGGTGAACAAATTACAGTCGGGCAATTGACAAATAGAGAGGGCATAACAATGCACATACATGACATGATAAATATAGTGAGATTTAATTGGGCATTACGACAAAGTACATAGACCGCTATCCAACATGCATCTACGCCTAAAAAGTCCACCTTCAGGTTATCATCCGAACCCCTTCCAGTATTAAGTTGCAAAACAACAGACAATTGCATTAAGTATGGTGCGTAATGTAATCAATAACTACATCCTTAGACATAGCATCAATGTTTTATCCCTAGTGGCAACAAGCACATCCACAACCTTAGAACTTTCTGTCATCGCCCTAGATTTAATGGAGGCATGAACCCACTATCGAGCATAAATACTCCCTCTTGGAGTTAAGAGCAAAAACTTGGCCAGAGCCTCTACTAATAACGGAGAGCATGCAAGATCATAAACAACACATAGTAATAACTTGATAATTAACATAACATAGTATTCTCTATCCATCGGATCCCGACAAACACACCATATAGAATTACAGATATATGATCTTGATCATGTTAGGCAGCTCACAAGATCCGACAATGAAGCACAATGAGGAGAAGACAACCATCTAGCTACTGCTATGGACCAATAGTCCGAGGGTGAACTACTCACTCATCACTCCGGAGGCGACCATGGCGGTGAAGAGTCCTCCGGGAGATGAATCCCCTCTCCGGCAGGGTGCCGGAGGAGATCTCCGGAATCCCCCGAGATGGGATTGGCGGCGGCGGCATCTCGGTAAGGTTTTCCGTATCGTGGCTCTCGGTGTCGGGGGTTTCGCGACGGAGGCTATTTGTAGGCGGAAGGGCAGGTAAAGAGGCGGCACGAGGGGCCCGGACGACAGGCCGGCGCGGCCGGGGCACTGGGCCGCGCCGCCCGGTGTCCGGCGACCTCGTGGCCCCACTTCGACTCTCCTTCGGTCTTCCGGAAGCTTCGTGGCAAAATAGGACCCCGGGCGTTGATTTCGTCCAATTCCGAGAATATTTCTTTACTAGGATTTACGAAACCAAAAACAGCAGAAAACAGCAACTGGCTCTTCGGCATCTCGTTAATAGGTTAGTTCCAGAAAATGCACGAATATGAAATAAAGTGTGCATAAAACATGTAGATATCATCAATAATGTGGCATGGAACATAAGAAATTATCGATACGTCGGAGACGTATCAGCATCCCCAAGCTTAGTTCTGCTCGTCCCGAGCAGGTAAAACGATAACAAAGATAATTTCTGGAGTGACATGCCATCATAACCTTGATCAGACTATTTGTAAACATATGTAATGAATGCAGCGATCAAAACAATGGTAATGACATGAGTAAACAAGTGAATCATAAAGCAAAGACTTTTCATGAATAGTACTTCAAGACAAGCATCAATAAGTCTTGCATAAGAGTTAACTCATAAAGCAATAAATCAAAGTAAAGGTATTGAAGCAACACAAAGGAAGATTAAGTTTCAGCGCTTGCTTTCAACTTATAACATGTATATCTCATGGATAATTGTCAACATAGAGTAATATAACAAGTGCAATATGCAAGTATGTAGGAATCAATGCACAGTTCACACAAGTGTTTGCTTCTTGAGGTGGAGAGAGATAGGTGAACTGACTCAACATAGAAGTAAAAAAGAATGGTCCTTCAAAGAGGAAAGCATCGATTGCTATATTTGTGCTAGAGCTTTTATTTTGAAAACATGAAACAATTTTGTCAATGGTAGTAATAAAGCATATGAGTTATGTAAATTATATCTTACAAGTTGCAAGCCTCATGCATAGTATACTAATAGTGCTCGCACCTTGTCCTAATTAGCTTGGACTACCGGATCATCGCAATACACATGTTTTAACCAAGTGTCACAATGGGGTACCTCCATGCCGCCTGTACAAAGGTCTAAGGAGAAAGCTCGCATTTTTGATTTCTCGCTTTTGATTATTCTCAACTTAGACATCCATACCGGGACAACATGGACAACAGATAATGGACTCCTCTTTAATGCATAAGCATGTGGCAACAATTATTATTCTCATATGAGATTGAGGATATATGTCCAAAACTGAAACTTCCACCATGATTCATGGCTTTAGTTAGCGGCCCAATGTTCTTCTCTAACAATATGCATGCTCCAACCATTAAGGTGGTAGATCTCTCTTACTTCGGACAAGACGGACATGCATAGCAACTCACATGATATTCAACAAAGAATAGTTGATGGCGTCCCCGTAAACATGGTTATCGCACAACAAGCAACTTAATAAGAGATAAAGTGCATAAGTACATATTCAATACCACAATAGTTTTTAAGCTATTTGTCCCATGAGCTATATATTGCAAAGGCGAATGATGGAATTTTAAAGGTAGCACTCAAGCAATTTACTTTGGAATGGCGGAGAAATACCATGTAGTAGGTAGGTATGGTGGACACAAATGGCATAGTGGTTGGCTCAAGGATTTTGGATGCATGAGAAGTATTCCCTCTCGATACAAGGTTTAGGCTAGCAAGGTTATTTGAAACAAACACAAGGATGAACGGTGCAGCAAAACTCACATAAAAGACATATTGTAAACATTATAAGACTCTACACCGTCTTCCTTGTTGTTCAAAACTCAATACTAGATATTATCTAGACTTTAGAGAGACCAAATATGCAAACCAAATTAGCAAGCTCTATGTGTTTCTTCATTAATGGGTGCAAAGTATATGATGCAAGAGCTTAAACATGAGCACAACAATTGCCAAGTATCAAATTATTCAAGACATTTTAGAATTACCACATGTAGCATTTCCCGATTCCAACCATATAACAATTTAACGAAGAAGATTCAACCTTCGCCATGAATACTATGAGTAAAGCCTAAGGACATACTTGTCCATATGCAACAGCGGAGCGTGTCTATCTCCCACACAATGAATGCTAGGATCCATTTTATTCAAAAAAAAAACAAAAACAAAAACAAACAGACGCTCCAAGCAAAGCACATAAGATGTGACGTAATAAAAATATAGTTTCAGGGGAGGAACCTGATAATGTTGTCGATGAAGAAGGGGATGCCTTGGGCATCCCCAAGCTTAGATGCTTGAGTCTTCTTAAAATATTCAGGGGTGAACCACCGGGGCATCCCCAAGCTTAGAGCTTTCACTCTCCTTGATCATATTGCATCATACTCCTCTCTTAATCCTTGAAAACTTCCTCCACACCAAACTCGAAACAACTCATTAGTGGGTTAGTGGACAATAAAAATTAACATGTTCAGAGGTGACACAATCATTCTTAACACTTCTGGACATTGCATAAAGCTACTGGACATTAATGGATCAAAGAAATTCATCCAACATAGCAAAAGAGTCAATGCGAAATAAAAGGCAGAATCTGTCAAAACAGAACAGTCCGTAAAGACGGATTTTATTGAGGCACCAGACTTGCTCAAATGAAAATTCCCAAATTGAATGAAAGTTGCGTACATATCTGAGGATCACGCACGTAAATTGGCTTAATTTTCTGAGCTACCTACAGGGAGGCAGGTCGAAATTCGTGACAGCAAAGAAATCTGAAACTGCGCAGTAATCCAAATCTAGTATGAACTTTACTATCAAAAACTTTACTTGGCACAACAAAACACAAAACTAAGATAAGGAGAGGTTGCTACAGTAGTAAACAACTTCCAAGACTCAAATATAAAACAAAAATACTGTAGTAAAAACATGGGTTGTCTCCCATAAGCGCTTTTCTTTAACGCCTTTCAGCTAGGCGCAGAAAGTGTGAATCAAGTATTATCAAGAGATGAAGCATCAACATTATTTTCACAATTTATCCCATTGGGTATCTTAGATGCTCCCTTATCTATAGTGGTTTTAAGAGCTTTATCGATTTTGGGCCTATAATAGCTTTTTGGTTTAGCCCCTTTAGAGATATACATGAACCTTTGCTCCTTTCCCACATAAGCTTTCTCTCTAAACTTTATAGATGAAAAGGTTGAACCCAATGTTCCCATAGCCTCTTCTAGTTCACTAATCCTTTGGGTTTGATTATCATGAATAGCACAAGATTCTAGGATGGCAATTCTCTCATTAATTCCACTTAGAGATTTATCAAGTTTATCAGTGCTATCAAGTAATGCTTTCAAAGTAGTATCAATAATTGGAAGGTTTTGCTCTATGGTTTCCAACTTTTCCATGACATTTTCAAGAGAGGCTTCAATTTTAACTTCATTAACAGGTGGTATTCCAAATAAACTCTCAATAATGTAACTAGCTTCTAAAGCAGGGGCGCCTAGGAAGTTACCTCCCGCGAGACAATCAAGAACATACCTATTCCAGCTAGAGATACCAACATAAAAATTCCTGAGTAGAATAGTGGTGGAGTGTTTCTTAGTGCACCTATTATGGGCATCAGTAATTCTATACCACGCATCTTTTAAACATTCTCCCCCTTGTTGCTTAAACGAACGAACTTCAACTTCAGGATTACTCATTTTAGCAGTAGTAAATAAAGCAAACTAGATAAAATAAATGCAAGTAACTAATTTTTTTGTGTGTTTTTGATATAGAAAGCAAGACAGTAAATAAAGTAAAGCTAGCAACTAATTTTTTTTGTGTTTTGATATAATGCAGCAAACAAAGTAGTAAATAAAATAAAGCAAGACAAAAACAAAGTAAAGAGATTGGGAAGTGGAGACTCCCCTTGCAGCGTGTCTTGATCTCCCCGGCAACGGCGCCAAAAAACGGTCTTGATGCGTGCAATTGACACACGTCCGTTGGGAACCCCAAGAGGAAGGTGTGATGCGGACAGTAGCAAGTTTTCCCTCGAAAGAAACCAAGGTTTAGCGAACCGGGAGGAGCCAAGAAGCACGTTGAAGGTTGATGGTGGCGGAATGTAATGCGGCGCAACACCGGGGATTCCGGCGCCAACGTGGAACCCGCACAACACAACCAAAGTACTTTGTCCCAACGAAACGGTGAGGTTGTCAATCTCACCGGCTTGCTGTAACAAAGGATTAACCGTATTGTGTGGAAGATGATTGTTTGCGGAAAACAGTAAAACAAGTATTGCGATAGATTGTATGCGATGTAAAGAATAGGACCGGGGTCCACAGTTCACTAGAGGTGTCTCTCCCATAAGATAAAAGCATGTTGGGTGAACAAATTACAGATCGGGCAATTGACAAATAGAGAGGGCATAACAATGCACATACATGACATGATAAATATAGTGAGATTTAATTGGGCATTACGACAAAGTACATAGACCGCTATCCAGACATGCATCTACGCCTAAAAAGTCCACCTTCGGAGTTATCATCCGAACCCCTTCCAGTATTAAGTTGCAAAACAACGGACAATTGCATTAAGTATGGTGCGTAATGTAATCAATAACTACATCCTTAGACATAGCATCAATGTTTTATCCCTAGTGGCAACAAGCACATCCACAACCTTAGAACTTTCCGTCACCGTCCCAGATTTAATGGAGGCATGAACCCACTATCGAGCATAAATACTCCCTCTTGGAGTTAAGAGCAAAAACTTGGCCAGAGCCTCTACTAATAACGGAGAGCATGCAAGATCATAAACAACACATAGGTAATAACTTGATAATTAACATAACATAGTATTCTCTATCCATCGAATCCCGACAAACACAACATATAGAATTACAAATAGATGATCTTGATCATGTTAGGCAGCTCACAAGATCCGACAATGAAGCACAATGAGGAGAAGACAACCATCTAGCTACTGCTATGGACCCATAGTCCAGGGGTGAACTACTCACTCATCACTCCGGAGGCGACCATGGCGGTGAAGAGTCCTCCGGGAGATGAATCCCCTCTCCGGCAGGGTGCCGGAGGAGATCTCCGTAATCCCCCGAGATGGGATTGGCGGCGGCGGCGTCTCGGTAAGGTTTTCCGTATCGTGGCTCTCGGCATCGGGGGTTTCGCGATGGAGTCTATTTGTAGGCGGAAGGGCGAGGTAAAGAGGCGGCACGAGGGGCCCGGACGACGGGCCGGCGCGGCCGGGGCCCGGGCCGCGCCGCCTCGGTGTCCGGCCACCTCGTGGCCCCACTTCGACTCTCCTTCGGTCTTCCGGAAGCTTCGTGGCAAAATAGGACCCCGGGCGTTGATTTCGTCCAATTCCGAGAATATTTCTTTACTAGGATTTCTGAAACCAAAAACAGCAGAAAACAAGAATCGGCTCTTCGGCATCTCGTTAATAGGTTAGTTCCAGAAAATGCACGAATATGACATAAAGTGTGCATAAAACATGTAGATATCATCAATAATGTGGCATGGAACATAAGAAATTATCGATACGTCGGAGACGTATCAGAGTGCCACCCAAAAATAAAAATAATTCATGGGAGCCGCTCTTTGAAGGTTTGTCTGGCAAGGGGGTTAGAGTGCCCACTACCATTCGTTGACAACAACAAACACCTCTCAAAATTTTACTTTTATGCTCTCTTTATGTTTTCAAAATGAAAAGCTCTAGCACAATATAGTAATCAATGCTTCCCTCTGCGAAGGGCCATTCTTTTACCTTTTATGTTGAGTCAGTTTACATATCTCTCTCCACCTCAAGAAGAAAACACTTGTGTGAACTGTGCATTGATTCCTACATACTTGCATATTGCACTTGTTATATTACTTTACATTGACAATATCCATGAGATATACATGTTATAAGTTGAAAGCAACCGCTGAAACTTAATCTTCCTTTGTGTTGCTTCAATACCTTTACTATGAATTTATTGCTTTATGAGTTAACTCTTATGCAAGACTTATTGATGCTTGTCTTGAAAGTACTATTCATGAAAATCCTTTGCTTTATGATTCATTTGTTTACTCATGTCATTACCATTGTTTTGATCTCTGCATTCATTACATATGCTTACAATAGTATGATCAAGGTTATGATGGCATGTCACTTCAGAAATTATCTTTGTTATCGTTTACCTGCTCGGGACGAGCAGAAACTAAGCTTGGGGATGCTGATACGTCTCCGACGTATCGATAATTTCTTATGTTCCATGCCACATTATTGATGATATCTACATGATTTATGCATACTATATGTCATTATTATGCGTTTTCCGGAACTAACCTATTGACGAGATGCCGAAGGGCCGGTTCTCGTTTTCTGCTGTTTTTGGTTTCGGAAATCCTAGTAAGGAAATATTCTCGGAATCGGACGAAATCAACACCGAAGATCTTAGAATCCCCGGGAGCTTCCGAACACCCGAGAACCGTCGGAGGGGGCCACGGGGGCCCACACATGGTGGCGGCGCGGCCCAGGAGGGGGGCGCGCCGCCCTAGTGTCTGGTGGCCCCAGACCCCCTCTGACCTTGCCCTTCCGCCTATTTAAAGCCTCCGTCGCGAAAACCCTTACAAGTTCGACGAAACCAGAGAAAACCTTCCAGAGCCGCCGCCATCGCGAAGCCAAGATCTGGGGGACAGGAGTCTCTGTTCCGGCACGCCGCCGGGACGGGGAAGTGCCCTCGGAAGGCTCCTCCATCGACACCACCGCCATCTCCATCAACGCTGTTGTCTCCCATGAGGAGGGAGTAGTTCTCCATCGAGGCTCGGGGCTGTACCGGTAGCTATGTGGTTAATCTCTCTCCTATGTACTTCAATACAATAATCTCATGAGCTGCCTTACATGATTGAGATTCATATGATGATGCTTGTAATCTAGATGTCATTATGCTAGTCAAGTGGGTTTTACTTATGTGATCTCCGGAGACTCCTTGTCCCACGTGTGTAAAGGTGACAGTGTGTGCACCGTGTGAGTCTCTTAGGCTATATTTCACAGAATACTTATTCACTGTTATGAATGGCATAGTGAAGTGCTTATTTATATCTCTTTATGATTGCAATGTGTTTTGTATCACAATTTATCTGTGTGCTACTCTAGTGATGTTATTAAAGTAGTTTATTCCTCCCGCACGGTGTAATGGTGACAGTGTGTGCATCCGTGTTAGTACTTGGCGTAGGCTATGATTATGATCTCTTGTAGATTATGAAGTTAACTATTGCTATGATGGTATTGATGTGATCTATTCCTCCTACATAGTGTGAAGGTGACAAGTGTGCATGCTATGTTAGTACTTGGTTTAGTTGTGTTGATCTGTCATGCACTCTAAGGTTATTTAAATATGAACATTGAATATTGTGGAGCTTGTTAACTCCGACATTGAGGGTTCGTGTAATCCTACGCAATTAGTGGTGTTCATCATCCAACAAGAGAGTGTAGAGTATGCATTTATCTATTCTGTTATGTGATCAAAGTTGAGAGTGTCCACTAGTGAAAGTCTAATCCCTAGGCCTTGTTCCTAAATATCGCTATCGCTGCTTGTTTACTCGTTTTACTCTGTTACTACTTGCTCATATTCATTCATACCACTTGTATTTCACTATCTCTTCGCCGAACTAGTGCACCTATTAGGTGTGTTGGGGACACAAGAGACTTCTTGCTTTGTGGTTGCAGGGTTGCATGAGAGGGATATCTTTGACCTCTTCCTCCCTGAGTTCGGTAAACCTTGGGTGATCCACTTAAGGGAAACTTGTTGCTGTTCTACAAACCTCTGCTCTTGGAGGCCCAACACTGTCTACAAGAATAGAAGCACCCGTAGACATCAAGCTCCTCCTTGAGGGAGTCGACTTCTTGGCGGGCTTCGGCGGCTATTTTGATTGCACCTTCCAACTTTGAGGAAGAAGATTTAACTTCCTTCTGCAGCCGAACCTTGTCTGCTTCCATCGAAGTGAATTGGGAGGCGAAGTGTGGGGACCCCGGACTAACTGTCCGAAATACCCTGTTATGTATACAGTTCACGATCCCATGATCAGTGCGCCGTGAACACATAACCGAACTGATATCAAATTACACCATCCATTACAAAGCGGAATAAGAAAATTAAAATAAGGTCACATGACCATTACTTACATAATAGCCTCGAAGGGCCTAATCTAATCATCAGAGTAGCAACATCACTTCAACAGCGCGGAGCCCAAGTCATCTGCCATAACCCTACAGGCAACTGACTGGGAAGACGGTCCTAGCTCGCATAGACGTCGTCCAATCCTTCTTCAGATGTCGAACTCCTTCAAGTCTGGCCAAGTAAATAGCCAGGGACAAAGCCGTGAGTACATTTGGAATTGTACTCGCAAACCATCAAGAAGGTACTTTGCAAGAGTGCAAGATAACAAGTGGGAGTAGCTAATTTAGATGACAAGAGGGAAGAGCTAATTTCTCTTGTGGAAATAGCATGTAGAAGATAAGTAGTTTCTCTTGTGGATATAACATGAGAAAGAGAAATAGTTTCTCTTGTGGATGTAGCATCCCAACATCAAATTTGAAGGGGACACTAAGAAGATCCTATGACATCTCTATATCTTTGTTGAAGAAGATACCTCAAAAGAGTTCTACAACATAAAACACTAGGATGGGAGTAACCCAGTTTATTTCCTTTCCGACCATCTCCAAATGGTGATCACAACTTTCCCGTACCTTCCCGGTACTCCAAAAGCAAGTTCCTTCCTTTCCTTTGTCAAACACTTTCATAAAACAAAACTCTTTAGGCTAAGCAACAGCCATTCCAACCGTCCATGACCGCGGACACGGCTATTCGAATAGATTTGACTATGCAGAGTTTGCACACTTTCCCCACAAGATCCGCGAGTTCATCATGTGGGCATCATCCCCGCATATCAACTATGCCATGACAAAACTCGGACATAGCCTTTCGCCTATTCGTCTTAGCACGGGATCCTACCCTATGGAGTATGTACCTCCCCGGCACCGTGGCAGCTCACCTCACTTTGAGCGTGGCTCCACCGCCAAGCCAGGAGACCCATAGTGTCTTCCGGACGGGTCAACCCCGAAGGCCTCCCGTTATACTATTGTCTCCACCAACGACAATCCGGATTCAGGGGTAACCTTACCCTTATATAGTTGTGCGGTGTCCCATGTTAAGAAGAACAAACTACGAGCTAAGCCCCGTCACACCCCAGGGTAATGTGGTTGCGCGGGCTAATTGTCACGGGTGAATACTTAGGCGCCAAAGTTTTCGAAAACAAGATTTTTCTTTTGAACCATCTTTGCCAAGATCCTTTCCTTTCATAAACACACGCTTGGGTAAGTCCAACTCATCCAAGGTTTTCAAAAATTCTTTTCATCAAGGTATTTTTCCAAGGGGGTTCCCAACCTATAGTTTTATGAAGGAACTAAGAGTCACAATGACATGATGCTAGCCATCATACCACTAAAGGAATGATAATTGAGGTGTTAAGAGGATCATACATACTTAGGATAAGCATGTATAGGGACAACATAATTAAGATGATTCAAACAGGGGTCATGATGTTAATCATCATACCACTAAGAAGATGACAACATGAATATGGTCAAGGGGGCATACATGCTTAGGGTAAGCATGCATAACGTCAACAAGGGGGTTCACATACTTGGGAGCAAGTATGCAAAGCATCAACAAGGGGTTCATCATACTTTGGGAATAAGTATGCATAGAGTAGAGGACCAAAAATCACACATGATACAAGGAACCAAGTATTTAATGGAGCAATAAGCACAACAAGAAGGATAAATAGGAAGATATCAAAAGATGGCTTGCCTTGGTTGGCTTGTTTGTCCCTGGACTTCTTCAAATTCTTCAAATCCTTCCTCTCCAATTCTGACATCGCTCGAATCTAGCGTCGCAAATAAAAGAACGCGCAACACACAATCAACGCCATATTTCAACTTGCAAGAAAGGTTTCAAATGATACAAGTCTAAGAATGCAGGGGTACTTGTTTTGCAAGATTAAAACATAAGATGGTTGTTTTTAAGTAAAAGTGGTGGTTAAAGGGTTTAATAAATAAAAAGGTTTTTGGTTCATCAAACCATGTGATACACAATTAACCCAAACAGTAAAAAAAACTAGCATGAAAAGGGAATAAAAATATTTTTCCTAGATGAACACTAACAAGACCAACACAATTGGATTCATCCAAAAATATTAATCCTACCATTTTAGAAATTACAAATACTAAACAATAACCAGTGAACATGTTTAATGCACTAAAAATCGCACAAAAATCCTACAAATATGGGACCAGTGGCATTTGAAAGGTAATGAAATTTATGATCTAATGCAATTTGTTTCACTCGATTTGGGTTGGTAGAACTCGAGTTATTCACATTTTGGGTTCTCTGGTTTCAACGCAAATTAACAGGAATTTTCAATTCCAAACGAAAGTTGAAAAGGGCGGGAATGTGACTGGGCCGTGCGGGAGTTGGAGTTGGGCCGGCCCAGGAGATTTGCCAGGTGGATGGAAAAAAAATAAAGAAAAACAAGGAGAAAAGGGGCCAGGGCTGGGCCCCGTATGCATGGCCAACGTGGCCTTTAGGCCATGCAGCCTGTGGACGCGGGCGGATCGCGTCTTCCTCCTCCACCCTGCGCGGACGGAAAACGGAGATGGGTCGGGGCTTACCGGCGGCCGGCGAGGGTCGGCGGCGGCGGCCAGACGGGGTAGCAGCGGGGTCGGGCGGTGCAGGGCAGGCTCGGAGGCGTCTTCCTCCTCCGCAGCAACTCCTCCGGCCGGCGTCCTTTTCTCCGCGGCGACGGCGGCGGACTCCGGTGTTCCTGGACGAAGCGGAGGGGCTTGTTAGGACCAGAAGAGGATGAGGAGCATCATGGAACTGAGAGAGAGTGGAGAGAACGGCGGGGGTGAGCTCGACTTGCTCGTCACCCTCGCGGTGACCACCGGCAGGTTGCGCTCCTCGAGCGAACTGTGGCCAAAACTGCGTTGCAGCGCTCTAGGACTAGAGGAGGGAGGGTGGCTGGGAAGGAGTGGAGTGGTGTGGAGGAGAAGGGTGAGCTGAGGGGGCTTTTTATAGGCGGGGGAGGGTGACCAGCGGGGTTTGGGCGGTGGCTGCGGCCAATGGCGTAGTGCGGTGGTGGCGTTGGCGAATGGAGGGCAGGCTGCTGACGTTGGGGCGGTGGGAGGAGATGACGTAGAAGGGCTGGCGTCAGCCGCAGGCGCGGGAGAGGGGAGGATCGAGCGGGAGGTGGTTTTTGGCACGATCGTGCCGTGCCTGTGTTCGTCTGAGGGTGAGTGAGGTTCGGTGGTTGTCCACTTTGGGCCTGGTGGCCTCAGGCTGCAAGCGGCAGCAGGCCGTCTGTGGCGCCGCGATTTTGGCCCAGTTAAATGCATCTGCAGTCACCCACGAATTCTTTTAATAAAGAAACGGCATATGCGGGCCGGCCCGCAGACGCCGCACATCGCAGCGAGCCAGGGACGCACGAGCCACCAGAGTTCTTCCTCCTTCGGCTCTCCCACTGGAGCGCCGCCACGACCACCATGGCCGCCATTCCTCCTCCGGCTCCGGGGGCCTCTCACTCTTCTTCAACTCCTTTACCACCTCCAGGGCCCCCCATCTTGGCCGATTCCTTGCCCCCTTCCTCGATTCCCTCTCTCCAGTCAACATCCCCCAAGGCCAGCGATGGGAAGCCTAGGGCTAGGCCAGCAACGGCGCCAAGCAAACTAGGTTTAGATGGCGGAGAACCACCTCCTGGAACGGACAGCGTGGGGAGGGTGGGCAGCCAAGAGATCGATGGCGGCGAACCAGAGCGTGGAAAGGACGGCGGCGGTGATGCCCAGATGCGCACAGATGCGGGCGGCGGGAAGCGGCCGGAGCGCAAGAAACCTAACGGGAGCTCCCTCGTCCCCACCATCATCAAGGTAGCGAAAAATTGCAGACTTTTTCTGTGGTTCATCTCATTTTATACAGGCATTGTTCAGTGGTAACTAGCACAGGCATATGATACAATCTGGACAAATTAGCCATGGCTCTGTAGATATCCTATTGCTTGTTATTCGTTCTGGTGATACTACTTATAGCTACTTATAGCTACTGAATATATATTGATGCTAGCTGTTTCAGATTTTTTTGGCATGCAACCAGTTAACTGAATTTCGTATACAAGAACATGTGTAAATAACTAACCTTTGCAGCATCTTCACATGCTTGTTCCAGCACTGCAATTGTGTTTTTCTTAGTATAATCAGGAAAGCAATGGCAGAAAAAAATGTAAGATAGAATATTCTGAACCATCAACTTTGACTAATATTTGGGCAAAATAAGAACAGGCAACTGAACATGCATATCTGGCTGGTACAGTTTCAGAAATGTCCAGTAGAGTCTCAGGCAGGAGTAATAGAAAATGTTGCTTGATATTGCTATAATACTTGATTTTACGAATAAGTTTTCTAACTTAAATAGAAAATGTGGTTTACACTTGTGTCCTAACTATTTATTATAGTACAAGAATTACAGTTCATCGACACAGTATATTAGGGGTACAAACTCAACCTTCAGGCCAGGAACATGGCAGAAGAAAGCCTCTGGTGACTGTGAGTGGTAGTGACCACCATGTCCAACAGCACCATATGGTGATCGAATTGTTAAACCTAGAAAAGATGGTATTATGATGCTATTTCAGTAGTATCAAATTTGGTTTTTAGGATAGGAAGATGTGACTACTTTGTTCTTTTAGGCTATATAAATTATATCCCAAAGTTTGCTGGGATATTGTTTTCTTGATTGTTTCTATGCGCTACAGACCTTTTATGCATAATGATTTCTCTTTATTCAAACATATGTTTAATAGGAATTATTGAACAGAGCCTAAAATACATAGTTCTCTTTGTTTAATAGGCATCTCAGATTCAACTGGGAGAGGGCAAGCTTCACAAAGGGAAAACCCGAAAGCTAAGATCAGAGAAAATAAGAAATATCAAGGTTCCTTTTTTGGCTAATTTGGTTTTACTTAGTTCATGATCATTTCAAACACATGTTAATCCCTAGTTTAATTGTCTGTCTTAATTTTTAGGGAGACCTTCCAGTGGGTTCAAAGTCAACCAGTCCATTACTTCGATCTCCAGTCCAATTAACAAGTTCACCAGGAATTTGTTTTGGAGCTTTCCTTGCATCATAACAGGTACATATTCTGTACTCATGATATCTAAGTTCCTATTATTAGCACATGTTCTGCTACATGGTCATATAATGTCCCATTTTAGTTTGCTTAATGGTTTGTATATTGTGTATCCTGGCTAAGCACTTAAGATCGGAGATGAACTGTCCTATCATTGAAAGGAGATGATGTGTACATGACATTTGGTATATTTGTTTACTCCTCTCTAGTGAATCCTGGAGTACATTTTGTGTATATGATATTCATGGACTGAATCCTGGACTATATTTGTTTTTTCCTCTCTAGTGCATGATATACAAATAGTTGAAGTTTACTACTCTGTCCAATGTGTATGATACTCAAAATTTTCCTTCTAGGGCTTAAATGAATCTGGGTGACATCTGAATGCTTATTTATGTTCTCATTTGTGCTATTAGTTCAGTCCCAGTTGAGTTGGAGATCTTGAATAAACAAGGATGCCGAGATTATGTTAAGACCTTGAAGAAATACAAGCAAAGTTCAAGAACATCAGTTCAGCCAAAGATCATCGATCCGGCCACGCTGCTGTTTTGAACAAGGATGCAAAGATCTTGAAGAAAATATGTTTATGCTTCTGTGCAATATTTAACAAGTCGGATTGAATGTAATACTCTGTTCTGATGAAGTAGTATTGTACTGTAGCTATAACTAGCCTGAAGCTTTTGTAGCTTCTTAATGCCTGTAGCTTCTGTGTCAAGAATGTATATGGAACTGGAGTGCTCCAGCTCATGGCTTTGCTTCTAGCCTGCAGCGTCTGCTGTGGGCACAGTTAGAACAACAATATGTAGTCCAAATGCTCCTTTTGGTTTCTTTGGATGGGAGCTGACTATTTGGTGTTCTATAATAAAATGTATTGGTGCTAAAATGTTAATGAAGCTTTTTGCATAGGCTGACAGTTATAGGCTGAGAGCTTTCTGCATAGGAGCAGCTAGCAAGCGCATGCAGCGCTGGGCAACTCGGCCGTATGCGCGCATGCTGCACAACGCGGCATATGTGGGCCTGTGCGGCTGCCGCTACTAAGCCTTATTATTTAGAGGGATTCTCGCGTAAGCCTACTTAATCATGTGGGCCTGTGCGGCACGATGCGGGACTCCCGCAGGCAGGCCCACTTACAGCCTGATGGTGGCCTGGTGCGATTTGGAGAGGGAGGGAAATAGAGGAGAGTTCAGGGAGAGGTTGGCGCGCGCGCGTGGTCGCTCACGCGTCCTGGAACGGAAGGTTGGGCTCTGGTGTTCATGTGACGTGCGATGCGGCAGGATCATATGTCGGGCGTTCGTAGATGCATACGGGTGCGTGTGTGGCCTGCTTGTTGTGAGTCTTGGTCGAGAGATGGGGCTGGAGAGGAGAGGGTGCTCGTGAGTCATGCAAGGAAATGGCCGGCTCTCCTTCAAGGACACGCATCAGGAGGCCAAAAGAGTGGTGCAAAAATCATTACTGCAGTCTGTTTAGACGGATACAAAGTTCAGCTGTTTTCACAATTTTGCACAGGTTTGAAAGGATGCTCGAAAAGAAAGTGAGGTTTTCTCCTAGTCACAAAGGAATATACTAAGAATACTAGTAATTTTACAGATCCACTTTAAGTGGAGTGAGACAGGAATGAGAGGGTTTCAAAGTGGATACATACAGGGATCCAGAAATTCAGTTTAACTAGAGACGGTCAGAAGTGAAATCGGTCAATGTTTGCGATTTTCTTCTGGTTGACTCAGGTCAATAAAAGGAATAAGGTTTGCTGATTAACAAACGTGGACGTACCAGGTTTCAGATCAATTTCTTAGATGAATTTCTGGAGCCATAGAGGGAAAATGCGAGAGGCTCAAAATCAGGCTCATATCAAGTCTCGAGGATTTAGTTTTCAGTCTTTGGATTTCTATACATTCAACTGTTTTTCTCTCTTTTCTGAAGATCAACTCGGACCTCGAAAAGAAGTGGAGTTTGCTGGAAACTGAAAAGGGATGCACCAAGTTTGCAAAGAATTTTGCAGAAGATAAAAAAATGGAACAGAGAGAGAGATAGATGGACTCAAAGTTGAACATTTTAAAAATGACCCGAAGATCATCTCTGAAATTTCAGAGTTAAACACACTCAGACTTTAGTGTCAAAAGTTAGAGATGCTAGGGCTAGGGTTTTGTGTGGTGTAGCACAAAGTGTTAGTGTCGGTTAAAAAAAAGATCTTTTGTGGATGTTTTTCATAAGTTTCCACTTGCTAAATTTGAATATCTGACTTAGGTTAAATTATTAATGCATTTATGCACGAATGCAAAAGAGTGGAAGAAATATATTTAAACCAAGAGAAGATTGTGATTTTTAGTTTGAGAAAGGTTGATCTCACTCACATATGGTAGTTTATTGATCCCCTCAAAATCAGAAATGCATAGGAAATAAAGTAAGCACAAATATGATTATCAATATGGAAATGTTTAAATGGATCACTAGATCCTACATTATCCACTTGAGGTTTTTGTAAAAAAAATTTTTTTTGACAAGTAAGGTTTGTAAAGTGGATCAGCTGAAAAATACTTTCAACAGTAGTAAATAAAAAGGCATGATCCATAGTACTTGTCATGTAAATAATTTTAGAGACTTGCACTTGAGGAAAAAAAAAATAGAGAGTGATCCTCAAAAAATTCAGCATGCACACGTATGACAATGCAACATTGTTTTGAAAAAGTTTTTGTTCCCGCACATTTTTGCTAACTAGACACAACTTTAACACAGGGGAAACGTGGGGTGTTACACGAAGGCCTCCAAAGAAGATATAACGGCTCGCAGATCCTTAAGGAAAGGGGAAAATAAACGTTTGACGAAGAATCATTAATCAAGGCACATTCGGGAAAGTTTGCATTACAATCGAGAAAGACTTACAGGTTTTCCTGAAGGACGAGTCGTGGCGGCGACAGCCGAAAGAATATCCTTCCCCCTAGAAAGGGAGGAAGGAGTCGATACTTGGGCCGCGGGGGCTGTAGTAGGAGCCGAAGCCTCGGAAGTCGCGACATCCGGCAGAACGGCGCCGGACCTGGCCTTCTTAGACGCAGGCTCGATGAAACCTTCGTCACTACGGAAGGGAATGGGTGGCAAGAGTTATGAAAGAAATGCGAATGATGAAAGCAAAATACGAATTCTAGGAAAAAGGCACTTACAGATCAAAGAGATCGTCCTCATCGGCAAAGCCGCCGGTTGATCTCTTCACAGGCGAAGCTCTGGCCTCCTCCTCAGCTGCATTAACAAAGGCACCATGATCAGCGTCGTCATCGCGCACTGATCCCGCTGTGTCGCAAGTATCGTTGGCTGGGGGAGGAGGATCGGTGGAGATAGCCACAAAATCTATCAGATCATCGTGTTCATTCTCTGAGCTCATGTGCTCGGCAGTATGAAAGTCAACAGGGGCTGAGGAACCTCTTCCCTCGGAGGTATCATTTGGTAGATCATGCAAGTTTCCAGAAGCTATGGGGACCTGCCGAAGGAAAAAGCGAATAAGAACAATAATAGTCGAGTCGATCGAGTGGAGCAGGATAATAAGAGTATGAGAAGGAAAATTTACCTCCATCAACGGATGATCGACGTCAAGAGGAGGATAAGAAGATATCAACGGGATTGAGTCTTCCTGGCTAAAGAGAGTGAGGCGTCAAACTTCGTCAAGCAGCTCCTTTTCCGATAGTTCAGCAACGTTTATCCTGGTCTTATCCTTCGGACCCGAATATAACCACATCGGGTGAACCCTTGCCATGACTGGCTGGACCCGACGTTTTAGGAACACCACGGCTACCTCTGTGCCGATCATGGTCTGGCCATCGGCTTCTTTGACCCGAAGAAATTTGATAAATAACTCATCGGCTGCTGTCTTTTCGTCGGGAGAAAGGATGTTCTTCCAAGAATGCTTAGGTTTGGCCTCAAGGATGTCGGCAAAGCAAGGAAGCTGGGAGTCGGTTGTTGAGGAATCCTTAACATAAAACCATTTCAGTCTCATCCTTGTACGGATTCTCTCATTGGAAACTGAAATAATTGACTTCTGAACGGACAACAAACCCCACTCCACCAATGACAAAGGGTCCATTGCTACTGTTGTATCTCTTGACGAAGAAGATTTTATTCCACAACCCAAAGTGAGGCTCGATGCCCAAGAACGCCTCACAGAGGGTGATGAACACGGCAACATGGAGGATCGAGTTAGGGGTAAGTTGCCACAGTTGGATTTCGTAAGTCCGCAGAAGGCGATGAAGGAACTCGTGAGCAGGAAGCGAGAGACCCCGATACAAGAACGACAAGAACATCACGGTAAAACCAGCAGGAGGATTGGGCCGAGAGATCGCACCTGGGAGAATCACATTCCCCTCATCGGAGGAGACTAGCCCAAGGCTTCGGGCCCTCTTTTCATCACGCTTCGTGATGGAGGACGCTACCCAGTCTCCAGGTTTGGTCACGGCTGCCGAGCTTGGCGGTGCTGGCGGCGCCGGAGTTGGGGGAGGAGCGTCTGGAGCGCTTCTCTTTGGAAGAGACGAGGAGGCCTTGGCAGCGGCGCCGCCGCTCGCGGAACTGGCGGCAGCAGCAAGGTTCTTCTTCTTCACCATCGCGGGATCTGGAGAAGATCTAAGAACGGTGGTGGCGGCGCGGCGGTTATGAGAGAAGAAGGAGGAAGAAAACAGGAGGATGCTGCGATGATGTTAGAGAATATTAAGGACTTTGCTCTGAGAGATTTTAAGTAGGGGAGAATTTGAGGATTGCGTGGGCACGTTTCGTTGCTTCCAGTTCATTAAAAACACCCTCTCTTCAGCGTTGTTCGCGGAAATCGAGGAGGCGCCTTGGTAACCGCACGAGAAAGGCGGATATTACTTAAAAACAGAGCCAGGCAGAGGTAGGATGGCCCAACGGGTCGCGTCTTGTCAGTCAAAATCAAAGTGTCAGTAACGTCATCAGTGACGTCGTGAAGACTGCTTGAAGCATTCGAAGAAGTATAAAGGTATCGGATGCTGGACTTGAGTCTACGTACGGATTGAGCATCCGCACCTAGACTCGGGGGGCTACTCCCATCGGGAGCGCTAGACGTGCACCCGATAAAATGAGGACTCGAAAATAAACTTGTGAAGAAACATTTGAAGGAAAGGATGGAACGCTCAGCTCGAGTCTGCTCCCGGTTGCAAGCGCCCGTGCCCAGACTCGGGGGCTACTCCCATCGGGAGCGCTGGACGCGCACCCGATAGAACTTTTTTGCACTCCAGGATCATGCCCGGGGACTTGATTCTGCGTAGGGTGATGTTGTTTTTCCATCGGCAGATAACCAGCAAAAGTTGGGCGCGTTAGTCATTATCCCTTACGCATTGAAAACTTACTGAAGAATACAAGACCTGATACAAACGTATCGGATGACCCATGAAGACTTGCAGAAAAATTTCGGCAGAGCAAAAACATTCGAGTGGTACAACTTGAGTCTACGCACGGATTGCGAGCATCCGTACCTAGACTCGGGGGCTACTCCCATCGGGAGCGCTGGACGCGCACCCGATAGAAGATGATGCTGATACAAGATGGACAAGAACAATCAAGGAGAAGAACATTAGGTGGAGGCATGCTTTAGTCTCTACCCGAACTATCTTCGGCTAGACACTCGGGGGCTACTGACGTGGGCATTACCCTTCGGGTAACCGACATTCCCCTATCCCGTACAACCTAACTGGAGGCCCATGAAGGTACTCGATGACAAGACGGGCCACTTGGATGGCGCAACAGAAGATTCCTTGGCGGACGAGACAAGGAAGGAGCCGAACAAGGAAAGTTTAGATCTAGGACTACTGTAAACCTAGTCGTACCCGGTTGGATCTCTTGAGACCTGGCCTCCTATATAAAGGCCAGGAGAGGGACTACCGAGGGATACGATCAATCTTAGCAATCATAGCAACTTTAGCCACCAGAAGTCTAGAGCTAGGTCATCGCAGCACTTAGCTTCTCGACGAGATCTCAGCTAAAACCTTCGGCACCCCATTGTAACCCAGTATCTTCATAATCAAGATCAGACAGGCAGGACGTAAGGGTTTTAGCTCATCGAGGGCCCCGAACCTGGGTAAATTTCTCTCCCCGCTTGTCTGTGAACCGATGTCTCGTGTCAGCCTACAGGATTCCATCAACCCTAAGCCCCAATCGGAGGACATTGCCGAGGAGTACCCTCGACACGCACAGACGATTCTGGAACACATAATTTGTTAGCTCTAAACAAGAACCCATCATGTATGTGATATTTTTCCCATGCTTTACCAAGAACACATAAGCGATATGGTTCAGCAAAATCATGATCAGTAGCATACAAATCACATAAAACTTCTAATCCAGGAATTTTAACATCAAGTTGAGTTAATAGCATATTCTTCCTAGATAGAGCATCAGCAACAATATTATCTTTTCCCTTCTTATGCTTAATAATGTATGGAAAAGACTCAATGAACTCAACCCACTTAGCAAGACGCTTATGCAAAGTAGATTGGGCTTTCAGATATTTCAAAGCTTCATGATCAGAATGTATGATAAATTATTTTGGCCACAAGTAATGTTGCCAAACCTCAAGAACTCTAATTAAAGCATACAATTATTTATCATATATAGGATAGTTCAACTTAGCACCAGAAAGTTTCTCAGAAAAATATGCAATTGGGCGACCCTCTTGCATCAACACACCACCAACTCCAATGCCACTAGCATCACATTCAATTTCAAATTGCTTATTGAAATCAGGAAGTGCAAGTAACGGTGCAGAAGTTAACAATCTCTTAAGTTCAACAAAAGCATGATCTTGGGCTGCGCCCCACTCAAATATAACACCCTTTTTAGTCAAGTCATTCAACGGTGCAGCAATAGTACTAAAGTTGGGCACAAATCTTCTATAAAACCCAGCTAGACCATGGAAACTTCTTACTTGACTCACATTCATGGGAGTAGGCCAATTTTGAATAGCTTCAATTTTAGACACATCTACTTCTACTCCATGCTTAGAGACAACATAACCCAGAAATATGACCTTATCTTTGCAAAATGTGCACTTCTCAAGATTACCATAGAGTTTATTATTATGCAACACTTGCAAAACATGTCTAATATGTATAGTATGTTCAGATTCATTGTGGCTGTAGATTAATAGGTCATCAAAATACACAACCACCAACTTGCCAATAAATTCACGCAAAACATGGTTCATCGGTCTCATGAAAGTGCTAGGTGCATTAGTCAAACCAAAAGGCATTACTAACCACTCATATAAACCAAATTTTGTTTTGAAGGTTGTTTTTCACTCATCCCCGTCTTTCATCCTAATTTGATGATAACCACTACGCAAATAAATTTTACAGAACACAGCAGCACCACTCAATTCATCTAGCATATCCTCTAAACGGGGAATAGGGTGACGATATCGAATAGTAATGTTGTTTATAGCTCTACAATCTACGCACATACGCCATGTACCATCTTTCTTAGGAACAAGAATAACGAGAACAGCACAAGGACTAAGGCTTATGCGGATATAACCTTTGTCGAGTAGTGCTTGTACTTGCTTCTGTATCTCCTTCGTCTCTTCGGGGTTTGTTCTATATGGTGCCCGATTGGGTAGCGAAGCTCCGGGAATCAAGTCGATTTGATGCTCAATACCTCGCAATGGTGGAAGTCCTGCGGGTACCTCATTCGGAAACACGTCACCAAATTCCTGCAAAACATTAGAAACACCAAGAGGAAGAGCGGTCATGTCGTTAGAAACCAAAACCGTACCCCTGTATAATAGCACAAGAGGCATGGCTGTAGGATCCTCGCTAAATTCTCTCATGTCTTCTTTGGTGGCTAATGAGACTAAGGAATTCACTCTCTCACTTTTCGTTATATCACTCACAACAGTACAATTCTCTCGCCTATCTAAATAAGCATCCTCCAAGTTGACTTCAACTTTCTGACGAGATTCATTGACAATTTGATGTGGTGGAATAGGCTGTAAGTTAACTTTCTTGCCCTTGAACTCGAAGTGATATGTATTGGCGCGGCCATTATGTTGCACAGAACGGTCATAGAGCCAAGGCCGGCCCAATAGTAGGTGACACACCGTCATAGGAACCACATCAAAGTCAATGCAATCCTTATATGGTCCAATAGAAAACTCAACACGCACCATGTGGTTTACCTTCATCTCACCATTGTCGCTCAACCACTGAATATAGTATGGATGTGGGTGCGGTAGATATTTCAACTTCAGCTTGGTACACAACTCCTTGCTTGCTAAATTGCGGCAACTCCCGCCATCAATAATGACTTTGCAAGCCTTGTCAGGACCAACTAAAGCCTTTGTTTGGAACAAATTGCAGCGCTGAGTAGATGCACTAGGCAACACATTAAGAGCACGCTGTGACACAACAATGGTGCGAGCTTCAGACGGATATGCATCTTCACCATCAGTGTCATAGTCATCATCTTCTGGAGCATTAGGATCAACATCATCTCCAGTCTCATACTCATTGTCCTCATTGATAATCATGACTTTGCGGTTAGGACAATCTCTCTTGAAGTGACCTTTGCCACCACATGTATGACAAGCCATATCACGGTTGCGCGCAGTAGACATGCTAGAGCCACTCGTACTTGCAGTAGATTCGGACTTCTTTGTGTTAGACACATTGGAAACCGGCTTGCTAGGCGGAGTAGAGTAAGGTGCGGAGCGCGTCGATGGCGCCGGCGCCACAGATGGGGACGCGCGGGGTGTGAAGCGCCCAGCTCCAGTAGCTCGTTGATAACGCGTGAAGCACACGTCCGTTGGGAACCCCAAGAGGAAGGTGTGATGCGTACAGCAGCAAGTTTTCCCTCAGTAAGAAACCAAGGTTATCGAACCAGTCGGAGATGAAGGCCACGCGAAGGTTGTTGGTGAAGGAGTGTAGTGCGGCGCAACACCAGGGATTCCGGCGCCAACGTGGAACCTACACAACACAATCAAAATACTTTGCCCCAACTTAAGATTGAGGTTGTCAATCTCACCGGCTTGCTGTAAACAAAGGATTAAACGTATGGTGTGGAGAATGATGTTTGTTTGCAAAGAACAGCGAGAGAACAATGATTGCGATAGATTGTATTTCGGATGTAAAAGAATGGACCGGGGTCCACCGTTCACTAGTGGTGTCTCTCCAATAAGATAAATAGCATGTTGGGTGAACAAATTACAGTTGGGCAATTGACAAATAGAGAGGGCATAAAAATGCACATACATATCATGATGACTAATATGAGATTTACTTAGGGCATTACGACAAAGAACATAGACCGCTATCCAGCATGCATCTATGCCTAAAAAGTCCACCTTCGGGTTAGCATCCGCACCCCTTCCAGTATTAAGTTGCAAACAACAGACAATTGCATTAAGTAATGTACGTAATGTAAACAATACAAATATCCTTAGACAAAGCATTGTTGTTTTATCCCTAGTGGCAACAGCACATCCATAACCTTAGAACTTTACGTCATTGTCCCGCATTCAATGGAGGCATGAACCCACTATCGAGCATAAATACTCCCTCTTGGAGTCACAAGTATCAACTTGGCCAGAGCCTCTACTAGCAACGGAGAGCATGCAAGATCATAAACAACTGATGACCCACAAGTATAGGGGGTGTATCGTAGTACTTTCGATAAATAAGAGTGTTGAACCCAACGAGGAGCAGAAGGTGTTGACAAGAAGTTTCGATGAAGGACTCACTGTAAATGCTCACAAACAAGTATTCAGGGGGTTTTGATATAGCAGATAAATAAAGTACGAGTAAGTAAAATGCGAGAGTAATAATTGCAGCGAGTGGCCCAATCCTTTTTAGCACAAAGGACAAGCCGGTTTGTTTACTTATAATGACCAAACGTTCTTGAGGACACACGGGAATTTAGTCTAGTGCTTTCGCTTCATATGGTTGATTAATCTTCATTGTTTTGATAAGTGTTGTGTGGGTGAACCTTTGCTAATGTACCGCCCTTCCTAGGACTAATACATACTTGTGATTATACCCCTTGCAAGCATCCTCAACTACAAGAAAGTAATTAAGATAAATCTAACCACGGCTTTAAACTCTGAGATCCTACTATCCCTCCAGCATCGATATACCAACAGGGGTTCAGGTTGCTGTCACTCCGGCAACCCCACAATTAGCAAACGAATACAAGATGTATTCCCCTAGGCCCATAAAGGTGAAGTATCATGTAGTCGACGTTCACATGACAACACTAGAAGAATAACACCACAACTTAAATATCAAACCATTGAATATTACTCAAGCATAGTTCACTACTAACATTTAGACTTCACCCATGTCCTCAAGAACTAAACGAACTACTCACGAGACATCATATGGAACATGATCGGAGGTGATATGATGATGAATAACAATCTGAACATAAACCTTGGTTCAATGGTTTCACTCAATAGCATCAATAACAAAGAGTAATCAATACCGGGAGAGTTTCCCCTATCAAACAATCAAGATTCAACCCTAGATGTTACAGCGGTGACGAGGTGTGATGGCGCGTAGTCGACACGTCCGTTGAGAACCCCAAGAGGAAGGTGTAATGCGCACAGCAGTAAGTTTTCCCTCAGTAAGAAACCAAGGTTATCAAACCAGTAGGAGTCAAGGAACACGTGAAGGTTGTTGGTGGCGGAATGTAGTGCGGCGCAACACTAGGGATTCCGGCGCCAACGTGGAACCTGCACAACACAATCAAAGTACTTTTCCCCAACGTAACAGTGAGGTTGTCAATCTCACCGGCTTGCTGTAAATAAAGGATTAGATGTATAGTGTGGATGATGATGTTTGTTTGCGAAGAACAGTAACGAACAATTGCAGTAGATTATATTTCAGATGTAAAGAATGGACCGGGGTCCACAGTTCACTAGTGGTGTCTCTCCCATAAGATAAATAGATGTTGGGTGAACAAATTACAGTTGGGCAATTGAAAAATAAAGAAGGCATAATGATGCACATACATATATCATGATGAGTACTATGAGATTTAATCAGGGCATTATGACAAAGTACATAGACCGCTATCCAGCATGCATCTATGCCTAAAAAGTCCACCTTCAGGTTATCATCCGAACCCCTTCCAGGTATTAAGTTGCAAACAACGAGACAATTGCATTAAGTATGGTGCGTAATGTAATCAACACAAATATCCTTAGACAAAGCATCGATGTTTTATCCCTAGTGGCAACATCACATCCACAACCTTAGAACTTTCGTCACTATCGTCCCGGATTCAATGGAGGCATGAACCCACTATCGAGCATAAATACTCCCTCTTGGAGTCACAAGTATCAACTTGGCCAGAGCCTCTACTAGCAACGGAGAGCATGCAAGAACATAAACAACATATATGATAGATTGATAATCAACTTGGCATAGTATTCAATATTCATCGGATCCCAACAAACACAACATGTAGCATTACAAATAGATGATCTTGATCATGATAGGCAGCTCACAAGATCTAACATGATAGCACAATGAGGAGAAGACAACCATCTAGCTACTGCTATGGACCCATAGTCCAGGGGTGAACTACTCACACATCGATCCGGAGGCGATCATGGCGATGAAGAGACCTCCGGGAGATGATTCCCCTCTCCGGCAGGGTGTCGGAGGCAGTCTCCTGAATCCCCCGAGATGGGATTGGCGGCGGCGGCGTCTCTGTAAGGTTTTTCGTATCGTGGCTCTCGGTACTGGGGTATTCGCGACGAAGGCTTTAAGTAGGCGGAAGGGTAGGTTTAGGGGCGACGCGAGGGACCCACACAACAGGGCGGCGCGGCCCTGGCGTGGCGTCGCCTCGTGGCCCCACTTCGTAATCCTTTCAGTCTTCTGGAAGCTTCGTGCAAAAATAAGACCCTGGGCGTTGATTTCGTCCAATTCCGAGAATATTTCCTTTGTAGGATTTCTGAAACCAAAAACGACGAGAAAACAGCAAACTGGCTCTTCGGCATCTCGTCAATAGGTTAGTGCCGGAAAATGCATAATAATGACATATAATGTGTATAAAACATGTGAGTATCATCATAAAAGTAGCATGGAACATAAGAAATTATAGATACGTTTGAGACGTATCAAGGTGCAGCGGTGGAGATGATGGTGACGGTGGTGGAGATGATGGTGATGATGATCCCAATGAAGTCCAGCTTGATGGCGGTGACGATGGCGACGATTTCCCCCTCCGGGAGGGAATGTCCCCGGCGGATTTCAGCCTGCCGGAGAGCTCTTTTCTCTCTAGTGTTTTCCGCCCCGCAGAGGCGGCTGTGTCTCCTCACGATTATTCTCCGGAGCTTAGGTTTTCGGGGAGAAGAAGTACGCGAAGGAGAGGCGGCCGAAGGGGGCTGTGGGCCCCCTCCCCACAAGGCGGCGCGGCAAAGGTAGGGCCCGCGCCGGCCTATGGGGGGCCCATGGCGGCCCTCCTCGGCTCCTCATTTTGGCTGGCTTCCTCTTCGGGAAAAATAAGATCTTCGGTGTAATTTCCATCAATTGTTGATCTTCAGAAATATTGCATTCTGACGGTGCTTTTTCCAGCAGAATCCTGACTCCGGTGAATGATTCTCCAATAATCATGAAACATGCAAAATAGGTGAAATAACATAAGTATCATCTCTAAATTTGAAATATATCAATGAATAACAGTAAATTATGATATAAAATAGTGATGCAAAATGGACGTATCAACTCCCCCAAGCTTAGACTTCGCTTGTCCCCAAGCGAAACCGAACTCGATAAACAAGACCACATGTTTATGGAGTGAAGAGTCGATAAATAAAATACGGACAAGAAGCATCATATTAATTCACACAAGACATTCTAGTGAACAACTTCCTCATATAATTCAACTTGAAACAAGTAAAAGGAAATCACAAATAAAGGTACATAGGAAATCATAATTGGTGATGGCAAACTTCGTTCTTGGTCAAAGAACAGTTAATAGATTGTACTTATCTATCGATCAGCGCTCTTATATTAAAGCTTATAGCAAAACTTGCATACTCAATCATAATAATCTCCTCATAATCATTGATAACCTTCAAAGCTATATTCATTCATATAAAACTTGTACTAAACAAGGAAGAATAAAAGGCATGATTAAGTAGATCACATCATAAATGGTTTGATCACAACAACTCAATTGCTTGCTTAAGATAGAGGGAAATAGGTTTACTGACTCAACATAAAGTAAAAGATAGGCCCTTCGCAGAGGGAAGCAGGGATTAAATCATGTGCTAGAGCTTTTTCAGTTTTGAAATCATATAGAGAGCATAAAATTAAAGTTTTGAGAGGTGTTTGTTGTTGTCAACGAATGGTAGTGGGTACTCTAACCCCCTTGCCAAACGGACTTCCAAAGAGCGGCTCCCATGAAGGACGTTATCTCTACCAGCAAGGTAGATCACCCCCCTTCTCTTTTGTTTACACATGTACTTTAGTTTATTTTATGGATGACACTCCTCCCAACCTTTGCTTTCTCAAGCCATGGCTAACCGAATCCTCGGGTGCCTTTCAACATTTCACATACCATGGAGGAGTGTCTATTGCAAAATTAAGTTGCTTACTGATGAATCAGGGCAAAACATGTGAAGAGAATTATTAATGAAGGTTAATTAATTGGGGCTGGGAACCCCGTTGCCAGCTCTTTTTGCAGAATTATAGGATAAGTGGATGAAGCCACTAGTCCATTAGTGAAAATCCGCCCAACAAGATTGAAAGATAAAACACCACATACTTCCTCATGAGCTATAAAACATTAACACAAATAAGAGGTAATAACTTTTGAATTGTTTAAAGGTAGCACATGAAGTATTTACTTGGAATGGCAGGGAAATACCACATAGTAGGTAGTTATGGTGGACACTGATGGCATAGGTTAGATTTAAGGGTTTGGATGCACGAGAAGCATTCCCTCTCAAGTACGAGTCTTTGGCTAGCAAGGTTGATTAGCAAGCATAAGAGTTGAGGGAAACAAACAAATATACATGTGATAGAAACAATCATGCATCTTCCTTGTAAGCACAAACAATTTTAACTTCAGAATACTAAGCTAGGAGCTAACAAGAAAGAAAGATAATGAAATAACATATCTACATGTATTTCTCCTTTTCTACTTAAACTCAAAGTGTTGTTGCTATTGACCAATGCTAAGTTTGCCAAAACCAAATAGATTTACTCAATGCTCCGAAAGTGATACCAATACTAACAACAAGATCAATCATATGATAGAGATTGCAAACTAAAATAAGATGTGCAATATGTAAATGATAAAACTTCTCATTAATATTCCATAACGATAACTCACACCAAGGGATACATAGATAACCAACTAAAAGAGAGATACTTCCATATTGCAACCCATCTTATATGATAACTTCCCTACTCATGATATGACACTACTTGATAGTAAAAAGGTAAAAGATAGTGATGATGTGATACTGCGGCACCCCCCCCCCCAAGCTTGGAACAAACTAAGGGGGTGCCAATACCAATGATGAATTACTCCTTCGGCGGTGGTGGTGATGAATTCTTGATAAGCTTCTTAACGAGCTCCTTTAGCTCATCAATCTCGTACATGAGGTTGCGGATCATCTCCGAATTGTGCTCGACGCGGTTAAGAAGTATGTCCGACGGCGAGTCCCAACTCTTAGAGTTGTTTCCCCACTCTTCAGCTTCAGGCTTCATCCTTCCTGCAGTGTTAGAACGATCTATATCCCAATTGCTAGGCAATATTGCCTTGGGAATCCTTTCAATTTGACTATTATAAATCAGAGTATGGAAGGGGTTGTAGGTGCCTGATGGAGATGTCTTTGGAGCTAAGAAGTGACGTGGAACTTTTCCTCCGGTGTTAATTCTTGCACTCTTCTTGGAACTGAAAGGATTTTCCACCACCCCGATGCTTGCGACGGTGGCACGCGGGTATACACGCGAGTCTTCCTTCACTTCTTCATCATCTTCTTCCTTGACACTCTCGTCCACCTCTTTCCACTCGGGATCTTGAATATCTTCCTCCGAAAGCCCCTTGCCCTTGTTGTTGGAGACCATGGTGCTTCTAGATCAAAAACAGATCCTGGCAGAAAACAGCTCGAAACAAAACACGACGAGAAAACGATATACGGACCTCCAGGGGTCCGGGGGATTATATAGCAGAAATTTTCACGACAGAAGGAAAGTACCAGGTCGAACCAGAGTCGGAGAGGGACACCGAGGGGCTGTCCTCATAGGGCGGCGCGGCCAGGCTGGGGCCCGCGCCGGCCTATGGGGGCACGCCCTCGTGCGTCTCCTCCACTCCGTTTCGATCTCGTAATTTTTCATATTTTCCAAAATAGCAAAAACATTGTTCGGAAAGTTAAACGCGGACTTTTTATTACCGAGCATTGTTACCTATTCAAAGTCGAACTCTGCAGAACTGTCAATTTGACCTTTGATGAAAACTTCCGGAGTCACCACTCGAATAACATCAACATCTTCATTATAAGAATCACCGGAGATATAATGCTTGAGTCGTTGTCCATTCACCACTTGTGTGGCATCACCTTGCAGAGAACTAATTTTAATTGCCCCTGAATGATACACCTCCACAATGACATATGGTCCTTCCCATTTTGAGAGTAATTTCCCCGCAAAAAATCTGAGACGAGACCGATACAATAGGACTTTATCCCCAACATGAAATTCTCTTTTTATAATTCTTATATCATGCCATTTCTTCACTTTCTCTTTAAAGATTTTAGCACTTTCATAAGCTTTACTTCTCCATTCATCTAGAGAACTCAATTGTAGCAATCTCTTCTTACCGGCAAGTTTAGGATCTTTATTTAGTTCTCTTACGTACCCAATAAGCTTTGTGCTCTAGTTCTAAAGGTAAATGACAAGCTTTCCCATAAACCATTTTATAAGGTGACATACCCATGGGATTTTTATAAGCAGCTTCTATAAGCCCATAGTGCTTCCTTCAATTTACTAGCCCAGTTCTTTCAAGATTTATTAACAATCTTTTGCAAGATAGATTTAATCTCTCTATTTGATAATTCTACTTGCCCACTAGTTTGAGGATGATAAGCGGAAGCAATCCTATGATTAATACCATATTTAGCAAGAGTTTTTCTAAAACCACCATGAATAAAATGAGAACCTCCATCAGTCATAAGATATCTAGGAACTCCAAATCTAGGAAAAATAATATCTAGAAGCATTTTTAAAGAGGTCTCACCATCAACACTTTTTGTGGGTATGGCTTCCACCCATTTAGTAACATAATCAACAACAACAAGTATATGAGTGTTACCTTCTCAAGAAGGGAAAGGACCCATGAAGTCAAATCCCCAACAATCGAATGGTTCAATAACAAGAGTATAATTCATAGGCATTTCATTGCATCTGGAGATATTACCAACCCTTTGACATTCATCACAAGATAAAATAAACTTTCTTGCATCTTTGAAGAGAGTTGGCCAATAGAAACCTGATTGTAGAACCTTTTGCGCGGTTCTATCTCCGGCGTGATGTCCTCCATAAACACTACCATGACACTTACTCAATATCTCTTGTTGTTCATATTCGGGAACACATCTTCGCAGAATACCATCCACTCCTTCTTTATATAAGTGTGGGTCATCCCAAAAATAATGCCTCAAGTCATAAAAGAATTTCCTCCTTTGCTGAGCTGAAAAGGTTGGAGGCAAGTACTTGGAAACAATAAAGTTAGCATAATCAGCGTACCAAGGACTATCTCGCGAGCTCACCTTTATTACAGCCAATTGTTCATTTGGAAAACTATCATTAACGGGAACAGGATCATAAGCAATATTTTCCAATCTAGACAAATTATCAGCAATCAGGATTATCAAGCACCTTTCCTATCTATAATATGTAAATCAAATTCTTGCAAAAGAAGCACCCATCTAATAAGCCTTGGCTTAGCATCTTTCTTTTCCATAAGGTACCTAATTGCAAAGCATGATCAGTATGGATTGTAACTTTTGAATCAACAATATAAGATCTAAACTTGTCACAAGCAAAGACTACAACTAATAACTCTTTTTCAGCTTGTAGCATAATTTCTTTGAGCAGCATCAAGAGTTTTGCTAGCATAATGAATAACATTCAATTTTTTATCTACTCGCTGTCCAAGAACAACGCCTACAGCAAAATCACTAGCATCACACATAATTTCAAAAGGTAAGTTCCAATCGTGAGGTTCAACTACGAGAGCAGCTTGTTAAGGCTTTCTTTAGAGTTTCAAAAGCTTCCTTACAATCATCATCAAAAACAAAAGGTACATCTTTTTGAAGAAGATTAGTAAGAGGCTTTGAAATCTTGGAGAAATCTTTAATAAATCTCCTATAAAACCCAGCATGACCAAGAACACTACGAATACCTTTAACATCCCTAGGATAGGGCATCTTCTCAATTGC
>NC_061510.1:315310777-315358928 GCF_022539505.1 Lolium rigidum | reverse complement strand
ACACATATATGATAGATCAATAATCAACTTGACATAGTATTCCATATTCATCGGATCCCAACAAACACAACATGTAGCATTACAAATACATGATCTTGATCATGATAGGCAGCTCACAAGATCTAAACACGATAGCACAAGAGGAGAAGACAACCATCTAGCTACTGCTATGGACCCATAGTCCAAGGATGAACTACTCACGCATCAGTCCGGAGGCGGGCATGGTGATGTAGAGTCCTCCGGGTGATGATTCCTGATACGTCTCCAACGTATCTATAATTTCTGATGTTCCATGCTAGTTTTATGACAATACCTACATGATTTGATCACACTTTATAATGATTTTATGCATTTTCGGGAACTAACCTATTAACAAGATGCCGAAGTGCCGCTTCCGTTTTCACTCGTTTTTGGTTCCAGAAAGGCTGTTCGGGCAGTATTCTCGGAATTCGACGAAACAAAAGCCAAACACCTTATTTTCCTGGGAAAGTTCCAGAACACCGAAGGAGAGCCGGAGGGGGCCAAGGGGGACCCACACCATAGGGGGGGCGCGGGTCCCACCCTGGCCGCGCCGCCATGTGGTGAGGGAGCCCTGGTGCCCTTCCGACTCCGCCTCTTCGCCTATAAAATCCCTCGTGACCTAAAAACCCGACACCAATTGACGAAACTCCAGAAAGACTCTAGGGGCGCCGCCGCCATCGCGAAACTCCGTTTCGGGGGATAGAAGTCTCTATTCCGGCACGCCGCCGGGACGGGGAATTGCCCCCGGAGTCATCTCCATCGACTCCATCGCCATCTTCATCGCCGTTGCTATCTCCCATGATGAGGATGGAGTAGTTCTCCCCCGAGGCTGAGGGCTCTACCGGTAGCTATGTGGTTCATCTCTCTCTCCCATGGTGTGATCTTTATGTGATCATGAGCTTTGTATCACTATTAATCTATGTGCTACTCTAGTGATGTTATTAAAATATTCTATTCCTCCTCCATGATGTAATGTTGACAAGTGTGTGCATCATGTAGTACTTGGCGTAGGTTATGATTGTAATCTCTTGTAGATTATGAAGTTAACTATTACTATGATAGTATTGATGCGATCTATTCCCCCTTTCATAGCTATTGTTGACAGTGTGTATGCTATGTTAGTACTCGGTCTAAATTGCAACGGTCTATTATGCACTCTAGAGGTTACTTAAATATGTACTCCGGATGTTGTGGAACTTGTTTACTCCGGCTTGAGGTGTGCTTTTGTAGCCCTACACAATGAATGGTGTTTGTTATCCAACAAGACAGTGTGAGAAAGTAGCACAAGTGAAGAGCTTTATTTAATTATGTGATCATTGTTGAGAGTGTCCACTAGTGAAAGTAGGATCCCTAGGCCTTGTTTCCAAATATCGAATCTCCGTTTATTTACTGTTCTACTGCATGTTTACTTGCTGCCATATTTATTTCAGATTGTTATTGCCACTCATATTCATCCATATCACTTGCATTTTACTATCTCTTCGCCGAACTAGTGCACCTATACATCTGACAAGTGTATTAGGTGTGTTGGGGACACAAGAGACTTCTTGTATCGTAATTGCAGGGTTGCTTGAGAGGGATATCTTTGACCCCTACCTCCCTGAGTTCGATAAACCTTGGGTGATTCACTTAAGGGAAACTTGCTGCTGTTCTACAAACCTCTGCTCTTAGAGGCCCAACACTGTCTACAGGAATAGAAGCGTGCGTAGACATCAATTCCCCTCTCCGGCAGGGTGCCGAAGGCGATCTCCTGAATCCCCCGAGATGGGATTGGCGGCAGCGGCGTCTCTGGAACTTTTCTCGTTGGCTCTCGGTAATAGGGTTTTCGCGACGGAGAGAATATATAGGCGAAGGGGCAAAGTCGGGGGACGCTCGAGGGGCCCACCCCATAGGGCGGCACCCCCCCTCTTGGCCGGGCCTCCAGGTGGTGTGGGGCCCCCTCGGCTCCTCTCCGTCTCTCCTTCGGTGTTCTAGAAGGCTCCGTGGAAAATAAGACCGTGGGCTTTTGTTTCGTCCAATTCCGAGAATATTTCCTGTGTAGGATTTCTGAAACCAAAAACAGCAGAATACAGGAACTGGCGCTTCGGCATCTTGTTAATAGGTTAGTGCCAGAAAATGCATAAAAATGATATAAAGTGTATATAAAACATGTGAGTATTGTCATAAAACTAACATGGAATATAAGAAATTATAGATACGTTTGAGACGTATCAAGCATCCCCAAGCTTAGTTCCTACTCGCCCTCGAGTAGGTAAACGATAACAAGGATAATTTCTGAAGTGACATGGTACTATCATAATCTTGATCAATACTATTGTAAAGCATATGAGATGAATGAAGTGATTCAAAGCAATGGTAAAGACAATGACTAAACAACTGAATCCTATAGCAAAGACTTTTCATGAATAGTACTTTCAAGACAAGCATCAATAAGTCTTGCATAAGAGTTAACTCATAAAGCAATAAATTCTTAATAGAAGGTTTTGAAGCAATACAAAGGAAGATATAAGTTTCAGCAGTTGCTTTCAACTTCAACATGTATATCTCATGGATAATTGTCAACACAAAGTAATATGATGAGTGCAAATAAGCAAGTATGTAGGAATCAATGCACACAGTTGACACAAGTGTTTGCTTCTAAGATGGAAAGAAGTAGGTAAACTGACTCAACATAAAGTAAAAGAAAGGCCCTTCCCAGAGGGAAGCAGGGATTACTTATGTTCTAGAGCTTTTTGTTTTGAAAACATGGAAACAATTTTGTCAACGGTAGTAATAATTCATATGTGGTATGCATAAAACATCCTATAAGTTGCAAGCCTCATGCATCGAATACCAATAGTGCTCGCACCTTGTCCTAATTAGCTCGGATTTCCATGAATTTTTTCGAGGAACTTAACTTGCTCAGATGAAGAAGCTCAAATTGAATGAAAGTTGCGTACATATCTGAGGATTACTCATGATTTTTCGCAGATTTTTCTGAGTTTCCTACAGAGAGTTCTACTCAAATTCGTGACAGCTAGAAATCTGTATCTGCGCAGAAATCCAAATCTAGTATCAACCTTACTATCAAAGACTTTACTTGGCACAACAATGCAATAAAATAAAGATAAGGAGAGGTTGCTACAGTAGTAACAACTTCCAAGACACAAATATAAAACAAAATTGCAGAAATAAAATAATGGGTTGTCTCCCATAAGCGCTTTTGTTTATAGCCATTAAGATGGGCTCAGTAATTTTAATGATTCGCAAGAAATAAGAGTTGAAGCAAAAGAGAGCATTAAAAGCAAATAAGAAACACTTTTAAGTCTAACCCACTTCCTATGAAAAGGAATCTTGTAAATAAACAAGTCATGTAAGCATAATGCAATAAGCATAGAAAGGCAACACAAGCGCAACTTCAAGATTCTCAACATAAAAAGGGAAAACTTAATATTATTAAGATGCATATAACCGTGTTTCCCTCTCTCATAATAACTTCAGTAGCATCATGAACAAACTCAACAATATAATTATCACATGAAACATTCTTATCATGAGCTACATGCATAAAATTATTACTCTCCACATAAGCATAGTCATTACTATTAATTGTAGTGGGAGCAAATTCAATAAAATAGCTATCATTATTATTCTCATCACCATAATCATCATATATAGGAGGTAAAGTATCATCAAAGTAAATTTTCTCCTCCATGCTTGGGGGACTAAAAATATCATGCTCATCAAAACCAGCTTCCCCAAGCTTAGAATTTTCCATAGCATTAGCAACAATGGTGTTCAAAGAATTCATACTAATAACATTGCCATTAGCATGCATATAAAGTTCCATAGGTTTTTTAATTTTCTCTTCAAACACCTCAGGTCCTAACTCAAGATAAATACTATAAAGATCTCTAATATTTTTTTTGTTTTCCATTAAGCCTAACTAGTGAAATCACACAACTTAGTGTTCTCAGGAGTATTCATTTTAACAATAATAAAAATAAGTAAAGCAAAACTAAATTAAGTAAAGTAAAACAAGTAACTAATTTTTTGTGTTTTTGATATAAAGAAAGCAAACAAGACAGAAAATAAAATAAAGTAAAGCAAGACAATAAACAAAGTAAAGAGATTGGATGTGGGAGACTCCCCTTGCAGCGTGTCTTGATCTCCCCGGCAATGGCGCCAGAAAAAGAGTTGCTGGCGTGCAGTTGACGTGTGAGTTACAAATCTCTGTGGTGTAATTTTCCTTCACATCCCCGGCACCGGCGCCAAAAAAAGAGCTTGATAACGCGTGAAGCACACGTCCGTTAGGAACCCCAAGAGGAAGGTGTGATGCGTACAGCAGCAAGTTTTCCCTCAGTAAGAAACCAAGGTTATCGAACCGGTAGGAGATGAAGGCCACGTGAAGGTTTTTGGTGAAGGAGTGTAGTGCGGCGCAACACCAGGGATTCCGGCGCCAACGTGGAACCTGCACAACACAATCAAAATACTTTGCCCCAACTTAACAGTGAGGTTGTCAATCTCACCGTCTTGCTGTAAACAAAGGATTAAACATATGGTGTGGAGAATGATGTTTGTTTGCAAAGAAGGACAGAGAACAATGATTGCAGTAGATTGTATTTCAGATGTAAAAGAATGGACCGGGGTCCACAGTTCACTAGTGGTGTCTCTCCAATAAGATAAATAGCATGTTGGGTGAACAAATTACAGTTGGGCAATTGAAAAATAGAGAGGGCATACCAATGCATATACATATCATGATGACTAATATGAGATTTACTTAGGGCATTACGATAAAGAACATAGACCGCTATCCAGCATGCATCTATGCCTAAAAAGTCCACCTTCGGGTTAGCATCCGCACCCCTTCCAGTATTAAGTTGCAAACAACAGTACAATTGCATTAAGTACCGTGCGTAATGTAAACAATACAAATATCCTTAGACAAAGCATTGTTGTTTTATCCCTAGTGGCAACAAGACATCCATAACCTTAGAACTTTCTGTCACTCTGTCCCATATTCAATGGAGGCATGAACCCACTATCGAGCATAAATACTCCCTCTTGGAGTCACAAGTATCAACTTGGCCAGAGCTTCTACTAGCAACGGAGAGCATGCAAGATCATAAACAACACATATATGATAGATCAATAATCAACTTGACATAGTATTCCATATTCATCGGATCCCAACAAACACAACATGTAGCATTACAAATAGATGATCTTGATCATGATAGGAAGCTCACAAGATCTAAACATGATAGCACAAGAGGAGAAGACAACCATCTAGCTACTGCTATGGACCCATAGTCCAAGGATGAACTACTCACGCATCAGTCCGGAGGAGGGCATGGTGATGTAGAGTCCTCCGGGCAGGGTGCCGGAGGCGATCCCCTGAATCCCCCGAGATGGGATTGGTGGCGGCGGCGTCTCTGGAACTTTTCTCGTATCGTGGCTCTCGGTAATAGGGTTTTCGCGACGGAGAGATTATATAGGCGAAGGGGCAGAGTCGGGGGATGCTCGAGGGGCCCACCCCATAGGGCGGCGCCCCCCCTCTTGGCCGCGCCTCCAGGTGGTGTGGGGCCCCCTCGGCTCCTCTCCGTCTCTCCTTCGGTGTTCTGGAAGGCTCCGTGGAAAATAAGACCGTGGGCTTTTGTTTCGTCCAATTCCGAGAATATTTCCTGTGTAGGATTTCTGAAACCAAAAATAGCAGAAAACAGGAACTGGCGCTTCGGCATCTTGTTAATAGGTTAGTGCCGGAAAATGCATAAAAATGATATAAAGTGTATATAAAACATGTGAGTATTGTCATAAAACTAGCATGGAACATAAGAAATTATAGATACGTTTGAGACGTATCGCTCGTCCTTTGACCTTTGCTTCTTCAGCCAACTGTGATTCAGCTTCTCTTGCATGATGTAACAATTGATTCATATTAGTGTAACTGTAGTGACGAACAATGCCTTTGATATCATACTTCAAACCATTGAGAAAATATTGCATTGTCATCTCTAGAGACTCACGGACACAGCCACACTGCATAAGCAACTCCATCTCCATGTAGTATTCATCAACAATCTTCACACCTTGCCTCAATAGGGTCAACTTATCAAAGATATTGCGCAAATAATTTGTGGGCACAAAGCGAGAAGTCATGGCCTCCTTCATAGCACGCCATGTGCGAATAGGTTGTTCACCATCCTCATCTCGGTTACGCACAAGTGCATCCCACCAACGCAATGCATAGCCATCAAATTCGGAAGAAGCAAGCTTGATCTTCCTATCTTCAGTGTAGTGCGGATGTAAATTCCACAACTTTTCAATCTTGAGCTCCCAAGTGAGGTATTCTTCAACATCAGCTCCTCCTTCAGACTTGGGTATGGAGAACTTAGGCTTACCCAAACCATCTTCCTCATCATGTCCACGACCGGGACGTCCAAGTTCAACCCAACCACGAGGACGGTTACCACGTGGCGCACCACGAGCATTATGTGCGTCATCTTGAAGCTCAGGATCATCGTCATTTTGTTGTTGGTGGGTCAAATTCTCAACAGCTAGTCGCAAATCTGCAAGACTGCGTTGTATATCTGTCACTTGATCAGCCATTGCAGTGACGGTCACATTAGTAGCATCCAACTTTTGGTTGATCTCGACTTCTTTCCTCAGCTCATCATCCGGAATGCGGAATTCACGTCGCATCTCATTACGAAGAGCTTCAAACTCCCTCCATGTGATGATATCTGCACCACTCTTGTTTTCCTGGTTAACAATTTTGTGATCACTAGCAGACATGATTAGTAGGTTAGTGCACTAAATAAAAAATATATGGTGGTACTCTCACAACTCACTCAAAAACTGATAAGAAAAGGAGATCGTACCGTTCCAAAGTAAATTAGTGTTGCTTACCACTTGTAGTAACAACAAGTGCACGGATGTAGCGAAGCGAATATCAAGGGTATAAGAACAAGCACACGACAAAGCAGGGTATATGTGGGGCTGTAGGTGGGCTACCTATTTGCACCAATAACAAGCTCTAGCGCTGACCGTAGACAACCAATGATACTCACACAAGGCGATAAATGTGGCAATGCAACTATATGTAGGAAAAGGTTGCAATGCACTCGAGAGACACTAGCAAAGCTCAACGAAACAGGCACAAGATTGCTCAACTACGGGTGCAGTAAAGAAAACTTAGGCCTTCACTTGATTCTACTAGTACTTCACTTGTCTTTTTGTATTTTCTTTTTATAACGCAGCTATGTAGCTCTGGTTGCTTCTTTTCAATTTTTTTTTTATGACTCAACTCCTTGATAACACGGCCAACAAAATATGCAAAGCACCAAAACCCTACTGAGCAGCCTGTCGAGCGGTAAAACTAGTCTCTTCTGGGAAAGTTCCTACTCACATATATCGAAAGGCTGTGGCTATGGTTTGGACAAACACACTGTATGCTATGTGGACTCGGAGTAACAAAAACTGAAACTAGATGATAATAGAGACTCAAACCCTAACAATACAATATGCAAGAAAAAGATACGCAAAAACAACTACGAAAAGCAACTAAAACTCGAAATTAGTGCAATATAAGGCTATGGCAAACCCTAACCCTATTTTTTTTTGGCTTTTTCTGGATAGGAAACACTCACAACTCAACTATGGGGTGTATTGTGGATGGCTTACCGAGGGAACCCGAGAATCTGATACCAAGATGATACGGGGTGGCCCGATCTTCTCAGTAAGCAACGGTGGTGATGATGATCACGGGGTGATAGCAGCGGAGGAACACGACGATGTAGTGGATGATAACTTGAATGACGCAACGAGATCTCTCGATTGGTCCATGTCGCCAATGCAACAGCTCTCAACCCTTCAAGATATTCGCAACTCCACACACTTGCGCACGTAGCCGCCGACCACGAAGCGGTAAGTTGCAACCGTCTAATTCCCAATGGAACAGCAGATCACACAAGACTTAATCAGGATCTACACAATATCAAGCAATATGGTGTAGGGAATTCAATAGTTTTGCAGAGCAAATAACTAAGAACTAGGGTTTATCTTAAACGTGGTCTAAAGCAACTTGTGGGGCGTCCTGGGCACTTATATAGGCATCCGGGATGACCTCAGGTCCAAAAAGTACGAAAATAACCGACCCAGAATAGATCTGGTCGAGACAGACTCGGACACGGCCGGTCTGGGGCCCGGTTGACCGGGTGAGGGACCGGGCTGGCCGGTCGAAACCGGGCCAGGGACCGGGTGCCGACCGGACGGGCTGATTTCGGCTCAGTACCCCGCCCGGTCTGCATCAGCAGATTATCCGGTCGGCGCCGGGGTGCGGCCGGCGTGCCGCCCGGTTGGACCGGACCAGGGACCGGGCGCGCCGACGTGGCGGTCGGTCTGACCAGGTACTGGGCCGGCCTGGACTGCGTCTTCCCTTCTCGCGCATGCCTCCCGCTCCTCCCTCGCGCGTCCATGGGATATCTTCATGTCCAGCTCCATGTCCAGCTCCACGTCCATCTTGACGTCCTTCTTTACGTCCAGCTGCTCCTCTCCTCCTCGTGCGATGCTTGTCTCCTCTTCATACCTGATGATACACACATAACCAGACTTAGGCAGTATAAAATTCTCATCAATCAAAGTATCGTTTAGAAACAAGTTCACCTGTTGTTTAAGTAGCTTCGCACGAGCCCTTGTAATAGGTCCAATCCGAACTTCATTGGACTTGGGATTCACAGCAGGTTCATCTTCAGTTGGTAATGACGGAGGTGGTAGTGAGGTAGGGATGTCATCATCACGTGACGTACCTTACCAATACACGACACTGAATTTTAGGACGTCTATTCTTGTAACGAGGCGTATTGGCGTGGTGTCGCGACAGGAGAGTGTGCGGCGGATCCAAAATGTCGTGATAAAAAAATGCGCCCCGTGTACTCTTTCCCCGACACAGTTAATCCTAGTGGCTTGTTTTAGCCTCCTTAGCACGAGCGCGGCGATTAGGCGTGTGCCTCGACATTTAAAACCGTCAGGACTGCCTACTATGTTGTAGTGGCAGGAACCATCCGCAAAATGAGATATCTCCAAGGCATGTATGATATTCAAGCAATGTTGTAGCTGATGAAGTGGGCGTTTAAAGGAAGGAATGCAACTCCAAGTGGATGCACAATATGTGAGTTTGTTTGGTCACTTAGTTTCAAATTTTTGTGCTATTCTTTACTACAAATGTCCTCATTTTGGTCTTTCCCTGTGTAAATGTAGGATCACAAAGAAAATGAAATGTACAAGCAAATAGATGCATCTAAAAAAACAAAATTACGGATCAAAATGAGCCAAATCAAGCAACACCATCATTGATTGATCACTACTTTTTCTAGACTATGCTTTTGAACCAAACTTTGCTGAATCATCATGGGTTTCTTGTTTGGTGGCATTAGAAACTGAGAGTAGAGGTGATGCTGACCACCGTCATCAGGAACTACCCTTTATACTGTTTTGTTTAATTTTTTAGGATGATTATGCTGCGTTGTCGATCTCCAGCAATGCTTTGTTGAGTACATCATTTGAGGACTCCACTCAAGAGTTTGAGGTAGTTATATTAGAGCATCTCTAACCGATCTCTTATAATCGATTAGAGGAGTAAAATTTTGGTTTGACTCGTCTAACCGTCACCTAAACGATCCCTTATAACAATTAGAGGAGTAAAAATTATACTTGACCTTGTTGCCTTTACTTGTATTTACTCGACCGGGCAGCGGTCGAGTATGATTTCTCCCATCCTCCACCCGCCAGCGAAGCCCCCCACCGACCATCAAAACCCTCTAGCGCCTCCCTGCACCCTTTATCGCCCTACCGGCCCTCTCAACATCGCTCGCCATCGCCGATATCGAGTGGGAATCGAGCCAACATATCATCACTGAAAACTCGAACCGATGACTTAACTCTGAGTCGATTCATCGACGACCAGCCGTCTAGCAGCCCTAGTGGCCTAGGCCGACCCGTCGCATATGCCGCACGGCCTAGGGTTACCACCCTCTGTGGTCGCGGACACGAGATCCATCATCGCCGAGTTAGGTGCATCCGGGCCGGAGGAGGAGATGAAGGAGGCCAAGCCAGAGGAAAAGATGGAGGAGGAGGTGGAGAAGGAGAAGGTCGAGCCTACGAGATATTGTTGTTCGTTCTTCTTCTTCTGCAGCACACAAATTAATTATATGTGCCATTGTGTTTTGTGCACATTCTCTGTAATTAGTACCCCCCCCCCCGGCGAAGATTAAAAAGAGAGAGGCCAAATGGACCGAAAACAACGACGATGCGTTGTATTTCGCTTGGAATGATCAAATTCATCTACAGGAGTCATTGCACGGGATAAGTGGCAAGCAAAAGTTCAATGAATTTTGGCAAAAATTCATGAACGTTTTAACAATTCCAAGAGTACTGAAGAAGCTAGATCAATTAAGCGTTTCAATGCTGGCTAGATTTGATCAAGTGAAGAAGGTATAGTGCAATTTAGGGAACCATGTATGATCTATCCAATATTGCAACTGATTTGTATGACTGTGCTATTGGTTATATGACAATGCCATTGATTGCTATTGATTTGTATGGAAAAAAACTAGAAATCGCTTTTTTTAGCAGAGTAAATATACTACTCTAAATGATACTCGGGTGGATTGAAAGCTAAATTATAAGGACCAGTTAGAAATGCTCTTAAATGCAGTATTTCCTATTGAGAAATGCGCCAAATAATACAAGTATAACCGTCCCACACCTGAATAATCAATCTGGTAGGCATTGGTGGAACCCACTACAAATATTTTGAGCTTCCTTGCACAATACAGCAAACTTTTTTGTGAAATTACAATACAGCTATTGCGTGCTTATGTTTCTAACTTAACAGCAACCCAAGAATGTTTATCCACAATTATAAGTCAACTGAGGTAGTCTAAGGTGCGATCAAGCAATGCTGAGGTCCTGAGGATACTCAAGGTGTGATCAAGTTAAAGTTGACATGTAATTTGTAAGGTACAAAACAGGCTAATTCTAGATTTAAAAAAAAGTAGTCCCGTCAAAATAGCATGATTAATACGAGAGTAGTACACAGCAGCCACAGTTCACACAATCTATATGACAACTAGCTGCATACACACGACACTGCCATTAATAATTTAGAGCATAGGAGCATAAATTAAACCTACAGAATTGTTGTTGGTCTGCCCAAGAAAAATATCTTGGTCATATATCAAACATTTTCACCCACGTTCGCTGGTCCTTGAACGCCTGGTCCATCAGCACCTGCTGGTTCTCCAGCCCCACCCACACCGGCACCAGCTGGGTTTCCAACGCCGTCCCCGCCCACGCCGGCACCAGCGGGGTCAGCGGCATGAGCTTGATTCAGGGACATGAACTTCGGAAGGACGAAGAAGCAGTCGGTATATTTCACGGGCTCAACATTTACCGGTCTGTATAGGTGCTCTGCCAGGAGCACAGCCAGCTGGGAAAAATTACATGAGGATCAGTTCGATATATAGCAAGATAGAGAAATACAATCCAAACAACTCGAGGCCGGTACTTTATGCAATAATAAACGGCGTCAGATCTATCGAGCGGCGTGCTTGATTAGCAATCCAAAAACCAGATAAACGGCGTCAGATCTGGATTAAAGTAGAGGAAGCAAACACATCTGCGCAAAGACCTAACTCTACCACGAAGACGCAGCAACTACAAGGTCACCGGAGACGGCGGACGGAGAGACAAGCTAAGCGGGCAGGAAAATGAATCTGTCAACTTCTCCAAAAGAAGCGATAGATGCGCAGACGCCCTTGGTAATGAGCTCACACACATACAAATGCAGGAGTCACTTACCACATCCTCAGATCTGCTCGGATCCATTGTTTGCGCCTGCGCCACAGAGTAGGCGGAGGAGCAGAGCGCGTCGTATCTTTTTTTTTTAGAACAAAGCGCGTCGTATCTAGTCAAGTTCCCTTGTGCAGTGGAGTGGTGGTTTCGGAAACAGAGTATATGCGATTTAAGGCCAAATGAAAGTTGGACGCGTGTAGGTAGCAATGGTTGGCTCTTGTTCTACCCAGCCATTGGTCCAAAAAAGATAAGTGTCCTCTCTTCCCGCCCGATCGACCCGCTCCAGAAAAACAAAGTGGACCCCCCCCCCCCCCCCCCGGCTCGACCAGTCGATGAGGATCGAATCCCGACAGGCCCACCACCTCGTCCCCTGTCCCTATTTCCCTTCTCATGCCGCACGCTCCCCACCCGCCTCCTTCCCAACCTCTTTTTTCTCTCTTCTTCCTCCCCATAATGCAACTCCTTCTCCCCTCCCTTCAGATCTCCATTGTTCGTCCCCAGAAAGCCTGCAACTCTTCTCCCTCTCCCTTCAGATCTCCATTGCAGTTTGTTGAAGAATCCTAGAAGACTTCCAGCTGATTCAAAGTTTCAGAGGCTGGACAAAGGTCGGATTCGACAGTACTTACCTCCTCCTCCTCCCATCTCCCCTTTGCTCTATTTTCTTCAACCTTTTGTGCCTGGCAACCAGATCTACAAGTTTCTTCCTAGCAAAAGAACACAAATTCACCAAAACAAACAAACCAGATCTACATGTTCAGATCCATATCATCTGAACCAAAAAAGGAATTGAACAACATGTACACCAAAAAAATAGTGCCTGATGCATAAACACAACTATTCATACACAAAATGGCTTCCTGTGATGCATACGTATGTGGGCAAGAAACATGTGAAATCTTCCTCATCCATACAAAATTCAGGAAAAAGTGCATCTTTACTGATATATAATCAGGAACATGTAGATGCAAAACAGGCTGGGTTTAGATCAGGAAAAGCAGCATGTACTTCTGACAGAAAACATGTAGATCAAAAAGATCTCAACTTTGTGGGCACAAACCTGTTATAAGTTGGTGGGATTCTCAAGATAGTTGCTTTCTGTTCAGATTCTACTCAAGACAACACCTTGCAAGCAACTAAGTTAGTTGATCTGATGCATACTATCCATAGAATAAGTCACAATAAAAAGGAAGGACTAGCAATGCATTTAGATGGTCACCTAGTACTGGGAAGGTTCTATAGTGGGATTAGGTACCGGTAGTATGTACTATCGAGACAACCAGTTCACCAAACAACAAACTATGTTTCAACAGGAACTAGTAGTGTCACATGACAAAATTAAGCAGAAAAATGTTCGACTTAGCTACCGCTTGACATGCAAAGCAAAAGGGCTTGTTTCTTCCGTCATAGTGCTAAACAGAGATGTTGCACCGTTCTCCGTAGCTGATCGATGATGCAAAAGGTGGCACTTGATCTGATCCATGCGAGCCTCCAGTACCTGAAATTGCAAGTATGAGAAAAGATGTGAATGTTGTTTACAACAATAAAATTGGTAGCCTATGTCATGCAGGTTTGAATAAGCAATTCAGTCGTTCCGGGGTAGCAAATTATATGAGCAAAGACAAATCAACTTAGGTTAGACCAGAGAAAAGCATATTTGCCAGAGAAAAACAACTAAGATGGGCCTAGTAGCAACTTAGATGAGACAGAGGAGAAACTTTAGATGCATTCATAAAAAAAGTTTTCAAAATTACTTACAAAATGAAATTACTTCAGTTTTGCAGATGAGTGGTTTGGACCTGAACCTAGAACCAGACGATGTCGGCATGGAAGATGCAGAAATAAATGGCAGTGACCCCTTTTTTTGCAATCAAGTTGCCCAGACAGAGGTTGTCGATGAGTCTTAGGACCCACTCCTTGCTGACCAAGGTGGACAAGGTGGCGATTCTGATGTGCACAGTGGCGGTGGGAGGCAATTGAATGCGGCACCACCTCCAGCAAATCCTAGCACTGAAAACCTCAACACCACGACTATGCATACTACAACCCTTTCTGGTTCTTCTAACCCTGACTTGGTGGATCTAATACGTCCAAAACGTATCTACTTTCCCGAACACTTTTGCTGTTGTTTGCCCTCTATCTTGTGTGTTTCGAATACAACTTATGCGGACTAACGCTGTTTTCAGCAGAATTGCTCTGGTGTCTTGTTTTTGTGCAGAAATCCAACTTTCAGAAAAAATCCCAAAAAATATAGAAAACCTCATATTTCACCTGAAGACTCCTGGAGCCAGAAGACGAGGCGGAGTGGGCCCACAAGGGGCCCACACCTGCCCTAGGCGTGGGCCAGGGCTTGGCCGCGCCTAGGGGTGATCTGGCCGCCTCTGCCACCCCTTCGACCTCTCCTTCGCACTATAAGAAGCCCCTGGACCTGAAAACCGAGGGGGGTTCCACGTTTTTCCAGAAAGATTTCCGCTGCTCCGCCGCCACTAGAAACCCCAATCCTGGGAGCAGAAGTTCCGTTCTGGCACCTTGCCGGGACAAGAATTTGGAGGAGATCATCGCTATCGCCATCACCGACGCCTCTCCATCAACCATCCATGATTCCTTCATCCATATGTGAGTAATTCCCCGCTGTAGGCTGTAGGGGATGGTAGGGATTGGATGAGATTGATCATGTAATAGCTATAAGATTGTTATGGGCATAGTGGCTAGTATCCGTTGTTAATATTTTTGACATTGTTGCAACTTGCTATGCTTAATGCTTGTCACTTTGGTCCTGAGTGTCATGATCTCAGATCTAAACATGTTATTGATTCATGAGGATAATTGTTGTTTTCTGATCATATCTGCAAGTTGTATACACATATTGTTGTCCGGAACCCGAGGCCCTAAAGTGACCTAGAATTGGGATAATCGGAGGGGATGGCTATGATGTGTGGATCATGTGTGTTCCCGGAGTGTTAATGCTTTGCTCCGGTAGTCTATTAAAAGGCGTACCTTAATTACCAGTAGTATCCCTAGAGGCCTCGCTGCAACGGGCTGGTAGGACAAAAGATGTCATGCAAGTTTCTCATTGCGAGCACGCTCGACTAAATAGGGACACACGCCTATGGATATATTATGTTAGGATGCTTTTATCATTATGACTTGCAATGCCTATGTATTGCTATTACATGGACGGTCTCATTCATGCAACGCCCGTTCATCCATCCATGTGCCTACAGTATTTTAATCCAGTTGTCTACTACAATCATCGCTACTGCCGTTTTTATTTCATTATTGTTGTTACTTCACTACTCCCACTGCCATAAAACTGTTACTACTGATAAACTGTTGTGAGCAAGTCCATTTTCAGGTGCAGGTGAATTGACAACTCACTTGTTAAAGCGTATAAATATTCTTTGGATCCCCTTGTGTCGAATCAATAAATTTGGGTTTTACTTCCCTTGAAGACTGTTGCGATCCCCTATACTTGTGAGTCATCAAGACTATTTTCTGGCGCCGTTGCCGGGGAGCATATCTTTATTTACAAGCCCACTTGAAGGTGATATTGTTCGCTGCATTTTATTTATTATGGGGAAAGCTCTTGAATCGAAGTTCCCTATATTGCCATCCACTACAAGAAGAGGTACAACTCTAAACACCTCTGTTGCTCTTGATTCACCATCTGTTATGAGTAAGCCTCTTACTCCACCACATGCTGCTACTTCTGCTGAATCTGATAATGCTCCTAATGATTTTGATGATGCTTCTACTGTGCTTGATAAGAGTGGTTCGTTAGGTCCTTTCCTAGATACTACAATTGCTAGAGCTAAGCAAACTAAAAATGCTGAAAATATTATTACACCTATTAGTTCACCTCAAGCTAGGGGGAATCCTAGCGATGATCTTGATGAAATTTATACTGAACTTGATGATGAATTCATTGAAGAATGTCATGCTACTTAAGATGCAAGTGCTATGAGAAGTCTTCTTGCAAGACGAGCTGTTAGATATAATTTGTCTCCTGATTCTAAATTTGCCACATCTCCCATAAATATTAGAGACAAGGATTATGATTTCTCTCTGGATTTATCTTACATATCTATTGTTGAGAAAGAACCTTTCTGTGGTACTGAAAATGAAAGTGCTACGAAACATATGAATGAACTCTCTACCTTGAGCAATTTATTCTCCGATGATATTAAGATACGCACTTACTTTGTCACTAAAATTTCCCCTTTCTCTCTGAAAGGAGCAGCTAAAATTTGGTATGATAATTTGTCTCCTGGATCTATTGATAGTCCTATTGGTTTGGTTAATGCCTTCCTTCAGAAATATTTCCCTGCTATTGCTCAACATGCTGCTTTGTAGAATATCTTTGACTTTGTGCAGGTAGAAGGAGAGAAATTGCCTGAATCATGGGCAATATTTTGTTCTTTAATTAGAGCACTACCTAAACATTCGTTAGCTAAAAATGAATTCCTTGATATATTTTATAATGTACTAACAGTTGAATCTAGGACATACCTGGATAGTTGTGCTGGTTGTGTTTTCAGGAAAAGAACTCCGGCTGAAGCTGAGGAATTATTGGCTAAAATAAGCAAGAATTATGATGATTGGACTACACCGGAGCTAATAACAGCACCGAAGAAAAGGGGAATGATTGAATTGAATTATGAAGTGATGAGGGAAGCCAAGAAATCTCTTAAGGAGAAGGGTATTAAACCTGAAGATGTGAAGAATTTACCACCTATAGAAGAATTATGTAAGTCAATCCCTCGTTCTTCCACTATTGAGGTGCACTCTCTCCAACGCTTTGATAATAGAGATATTCCCTACTCTAAACATCCTGATCAATGCTTAGATGAATTTGATAATTGTATTGTGAAGCAAGATAATTTTAATAAGGGAGTGGAACATCACCTAATGGAAAATTCTAGAGCTATCAATAATTTGCATGATATTGTGGAAAGAACCTCTAATGATGTTAAAATACTTGTTAAACATTTCCATATGGTTCAACTCAAATTGATCAGCTCACTAAAGTGCAAAAAGATTTGCTAGTTAGTGCTTCTAGAGAAAAACATGCTTATGAAATAAGAACTAGAAGTGGTGTTTCTACTCAGGATCATCTATATCCTGAAGGACATCCAAAGAGAATTGAACAAGATTCTCAATGAGTTGATGATACTAGGACTAAGTCTAAGATAAAGAAGAAGAAACATAAAACTGTTGTAGAATCCTCTGAACCTGCTAAAGATCCTAATAGTATATCTATTTCTGATGCTGAAACTGAAAGTGGTAATGATAAAAATGATGCTTCCGATAAAGAAGAAATTGAAGAAGAACCTGAAAAGCATACTAAGAATACAAAATACACTAAGGAAGATTTCATTGCTACTAAACATGGTAGTGAAAGAGAACCTTGGGTGCAAAAACCAATGCCTTCTCCTGATAAGAAACATAAATCGAAGGAGGAAGAACATTATAGTAAGTTCTATGAATGGATGAAACCTTTGATTTTGCAAATTCGTTTGACTGATGCTATTAAATTGCCTCCTTATTCAAAGTATATGAAAGATATTGTCTCTAATAAGAGGAAGATTCCAAATGAGGAAATTTCCACTATGCTCGCTAATTACTCCTTTAATGGTAAGGTTCCGAAGAAGCTTGGTGATCCAGGTATACCCACTGTTCCATGCTCCGTCAAAAATAATTATGTTAGAACTGCTTTATGTGATTTGGGAGCAGGAGTTAGTGTTATTCTTTTTTCTCTCTATAGAAGACTTGATCTACAAAAATTAATACCAACTGATATATCCTTGCAAATGGTTGATAAGTCTACTACTATTCCTGTTGGTATATGTGAGGATGTTCCTGTTCAAGTTGCTCATCATTGTATGATATTAACTGACTTTGTTGTGTTGGAAATGCCGGAAGATGATAATATGTCTATTATTCTTAGGAGAAATTTTCTTAACACTGTAGGGGCTATTATTGATTGCAACCAAGGAAAAGTAACTTTCAATGTCGATGACAAAGAGCATACGGTTTATTTTCCCAAGAAGATTGATGTGAACTATGGTCTAAACTCAATTATTAATGTTGATACTATCCAAATTGGGAAATTTCATTTGCATTTGCCCATGCCAAAGAAGGAGAATAATATTGTCATGATTGGAACTATTCCTGTCGAGGTTGAGGTAACATAATCATTGTGTGAAATATAAGGTTTTGCTTCATATAAAATTGTTTTGATAACAAGACTTGATCAACCTTGTTAACAAAACAATTTTGAATGAATGAAACTATGTTTTCACCTATGTATTATTGATTGACTTTATATTATAATGTCTTAGATTTGCTGTAGGTTTGGTTTTGATTTGTTTTTTCATCATTCCATAATTGTTTTTTCTGCGATAGAATCATTATTCAAATTCTGAAAATTGCCCAAAAATAAAGTTTCTCGAAAAATTCCAGAAAATGTATAGAAAATTTTTGCGTGAGAAAAGGGGCAGAGAGGCACCTGGGGAAGCCCATGGGGACCCACAGGCCAGCCGCACCATGTGGCGGCACGGGTCACACCCTGGCCGCGCCAAGGCTAGGTGTGGCCCCCCTGGCCCTCCACTTGCTCACTCCTCTGGCATTCCCCTCTCTCACCCGAGAAAACACATCCCCATTGCTCAAACATGTGCTCTTGTTGTTCTTTATCGCGATTTCTCGATCTCCTTCCTCAGTCCATATTTCTTGCTGAAATTTGAAGCATATGCGCCCTTCGGTATGTGACTCCTCCGATTATCCAAGAAGAATTTTGATTGATGAAGTATATCTTTTTTATTTTGCTGCTGTAGATGACATGATAAGTGAGCTTGCATGATTTTATTATCATGGGATAAGTTGTTTTGATGCATGTTTAGTCCTCTTATGAGTCTCCATAGTGTTCTCCTTTATTTATTTGTCTTAAAACCATTTTTTAGAAGGTTTGTTAAAAATTTCAGAGATGGAAGGCAATGCATATCAACTCAACCAACATGAACTGGAGATGAATGAAGTCATGAAGTTTCGCCCGGAAGAGGTAGTTTTTCCTTCTCTTTATCCATGTGTGGAATTCATGGGTGCTGTAGGAATTCTGCAGGATTTCCGGACTTCGGTTTCCAATACAGGGTTGAAAGTTTTGTTGATGGTGAACCATACCAACATGTTAAGCTAACTATGTTTGTGGGGACTTCAGATATAGTTGGAAATTGCCTGACCCCATGGTTCATTACAAAATATATAATATAGCTGTCGATTTGCCTCTCGATGATTTCTGTGCAGTTATCAGAGTGACACAATGGGGATCATGCACAAAAATCAAGGAGAGACCCAAGCCATTGCTGGAACTCTATAAAGAGATTTGTCAGGGGAGGAGCTTCTCAGAGGAGTATGGTAAAATCCGATGTATTCAACTTCCCTTTATTCGGTATTTTGCTTATTTTAATACTAAATGCGTTCTAGCTAGAAAGGTTGCAAGAAAATTATCCTCTCATGATTTAGCCTTCCTAGCAGCTGCCTTGAAACAAGATAGAGAAAATAATTTGGGTGCTTTGATAGCCTCCCGCCTTACTATTAACCGCGAGAAAGGGGGAGTTTGTGGAGGCCTCATTGCCTCTCGTTTATTAGCCTTTCACGGTCTAGAACCACATGCTTTGGACTTTCAATTTTCATTGGAGAGGCTTGATCTTAATTCAATGATGCAACATCAATTTTTTTCTTACAGAGCTAACATGGACTCCTTACCTTTTGAAATTTCCTTTCTCAAGAGAAAATCATTTTGGTGGGTAACTAAGACCGATCGTGTAGTCAATTTGTCTGCACCTCTTTTGCTTAACCTTGATGCCAGGAAAGGATGGTCACTCACGGAACAAGATCTTGACACATAAATTGCGGAGCAGGAGCGACATGCACATGACGATGGAGGGGAGGCCGAAGATAACTTCGTCCAGCCCTCTGACACTGCTGGATTCCCATACCAGCAACCTGACTTCGACTATGGGCCTTCAGCTTCTTCTTTCTCACGAGGGCCGGGGTATGATCATGCTAGAGATGACAAACCATCCTGGAGCCACTACTCACCATGGGATTGATCTCTACTTAGGACAAAATCCTAAGTTTGGGGGAGGTATACCGACATCTCGCTCATCTACATATCATATTCCGTCGGAACTTTGTATATCCATGTTTCACTTTCTTTCTATTCTTGTTAGTTTTGTCTCAGTAATTTCTCTTTATTTGAATCTTCGGAGTTTTTACTACTGTAATAAGCTCTCTTTAGCTTATTTGTTTCATTTTTATACCGAGGATGGCCTCTAATAGGAAGGAGGTAAGAATTTGGGGAGTTGCTGTCTAAAAACAGATTCTGTGCTGTCACCATAAAAATTCGTATAAGTAGCCAGGAAGGAACTTTGAGCTGAATTTTTTTGGTCATATGCCCCAGGTTGTGATCTAACTTTTGTTAGTTGAGAACTTTTCGAGATGAGCTACAGAACATTTTCAGAAAAATCGATCTTTGCCTGCTGTTCTGGGTTGGCAGATTTCTGCCACTTGTTGCATTTGCGTGTTTATTTTAGTTTTCTTTATTTTTGTTGTTCTTGCTTTTGTTTCTACTTTCCAAAACACAAAAATACTAAAAAAATGTTGTTTCTCTTCATTTGCTTCTTCTTTTTATTATGGGTTTGCTATGCGAAAATACAAAAAGATTTTGCTTTGTGTGTTGATTAAAAATCGAAAACCCAAAAATATTTGTTGTTCTTCATTGGTTTTGTAAAGTTGCTGCAGGGTTTAACGGTCTTCCGTGACTTCATTGGAACTTAGTTATCATTTCATATTATTCAATGCACACAGGTGAAGAGCAATTATGACGATCATGACAATTCGAGTTGTGGTGAGAGGCTTGTATGAACTCAGTTTGTTTTCATTTTTGTACATATACTCATTTATGTGAACATGCTTAGTTTGTTTGTGTAAGGTGTATGCTACTTGATGATGCTAAGTAGTTTATGCTCTCTCATGATTAGTTCCAATTTACTAATAGTAGGTAACATGTCATATAGATGTTTGCTTGCATTGCTCTATTCATATAACGGTATGACATTGTGGTATCCTCCTCTAAATGTTTCATTTGAATCCACTTGGCACATGCTCAAGCATGCATAAGACTAAAACGAAAGTCATTTAAGCCTTTATTATTTATCTTGACTCGGAGTTCTTGTATTACTTTTATGCTTCCGTTAATTTTATCCGTCGCAAGCATGATTATGACAGCTACTGCTTTCTTGATTGCGCTTCCCAGTGTACTGCTAGCCTTCACTTGTACTGAGTATGAGCTCTACTCGTGCATCCAACAACTAAAAACCAAAGTGCCAATTGTGTCCACCATACATACCTATATGTGGTATTTTACCGCTACTCCAAAGTGAATTGCTTGTGTGCTACCTTTAAACCTTCAAAATTATTATCACTTGTTTTGTGTAATTTATAGCTCATGGGAAAGTAGTCTAAAAACTATTGTGGTGAGTATTATGTCTTATGCATTTCAGTTCTTATAAGTTGCTTGTTGTGTGATAACCATGTTGTCATGGGGAACACCATCAACTTGCCTTTGTTGAATATTGTGTGAATTGCTATGCATGCTCATCTTATTTGAAGTAAGGGAGATTTATCATGAGTTGCAAAGATTGAAGTATGCATATTGTTAGAGAGGAACATTGGGCCACCAACTAAAGCCATGTTCACATGGTGGAAGTTTCAGCTGGACAAAAGTCCAAATATCTGTTGTCCTTGTCTTCCCGGTATGGATGGTCCAAAAGGTTGAGATTTATCAAAACTGAGAAATCAAATGAGATTCATCTCCTAGGACCTTTGTACAGGAGGCAAGGAGGTACCCCTTTGTGACACTTGGTTGAAACATATGTATGCGATGAAAATCCAAGCTAATTAGGACAAGGTGTGAGCACTATTATTATATTATGCATGAGGCGAGCAACTTATAGGAAGTGTTATGCATGAGCCATATTATTTATCACTACCGGTGCCATGAGTTGCATTTCTCAAAATATATATTTTCAACACTCCTATTGCATTCAAAATGAAAATCTCTAGCACATGAGAAATCTTACTTCCCTCTGCGCAGGGCCAATCTTATACTTTTATGTTGAGTCACCATCCATTCTCCGAGCATTTTCTTGAAAGCATAGATTTCATTCTTAGTTTAATGTGCTTGTCCCGAAATAAGATTAATTGTGGTATAACTGTGATGCTTTGAATCTTTCGATATTTTAACTTCTAGTCTTATCTTGAACTTGAGAGGTGGCCCGACATTTATGTTTTGCTCCACAAATAGGGCAAGCGAGATACCACTTTATCATGTCAGATTATGAACATTGCAATCCTACAGATGCTTATGTTTCATGTTGCTTATTATTGTGTTGGTATCCTGTTATCACCAGAATTTGACCGGATCAGAGGTGGGCCGCGATTAAAGATGGGCTTGAAGAATATACATGGAAGAAATTGTTGACGTCAGAAACCCCCTGGCGGGCAGAGACGGGCAACACCGTAGAGCCGGGAACAACTAGGGCTGCGGCTGGCCCCAGTCCCTCAGAGCGACGGCCCGCAAAGCCTCCTGGTCGCACGCGCCGATGTTTATCACAAGGGCGTGCCACCTGACCTATACCTGGTCGGGAAGGTGTGGATGATGCCTCGCTTAGTTTCCTGCAGGGCACACACGTAAACGTTAAATACGAGCCTCGATCGGCTCTCGGGTTATCCTGTGAATCGGCTCAAAGAGCCGATCCACCCATGATCCGGACGGGGTGTCCGAATATATGGTGGTCCTGCTTGATCAAGGTAAAGCTGATGAGATCTACGACGATCTGGGGTTTTCACCGCATAATCGGATCATCCTACTCACGATTGGGCCTCGCGCTCGCGCACGGTGACCGTAAGCCGATCCTAGACAGGGCCTAAAAACCAACACGAGGTTGATCCCCGGAACATCCTTTCTAGGGCTAGCAAACGCCACCCTACACGCCGCTGGATCCTCCAACCCTTTGTAAGGCCTAAGTATTGCAGATATTAAACTAATCCTTGTAGAACAAGGAGCAATCGTAACGGATCAGATCTACTAAACTATGATCAAGCGGGGTGCCTCCCCTACACCTAGGATAGGTGTAAGGGCGGCTAGACATGCAAGGGCTGCACTACGAAAGCATGTAATATGAAGAACAATGCTAACCCTAACATGTCTAAGATAACTACGTCGCTCGCCATCAAAAAGGCTTCGATACGAGCAACGCATGAACAACGTGGGCAGGCTTGTCTGCCTAGATCGCAAGATGCGATCTAGGCAGCATGGTGCTTACCGGTAGAAACCCTCGAGACGAAGGGGTTGGCGATGCGCCGAGATTTGTTTGTGGTTGAACGTTGGTTGTTGTTTATTCCATAAACCCTAGATACATATTTATAGTCCAGGGGACTTTCTAACGTGGGCGTGCACCAAACCGTGCACGAGTAAGATTCTAACTTCCAAACTAAGATGCGATCTAATATGTTACAGATACACGGGCAATTAAGCCCAACTTGGTATAAAAGGCCGATTCACGCATTTCTTCCATGTATATTCTTCAAATCCATCTTGATCGCGGCCCACCTCTGACTCGGTCAAGTTCTGGTGATAACACATGCCCCCCTGGTTTTGGAAATGTTATTTCCAAAAGCATTATGTTCCTCTCCCGTCGGGTCATGTCGTGGCGTGAGCGGAACTGCCGCAGAATCTTCATCATGATGCCTTGCCTCCCGGGCTTCTCTCGTATGAATTGTCAATTTCGGCATCACGTCCTCGAGAACCGTCATGGCATTAAATCTCCACTACACCCTCTTTATTTATCTCGTGCCAAACGGTTCACCACTCCATCCCCTTGCTCGCTTCTCGTTCGCCAAACCCAAAAACCCTTCTCTCCTGCAGCCATGTCTTCCTCTTCCTCCTCCGCTTCAGGCCTCTCTCTCCAACCATTGCCGAAGAACAAGGAAGAGGACGTTCCCCGCTCCGAGGCGCACCCCATCTCCTCTGACAAGGAGAAGAAGGGAGGAGAAGCGGAGAGGACCCAAGCCTCCCCCTCCGCCAGGCTTCCGCCGAAGAAGCGCTCCCGCATGTGGGCGGACAGCGAGGACGACGATGACGACGAGGAAGAAGAAGATGAGGAGGAGGAAGATGATTCCTCCTCCTCCATTGGGTATCCTCCAACGAAGCGCTTCCGCAGCTGGGCGGATAGCGAGGATGATGATGATGACGAGGAGGAGGAGGAAGCTCCAGCCGACGGCCGGGGCAACAGCCGGCGAGGAGCTTCCCGGGAGCAGCGCCGACGACCTCGACGACGGCGATGATGAGGACAGCGACGACTAGTAGAGTAGGACTAGCGTAGCGAGTGCACTAGGCACCAGATCCCTCTTTTGAGAGCCATCGGCTCTTCTTGTAAAGCCGCTCTTTTGAATTAATGAGAATTGTTCTTCCAATTTCTCCTTTCATTAATCCAATTTCCATCCTCCCGCTTGCCACATCAAGACCGATAGTAACGAATCGGGCTATCATTGTTTCTCTTGACCGTGGCGTTTTGCAGTCCCGCAGCCGATGACTGTTCATCGGCTAATTTGAGAAACTAGTCTCTTCCTTTTCTTGCAACACCAACACGGTCCAAACCTCGTTCCAGACGACGGCCTTTCCTTCCCAGTTCCTCCCTGAGAAGATCATGACGCAGTGATAGCCGAGGTAATTCCAATCGGCTCTCAAAAATAGAGCACCTACCAGGCCTGTTGCCCCCCGAGTCTCAGCCAAGGCAAGACAGAGACGAGGATACGCCAATTAGCTGTATGGACCTGGGCTTGATCATGTCCGAGGGAGCTTTTATGCAAAACCAGCCGATTTGCACATAAATCGGCTTCCCAGGGCAGGGAGCCTTCAAGGTGAACTGCCCCCCGAGCTTCTTCAGTCCTTCCTGCACCTTGCCGACTGGATCGGCTCCTTTCCTTTGGCGGATGTAATGCAATCCATCCTTGACCTGATCTGCACGTTCAGGCTGCTCTTGGCATTGTTCTTGAAGAGAGGATCCGAGTTTAAAATCTCCCTTCATGCTCTATTGACCCTCTGATCGTAACAGTTATTCCTCTTGAGTCGATGGCCGTGCATCGGCTTTCATATCCTTAAGTCGATGTCTGCACATCGGCTATGCTTGAAAATTTTTGAATTTTCGGCCGATTTGTGTATCGGCCCCCATACTCCAATACCCATCGTCAAAGGATGAGATGCTTCCACTGCATATCCTCGTGTTTTATCCACTCAGGTGCCCCCGAGCCGATTCTGTCAAGAGAATTGATGGTATCGGCTCTGTTGGATAACATGTCGAACCCAGGCAAAATGGATGGTGAGGATAATTTTGGCCGATTGCTGGAATCGGCCTCCATGTTGCTTGTTCGATGAAGGTTTCGTAAGGTCCCTTCATAAATTTTTGGGGCCGATCACAAGGATCAGCCTCGCCATGTTTGCTCATTGACGTGTTCTTGCTACTCGTTCAGGCCGGTAGATAAAACCAGCCCAATCTCTGACTTTATCATGTTGGTGCGCTTTGCCGTCGCCCACCTTGAGTGCATCGTGAAATCGTGGAGCACTAAGCTTTGTCGGAAGAACGAGCACCATGTTTGTGCCGACCGGCTGTTTCATCATCGGCTTTCCTTTGCTTGGGGCGCCACTCCATTTTCCGTGGACGACCCTCTTCATCCAGGGTTCGCTGAACCTTTGCAGCCAGATCAGGCCTTGCCTTCCTCAATGTATGCAAGTATAACCTCTCGGCTTCTTCCAGGCCGCGCAATCGTTGAACCCTGCGTTTCTGGGAACGGCTGAGTCCATGAGGGCACCACCTTGGCCGGTGATACCTGTCTTCTTCTTCTCCCTCGTCTTCTGAATCTTCGAGATCTTCCAACCGAGGGGACTCAGCTCGTTTGCTATGTGGCGGGAGAGGTCCTAAGCGCTCGAACACGGACACGTTGGCTGCCTCCTTCTTCTTCCGGTTGCATTCTCGGGCAATTGCCGATTGTTGGCCATCGGCTCATTCCTGAATCCCAGCGAAGTGCTCGAAGAAGGGACAATCCCAGATGCTCTGTCCTCGTCGTCTTGCTCCCTTGCCTTTTCCTTGGCACATCGCTCGTGCTCCTCCTCATCGCGATTATGCCGACGATGTCTTCTCGGCTTCTCTAGCCGACGATCTCTTTCATCATCATCGCTGGACCGTCGGCGTTGGTCGTACTCGACTCACATACTTGTTTAGGAGGTGATCGGAGAGAGGTCGCCGATATCTTATGTTCTTCACTTCTCCCTCTCGTGACGTAGCGCTTCCGTCTTGGCGGAGCCGATCACGTGGAGCGGCTTCCTCTGTATCTTTGCTATGAGAGCAGCTGCTCTCATCTCCATCCTTGCCGGCGTGGTGTCCAAGATCTACCATGTTGATATTGCACAGAAACCCGGCTGGCACCCTCCATGGCAAGCATACTCCACCATGTTTACGGCGGGGAAGGGGTGTGTGTCGACCTTCATGGCGTATTGGTTGAAAATCAACCGTCCATTTTCTATCGCCATTTGGATCTGCTGCCGCCACACCCTGCAGTCGTTGGTGGTGTGGGAGAACGTGTTATGCCATTTGCAGTATGGCCTTCCGTTCAGCTCTTGCACCGTGGGGAACTTGTGGCCTTCGGGTACCTTTATATGCTTCTCCGTGAGTAAGAGATCAAAAATCTGCTCAGTTTTGGTCACATCGAAGTCGAACCCTTTTGGAGGGCCTTGTGGCTTCACCCATTTGCAGGTCATGGGGCCCGTCGCTCGAGTCCATTCCGCCACTGCTATCTCCCGATCTCCCGCAGCACCTTCATCCTCGTCTGCCTCAACCAGGGTCACCGCACGCTTGAATTTATCCTGGTAAACATCTGGGTGGCGCTGTTCATATGCTGACAGCTTCTGCACCATGTGCGCCAACGAAGGGTAGTCCGCTTGGGAGGCCACGTCCTTGATTGATGATGAGAGGCCCACCACCGCCAACTCGACTGCTTCTTTTTCACTTATACGAGCCGAAAAGCATCGGTTTCTGATGGTCCTGAAGCGCTGGACGTATTCTGCCACTGTCTCCCCGCGCTCGTCGTACTTGCGCTAGATCGGCAAAACCAACATCGGAAGCCTCCGAGTGATATTGCTCATGGAACTGCTCTTCCAGGCTGCTTCCAAGTCCGGATGGAGTTCGGTGGTAGCGATGTGTACCACCCGAAAGCCGATCCCGTGAGGGACCGTGCGAAGAACCTCACGCGCAACTCGTCCGACGCTGAGATCGTGCCCAGCCTGTGCCAAATATCGGCTCACATGCTCGATGGAGCTGGACCCATCTGATCCACTAAACTTCGTGAAGTCCGGGAGCCGATATTTGGGTGGCAGCGGGATCGGTTCGTAGTTGTTGGGGTACGGCTTGGTGTAGCCGAACGCCTTTCTTTTCGGCATCATACCGAACCGATCTTTCGAATTGTACAAATCTGATCCGCCGTGATGGCCGAAGGTGTCGAACCCCGAAGATTCGCCGGGGTGGCATACTTAACCAGCCATGCTTGCTTTTCCGGTTCTAAGCCAACCGCAGGAGCTCGGGCTTTGGAGGTTCGTCGGGGTGGCGTACTTAGCTAGCCACGATTGCTTCTCGGATCGGCTCCCCGACGTTCCTCCTCGCCGTTCCAGAGGCCCCTGATATTGCAGCCTGGTTCGAGAGTGCCCAGGCATTGCAGTCCGGTACGTATGCGCACGCGTATCCGTGCGGGATCTCCTTGGGTGCCTCAGGTAGGAATTGGTAGTCACTAGGATCACCACCAATCTTGTAGACGACGTATGCCGATGAGTTCGGCAGTTCCGGTGCTGCCCATGCGAACGGGCCGGGGCCGGAGCGGCATCTCTCCTTTGAAAGTCCCTGCGAGCCGGTCCCGACGGGGAGTACCGGTGACTCATGATTTCCTTGACGACGCGCAGAGCGACACGCTCCAAGGTGTTCACCGAGCTCTCGCAGTGGCGGTGCAGCGAATGAGCCACCATGTAGTTGATTTCTGCCGCAGCGACTGGTGCGTTCTTCCGACGGGCGGAAAGGTCCACTCCATCGAGTGCGCCTTCGGGTGTGAAACCCTTCCACCCGACGCCATGGGAGCGGGTTCGGTGGAAGGAGCCGATGAGTTCGGCTTCGAGGGTTGCCTTGATCTCGTCATGTTTCTTCTTGAGCTCATCAGGCAGATCCTCGTACGTGACCGGAGTGTCTTCCGCCATCTCGGATGTAGATGGCGATGTGGTGGATGTCGAAGGTTGTCCCACCGGTCGTGCCAGAATGTGTTGACGTCGAAACCCCCGGCGGGCGAGACGGGCAACACCGTAGAGCCGGGAACAACTAGGGCTGCGGCTGGCCCCGGTCCCTCGGAGCGACGGCCCGCAAAGCCTCCTCGGTCGCATGCGCCGATGTTTATCACAAGGGCGTGCCACCTGACCTATACCGGTCGGAAGGTGTGGATGATGCCTCGCTTAGTTTCCTGCAGGGCACACACGTAAACGTTAAATACGAGCCTCGATCGGCTCTCGGGTTATCCCGTGAATCGGCTCAAAGAGCCGATCCACCCATGATTCGGACGGGGTGTCCGAATATATGGTGGTCCTGCTTGATCAAGGTAAAGCCGATGAGATCTACGATGATCCGGGGTTTTCACCGCATAATCGGATCATCCTACTCACGATTGGGCCTCGCGCTCGCGCACGGTGACCGTAAGCCGATCCTAGACAGGGCCTAAAAACCAACACGAGGTTGATCCCGGAACATCCTTTCTAGGGCTAGCAAACGCCACCCTACACGCCGCTGGATCCTCCAACCCTTTGTAAGGCCTAACTATTGCAGATATTAAACTAATCCTTGTAGAACAAGGAGCAATCGTAACGGATCAGATCTACTAAACTATGATCAAGCGGGGTGCCGCCCCTACACCTAGGATAGGTGTAAGGGCGGCTAGACATGCAAGGGCTGCACTACGAAAGCATGTAATATGAAGAACAATGCTAACCCTAACGTGTCTAAGATAACTACGTCGCTCGCCATCAAAAAGGCTTCAGTACGAGCAACGCATGAACAACGTGGGCAGGCTTGTGCTGCCTAGATCGCAAGATGCGATCTAGGCAGCATGGTGCTTACCGGTAGAAACCCTCGAGACGAAGGGGTTGGCGATGCGCCGAGATTTGTTTGTGGTTGAACGTTGGTTGTTGTTTATTCCATAAACCCTAGATACATATTTATAGTCCGAGGGACTTTCTAACGTGGGCGTGCACCAAACCGTGCACGAGTAAGATTCTAACTTCCAAACTAAGATGCGATCTAATATGTTACAGATACACGGGCAATTAAGCCCAACTTGGTATAAAAGGCCGATTCACGCATTTCTTCCATGTATATTCTTCAAATCCATCTTGATCGCGGCCCACCTCTGACTCGGTCAAGTTCTGGTGATAACACAAATACATGAATCGGCCTTATATGCAAAGTTTGGGCTAGTTTGCCCGTGTATCTGTAACATAGTAGGATACGTGTCGATTAGATAGAGTTTGGCTCGTGCCCGGTTGGGATTATTCCCACGTTAGAAAGTCTACGGACTATAAATATGTATCTAGGGTTTATGAAATAAACAACAATCACGTTCACCACAAACCAATCTAGGCGCATCGCCAACTCCCTTGTCTCGAGGGTTTCTTCCGGGTAAGCATCATGCTGCGTAGATCGCATCTTGAGATCTAGGCAGTACACGTTTATTCGCTGTTCATGCGTTGCTCGTACTGAAGCCTTGTTGATGGCGAGCAACGTGGTTATCATAGATGTGTTAGGGTTAGCATTGTTCATCGTATCATATGTCATGTCGTCGTGCAACCCTTAGACGTCTAGCCGCCCTTACACCTATCTTAGGTGTAAGGGCGGCACCCCGCTTGATCATTATTTAGTAGATCCGATCCGTTATGATTGCTCCTTGTTCTTCAAGGATTAGTTTAATATCTGCATAGTTAGGCCTTACAAACGGGTTGAAGGATCCAAGTGGCGCGTAGGGTGTAGTTTGCTAGCCCTAGACAGATGTTCCGGGGATCAACTTCGTGTTGGTTTTTAGGCCTTGTCTAGGGTCGGTTTACGATCACCGTGCGTGGCCGCCGAGCTCAATCACGAGTAGGATGTTCCGATTATGTGGTGAAAACCCTAAATCGGAGTAGGTCGTTTTAGCTTTATTTTGATCAAGCAGGACCACCATCTGATCGTACACCTCGTACGGATCATGGGTGGATCGGCTCCTTGAGCCGATTCATAGGACAACCTGAGAGCCGATCGAGGCTCGTATTTAATGTTTACGTGTATGCCATGCAGGAAACTAAGCGAGGCACATCCAACACCTTCCTGACCAGGTATAGGTCAGGTGGCACGCCCTTGCATCAGCATCGGACGTGCGTGCCGAGTCTTTGCGGGCAGTCGCTCGGAGGGACCAGGGCCAACCGCAGTCCTGGGAGCCTCCCGGCTCTACCGTGTTGCCCGTCGCTGCTCGCCGGTGGGTTTCTGACCGCAACACATTCTGGCACGCCCGGTGGGACAGTCTTCGACATCAACCGCATCGCCATCTACATCTGAGATGGTGGAAGGCACTCCAGTCACGTACGAGGATATGACCGAGGAGCTCAAGAAGAAGTATGACGAGGTCAAAGCGATCCTCGAAGCCGATCTCATCGGCTCTTTTCACAGAACCCGCTCACACGGCATCAGGTGGAAAGGGTTCTCACCTGAAGGCGCGCTCGATGGAGTGGACCTGTCCGCCCCGTCGAAGAACGCACCAGTCTCTCGCGTCGGAGATTAACTTCATGGTAGCTCATTCGCTACACCGCCATTCCGAGAGCCCGGTAAACACTTTGGAGCGTGTCGCTCTTCGCGTGATCCAGAAATCATGAGGCATCAGCACTCTCCGTCGGACCAGCTCTAGGGACTCACCAAGGAGAGATGCCACTCCAGTCCCGTCCACCGCCGCCATTCGCGGTGGCAGCACCGTAAGTGCCGAATCCACCGGCATACGTCGTCTACAAGATCGGTGGTGACCCTAGTGACTACCGCGTTCTTGCATGAGGCGCCTAAGGAGATCCCTCACGGATACACATGCACATACGTGCCGATCGCAAGAATCGGGCACTCACGAACCAGGCCGCAACAGCGAGGGACTTCGGAACAGCGAGGAGGAACTTCGGGAACAGATCTTGAGAAGCAGTACGTGGCTAGCTAAGTATGCCACTCCGACAAACCTCCAGAGCTCAGCTCTTGCAGTTGGCTCAGAGCTGGAAAAGCAAGCATGGCTGGCTAAGTATGCCACTCCGGCGAATCTTCAGAGTTCGACGCCTACAGCCAGCACCGCGGATCAGATTAGTACCATCTTAAAAGACCAGTTCGGCATGGTGCCGAAAAGGAGGACAATCGGCTATTCCAAGCCGTACCCCAACGAGTACGAGTTGATCCCGCTACCACCCAAATATCGGCTCCCTGATTTCTCCAAGTTTAATGGATCAGATGGTTCCAGCTCCATCGAGCATGTGAGCCGATATTTGGCACAACTGGGCACGATCTCAGCATCAGATGAGCTGCGTGTGAGGTTCTTCGCGCAGTCCCTCACAGGATCGGCTTCGGGTGGTACACATCGCTGCCACCGCGACTCAATCCGGACTTGGAAGCAGCTTGGAAGAGCAGTTCCACATGCGGTATCACTCGGAGGCTTCCGAGGCCGGCATTGCCGATCTAGCACAAGTACGACGAAGCGCGGAGAAACGGTGTCGAATACGTCCAGCGCTTCGAGACCGTTAGGAACCGATGCTATTCGGCTCGTGTGACTCGAAAAGGAAGCAGTCGAGTTGGCGGTGGTGGGTCTCGCATCACCGATCAAGGACGTGGCCTCCCAAGCGGACTACCCTTCACCGGCGCACATGGTGCGTAAGCCGCCGGCATATGAACAGCGCCACCCGTATGTATACCGGGATAAATTCAAGCGTGCGGTGGTCCCGGTTGAGGCAGATGAAGATGAAGGTTCCGAGGGAGATCAAGAGGTAGCAATGGCTGAATGGACTCGGGGGCAAGCCCCGTGTCCCGTAAGTGGGTTAAGCCACAAGGTCCTCCAAGAGGGTTTGACTTCGATGTCACCAAGGCTGAGCAAATTTTCGACCTCTTACTTAAGGAGAAGCAGCTAAAGGTACCCGAAGGCCACAAGATCCCCACGGCTCGAGAGCTGAACGGAAAGCCATACTGCAAGTGGCATAACACGTTCACCCATGCCACCAACGACTGCAGGGTGTGGCGTCAGCAGGTCCAAATGGCGATAGAACAAGGGCGTCTAATTTTCAGCCAGTACGCCATGAAGGTCGACACACACCCCTTCCCCGCCGTTAACATGGTGGAGTGCACTTACCCTGGAGGGTGCCAGCCAGGATTCTCGTTCAACATCAACATGGTAGGACCTGGGCACCACTCTGGTAAGGACGGAGACGAGGGCAGCTGCTCTCATAGCAAGGACACAGAGGAAGCCGTTCCACGCGATCGGCTTCGTCACGATGGCAAGCGCTACATCACAGAGGGAGAAGTGAGGAATGTGAGATACCAGCGACCTCTCTCTGATCACCTCCTCAACAAGTATGTGAGTCAATATGACCAACGCCGACGGTATAACAGCGAGGACGAAAGGGATCGTCTGGCTAGGGACGCCAGGAGACATCGTCGGCATGATCGCGACGAGGAGAGATATGAGCGCCACGCCAAGGAAAAGTCGAGAGAGCAAGACGACGTGGATAGGCACTCGGGACTGTCCCTTCTTCGGACACTCGCTGGGATTCAGGAATGAGCCGATTGCCTACAATCGGCAACCGCCCGTAATGTAGACAGAAGAAGAAGGATGCAGCTAACGTGTCCGTGTTCAAACGTCTAGGGCCTCTCCCGCCTCGGAACAAGCACGCTGAGTCCTCTCGGGTGGAAGATCACGAGGAATTGGGAGACGATGATGAAGATGAAGAAGATAAGTACCACCGGCCAAGGTGGTGCCCTGATGGACTCAGCCGTTCCCAAAAGCGTAGGGTTCAGCGACTGCGTGGTTTGGAGGAAGCCGAAAGGTTATACCTGCACACGTTGAGGAAGGCGCGGCCTGATCTGGCCGCTAAAATTCAGCGAACCCTGGACGAAGAAGGTCGGCCACAAAGGAAAGAGTGGCGCCCGCACAAAAGAAAGCCGATGATGAAACATCGGCTGGCACAAACATGGTGTTCATCCTTCCGACGGAGTTTAGTGCTCCAGGATTAGACGAAGCACCCGTGGCACAACTTGACTGCGGCCCACGGCCGGTTATCTTGGAGAAGCCACGAGAAAGAAGCTACAGACATCCGAAGGCCCCGTACTTGCGAGGCTATATCAATGGGCAGCCTGTCAACAAGATGCTCGGTGGACACCGGAGCGGCGATCCAACATTATGCCATACTCCATGCTACGTCGGTTGGGACGCTCTAGCTCGGATCTGATCAAGACCAACGTGACACCGAGCGATTTCAACGGCCAAGCATCCGACGCACAAGGTGTTCCGAACGTGGATCCGACCGTAGGAAGGAAAACCATCCCTACGACGTTCTTTATTGTCGATAGCAAGAGCACCTATGCTGTCCTGCTAGGAAGAGATTGGATCCACGCCAATCGTTGCATTCCATCCATGATGCACCAATGCTTAATACAATGGGATGGAGATGAAGTAGAGGTCGTCCATGCGGATGACTCAGCCGAGATTTCAACGGCCGGCATGAACGTTTGGGAGACAACAGGCCAAGAGCCACTCTCAGGCATCAATTTGGACGACTGCGAGCGCATCGACGTGACGAAGGACGGGGTTAGGTTGGTTTTATCCACTGGCCTGACCGTGTAACAAGAGCAACATATATGGACAAACGTGGCGATGTCGATCCGTGTGATCGGCCCCAAAGATCTATGGAGGAACATTGCAAAACCTTCATTGAGCGATTCAATCAACATGGAGGCCGATTCCAGCAATCAGCCAAAATTATCCTCACCATACGTTCGCCCGTGTTCAACGTCGATCTAATGGGCAGCGGTTTTACGTCGGCCGAAGAGCTGGAAAAAGTCAACATTGGTCCTAACGGAGCCGACGTTCAAATACAGGTGCCTTGGCTAACTACAGAGCCGATATCCGCAGTTACCTGGCAGATTCGGCTCGGGGGGCACCTAATCAGATGAACATGTGCGATACATGTGCAGTGAAATATTGGGGGCCGATAGAAAGAAAAATCGGCCAGTAAAAAAAAATTCTCATGATGTACAGCTGATGCACGGACATCGACTTTAGAGCTAAGAAACAAAGCCGATGCACAGCCATCGACTCTAGTACAAATTACACAGGATCTACTAGCTGCATGTTCCAGACGCGGATTTCGACCAAGTCGGTCTTCAGTACAAATTGCAGCTTCGAGGCCTTTCGACTGAACTGTGTGTCCTCGCCGCTGTTCTCGCCTTAACTGAGGCTCGGGGGGCAGCTGATTTGGTAGACGCTCTGTTTTTGAAAGCCGATCGGAGTGTCATCGGCTGACCCTGCATCATAACCTTCTTAGGAGGCTGTGAGTCGTTGCAAAAGAAGACCACCAGAGCTGCTGAAAGGAGCCTGAAAGGGAAGCCGTCGTCATCTACAGGGTCAGAGCCGTTTCTGTTGCTGCAAAAGGATGGAGCGGTTAAGGATCACCTTCAGACCGGAGACCATAGCATGGGCGTTGGATGATGTTGCCCGTGGATCCGTTGCAGTTGCGAACCTGCGCGATTGATATCTCAGGTTTATATTGCCGTAGGTCGGATCTGTTCAAGCGGCGATTTGGGGATCTGAGTTTTGCTCTTTCGGACAAGTCGCAGATTACCATTTGGATAGGCAATAGAGTTGGCTTTGCTCGCGTTTCATGGCAAGGTCCGATGCGCTGCCATCGGCTCTTGATTTGCTGACTTATGTTAGCAATCGGCAAAATTGGTAAAAGGACAGAATCAGCTGAGAAATTTCTTCTTCATTAATAAGGGGGGGTTTTTTTACAATGAAGAGCCGATTGCTCAAGAAAGGAAGAACAAAAGAAGAGCCGATTGCTACCTGTCCTACATTACTAATCCTCGCTGGCCTCGTCGTCGGCATCCTAGCTGCCGCCGGCGCTGCTTCCGGAGAGTTCCTCGTCGCTGCTGCCCCAGCCCTCGACCGGAGCCTCTTCTTCCTCGTCATCATCATCGTCCTCGCTGTCCGCCCAAGCGCGGAAGCGCTTCGCCGGCGGATACCCAGCGGAGGAGGAGGAATCATCCTCCTCCTCTTCCTCTTCTTCCTCTACTTCTTCTTCTTCCTCCTCCTCGCTCGGAGGAGGTGGAGTTCGCCCAGAGTGGAGGTCGTCTTCGCTCTCGCTCTTCAGCTCCCCTTCGATGAGGAACTCGAGGTCGTCCTCCCCATCGGTCGGAGGTAACTCACCATCCGACCCGACGAGTGCTTCGGGTGGGCCATCCGGCACGTGGTCAAAGTTCCACTCCCGCTCGCTCGAGGAGGAAGATTGGAAAGAGAGGCCTGAGGAGATGGAGGAAGAGGAAGACATTGCTACAGGGAAAGAGGGTTTTTTAGGTGCCGATGGCCAGAACAGAGCAAGAGGATGAAGTGGCGAACCGCTCGGCACAGTTAATTAAGAGGGGTATAGTGGAGATTTAATGCCATTGCGGTTTCCGAGTGAGTGATGTTAAAGCTATCAAATATTGCAAAGAAGTTGAGGAGGCAAGGTGATACGTCTCCGACGTATCGATAATTTCTTATGTTCTACGCCATATTATTGATGATACCTACATGTTTTATGCACACTTTATGTCATATTCGTGCATTTTCTGGAACTAACCTATTAACAAGATGCCAAAGTGCTAGTTCCTCGTTTTCGCTGTTTTTGGTTTCGTAAATCCTAGTAACGAAATATTCTCGGAATTGGACGAAACGAAGACCCAGGGGCCTATTTTGCCACGAACCTTCCGTAAGACCGAAGAGCATACGAAGTGGGGCCACGAGGTGGCGACACCACATGGCGGCGCGGCCAAGGGGGCCCGCGCCGCCCGTGGTGTGGGCCCCTCGTTAGCCCCCCGACTCTGCCCTTCCGCCTACTTAAAGCCTCCGTCGCGAAACCCCCGATGCGAAAAACCACGATACGGAAAACCTTACCGAGACGCCGCCGCCGCCGATCCCATCTCGGGGATCCTCGGAGATCTCCTCCGGCACCCCGCCGGAGAGGGGATTCATCTCCCGGAGGACTCTACACCGCCATGGTCGCCTCCGGAGTGATGAGTGAGTAGTTCACCCCCGGACTATGGGTCCATAGCAGTAGCTAGATGGTTGTCTTCTCCTCATTGTGCTTCATTGTTGGATCTTGTGAGCTGCCTAACATGATCAAGATCATCTATCTCGTAATACTCTATGTTGTGTTTGTCGGGATCCGATGGATAGAGAATACCATGTTATGTTAATTATCAAGTTATTACATATGTGTTGTTTATGATCTTGCATGCTCTCCGTTACTAGTAGAGGCTCGGCCAAGTTTTTGCTTTTAACTCCAAGAGGGAGTATTTATGCTCGATAGTGGGTTCATGCCTCGCATTGACACCTGGGACAAGTGACGTAAAGTTCTAAGGTTGTGTTGTGCCGTTGCCACTAGGGATAAAACATTGGCGCTATGTCCGAGGATGTAGTTGTTGATTACATTACGCACCATACTTAATTCAATTGTCTCGTTGCTTTGCAACTTAATACCGGAAGGGGTTCGGACGATAACCCGAAGGTGGACTTTTTAGGCATAGATGCGCTTGGATGGCGGTCTATGTACTTTGTCGTATTGCCCAATTAAATCTCACTATACTTATCATGCCATGTATGTGCATTGTTATGCCCTCTCTATTTGTCAATTGCCCGACTGTAATTTGTTCACACAACATGCTTTTATCTTATGGGAGAGACACCTCTAGTGAACCGTGGACCCCGGTCCATTCTTTTATACCGAAATACAAATCTGTCGCAATACTTGTTTTACTGTTTTCTCTGCAAACAATCATCTTCCACACAATACGGTTAACCCTTTGTTATAGCAAGCCGGTGAGATTGACAACCTCACTGTTTCGTTGGGGCAAAGTACTTTGGTTGTGTTGTGCAGGTTCCACGTTGGCGCCGGAATCTCTGGTGTTGCGCCGCACTACATCCCGCCGCCATCAACCTTCAACGTGCTTCTTGACTCCTACCGGTTCGATTAAACCTTGGTTTCTTACCGAGGGAAACTTGCCGCTGTGCGCATCACACCTTCCTCTTGGGGTTCCCAACGGACGTGTCAACTACACGCATCAAGCAAATTTCTGGCGCCGTTGTCGGGGAGATCAAGACACGCTGCAAGGGGAGTCTCCACTTCTCAATCTCTTTACTTTGTTTTTGTCTTGCTTTATTTTATTTACTACTTTGTTTGCTGCATTATATCAAAACACAAAAAAAATTAGTTGCTAGCTTTACTTTATTTACTGTCTTGTTTGCCATATCAAAAACACAAAAAAATTAGTTTACTTGCATTTATTTTATCTAGTTTGCTTTATTTACTACTGCTAAAATGGCTACCCCTGAAAATACTAAGTTGTGTGACTTCACTAGCACAAATAATAATGATTTCTTATGCACACCTATTGCTCCACCTGCTACTACAGCAGAGAATTCTTTGAAATTAAACCCGCTTTACTTAATCTTGTTATGCGAGAGCAATTTTCTCGGTGTTAGTTCTCGATGATGCTGCTGCCCATCTCAATAATTTTGTTGAACTATGTGAAATGCAAAAATATAAATATGTAGATGGTGACATTATAAAATTAAAATTGTTTCCTTTCTCATTAAGAGGAAGAGCTAAAGATTGGTTGCTATCTCTCGCCTAAGAATAGTATTGATTCATGGACTAAATGCAAGGATGCTTTTATTGGTAGATATTATCCCCCGCTAAAATTATATCTTTGAGGACTAGCATAATGAATTTTAAACAATTAGATAATGAACATGTTGCTCAAGCTTGGGAAAGAATGAAATCTCTGGTTAAAAATTGCCCAACCCATGGACTCGACTACTTGGATGATCATCCAAACCTTCTATGCAGACTAAATTTTTCTTCGCGGAATTTATTGGATTCAGCTGCTGGAGGTACCTTTATGTCCATCACTCTTGGTGAAGCAACAAAGCTTCTTGATAATATGATGGTTAATTACTCTGAATGGCATACCGAAAGAGCTCCACAAGGTAAGAAGGTAAATTCTCGTTGAAGAATCCTCTTCCTTGAATGATAAAGTTGATGCTATTATGTCTATGCTTGCGAATGATAGGACTAATGTTGATCCTAATAATGTTCCATTAGCTTCATTGGTTGCCCAAGAAGAACATGTTGATGTAAATTTCATTAAAAATAATAATTTCAACAACAATGCTTATCGGAACAATTCTAGTAATAACTATAGGCCATATCCTTATAATAATGGTAACGGTTATGCTAATTCTTATGGGAATTCTTACAACAATAATAGGAATACACCCCTGGACTTGAAGCTATGCTTAAAGAATTTATTAGTACACAAACCGCCTTTAACAAATCTGTTGAGGAAAAGCTCAATAAAATTGATATTCTTGTTTCTAGAGTTGATAGTCTTGCCTCTCGATGTTGATCTTTTGAAATCGAAAGTTATGCCTAATAGGGATATTGAAAATAAAATTGTTACTACAGCAAATTCCATCCAAGTTAGAATTAATGAGAATATAAGATTAATGGCTGAACTCGCGTGCTAGGTGGGATAGGGAAGAAAATGAAAAACTAGCTAAAAAGGAAAATGTAGCTAAAGTTTGGACTATTACCACCACTAGCAATGCTAATGATTCATATGTTGCTGCACCTCCTACTATCAATGGTAAAATAATTGGTGTTGGCAATGTTTCTACTCCTAGTGCAAAGCGCGCAAAATTACCCGAAACCGCTAAAACCGCCGAAACCGCTTGTGATAAACCGCTGAAATTTTTTCCAACCTTGGGGATGATAATCCCATTGCTTTAGATTGTAATGATTTAGATTTTGATGATTTCCACATCTCTGAAGTTATAAAGTTCTTGCAAAAACTTGCTAAGAGTCCCAATGCTAGCGCTGTAAACTTGGCTTTCACAAAACATATTACAAATGCTCTCATAAAAGCTAGAGAAGAGAAACTAAAACTTGAAACTTCTATTCCTAGAAAGCTAGAGGATGGTTGGGAGCCCATCATTAAAATGAGAGTCAAAGATTTTGATTGTAATGCTTTATGTGATCTTGGTGCAAGTATTTCTGTTATGCCTAAAAAAGTCTATGATATGCTTGACTTGCCACCATTGAAGAATTGTTATTTGGATATTAATCTCGCTGATAATGCTAAAAAGAAACCTTTGGGGAAAGTTGATAATTTTCATATTATGGTTAACAATAACATTGTCCCCGTTGATTTTGTTGTCTTGGATATTGAATGCAATGCATCTTGCCCCATTATATTGGGAAGACCTTTTCTTCGAACCGTTGGTGCTACCATTGATATGAAGGAAGGTAATATTAAATATCAATTTCCTCTCAAGAAAGGTATGGAACACTTCCCTAGAAAGAGAATGAAGTTACCTTATGATTCTATTATTAGAACAAATTATGATGTTGATGCTTCATCTCTCGATGTCACTTGAGATACACTTTCTGCGCCTAGCTGAAAGGCGTTAAAGAAAAGCGCTTATGGGAGACAACCCATGTTTTTACTCCAGTATTTTTGTTTTATATTTGTGTCTTGGAAGTTGTTTACTACTGTAGCAACCTCTCCTTATCTTAGTTTTGAGTTTTGTTGTGCCAAGTAAAGTCTTTGATAGTAAAGTAAGTACTAGATTTGGATTACTGCGCAGTTACAGATTTCTTTGATGTCACGAATCTGGGTCTACCTCCCTGTAGGAAGCTCAGAAAACTAAGCCAATTTACGTGCATGATCCTCAGATATGTACGCAGCTTTCATTCAATTTGAGAATTTTCATTTGAGCAAGTCTGGTGGCCTAATAAAATTCATCTTTACGGACTGTTCTGTTTTGACAGATTCTGCCTTTTATTTCGCATTGCCTCTTTTGCTATGTTGGATGAATTTCTTTGATCCATTAATGTCCAAGTAGCTTTATGCAATGTCCAGAAGTGTTAAGAATGATTGTGTCACCTCTCGAACATGTGAATTTTTATTATGCACTAACCCTCTAATGAGTTGTTTCGAGTTTGGTGTGGAGGAAGTTTTCAAGGATCAAGAGAGGAGTATGATGCAATATGATCAACGAGAGTGAAAGCTCTAAGCTTGGGGATGCCCCGGTGGTTCACCCCTGCATATTATAAGAAGACTCAAGCTGTCTAAGCTTGGGGATGCCCAAGGCATCCCCTTCTTCATCGACAATATTATCAGGTTCCTCCCCTGAAACTATATTTTTATTCCGTCACATCTTATGTACTTTGCTTGGAGCGTCGGTTTGTTTTTGTTTTTTGTTTTGTTTGAATAAAATGGATCCTAGCATTCACTTTATGGGAGAGAGACACGCTCCGCTGTAGCATATGGACAAATATGTCCTTAGGCTCTACTCATAGTATTCATGGCGAAGTTTCTTCTTCGTTAAATTGTTATATGGTTGGAATTGGAAAATGATACATGTAGTAAATTGCTATAATGTCTTGGATAATTTGATACTTAGCAATTGTTGTGCTCATGTTTAAGCTCTTGCATCATATACTTTGCACCCATTAATGAAGAAATACTTAGAGCTTGCTAATTTGGTTTGCATATTTGGTTTCTCTAGAGTCTAGATAACATCTAGTATTGAGTTTTGAACAACAAGGAAGACGGTATGGAGTCTTATAATGTTTACAATATGTCTTTTATGTGAGTTTTGTTGTACCGTTCATCCTTGTGTTTGTTTCAAATAACCTTGCTAGCCTAAACCTTGTATCGAGAGGGAATACTTCTCATGCATCCAAAATACTTGAGCCAACCACTATGCCATTTGTGTCCACCATACCTACCTACTACATGGTATTTATCCTCCATTCCAAAGTAAATTGCTTGAGTGCTACCTTTAAAATTCCATCATTCACCTTTGCAATATATAGCTCATGGGACAAATAGCTTAAAAACTATTGTGGTATTGAATATGTACTTATGCACTTTATCTCTTATTAAGTTGCTTGTTGTGCGATAACCATGTTTCGGGGACGCCATCAACTATTCTTTGTTGGATATCATGTGAGTTGCTATGCATGTCCGTCTTGTCTGAAGCAAGAGAGATCTGCCACCTTTATGGTTGGAGCATGCATATTGTTAGAGAAGAACTTTGGGCCGCTAACTAAAGCCATGATTCATGGTGGAAGTTTCAGTTTGGACATATATCCTCAATCTCATATGAGAATAATAATTGTTGCCACATGCTTATGCATTAAAGAGGAGTCCATTATCTCGTTGTCCATGTTGTCCCGGTATGGATGTCTAAGTTGAGAATAATCAAAAGCGAGAAATCCAAAATGCGAGCTTTCTCCTTAGACCTTTGTACAGGCGGCATGGAGGTACCCCATTGTGACACTTGGTTAAAACATGTGCATTGCAAAGATCCGGTAGTCCAAGTTAATTAGGACAAGGTGCGGGCACTACTAGTATACTATGCATGAGGCTTGCAACTTGTAAGATATAATGTACATAACTCATATGCTTTATTACTACCGTTGACAAAATTGTTTCATGTTTTCAAAATAAAAGCTCTAGCACAAATATAGCAATCGATGCTTTCCTCTTTGAAGGACCATTCTTTTTACTTTTATGTTGAGTCAGTTCACCTATCTCTCTCCACCTCAAGAAGCAAACACTTGTGTGAACTGTGCATTGATTCTTACATACTTGCATATTGTACTTGTTATATTACTCTATGTTGACAATTATCCATGAGATATACATGTTACAAGTTGAAAGCAACCGCTGAAACTTAATCTTCCTTTGTGTTGCTTCAATACCTTTACTTTGATTTATTGCTTTATGAGTTAACTCTTATGCAAGAATTATTAATACTTGTCTTGAAGTACTATTCATGAAAAGTCTTTGCTTCATGATTCACTTGTTTACTCATGTCATTACCATTGTTTTGATCGCTGCATCCACTACATATGTTTACAAATAGTATGATCAAGGTTATGATGGCATATCACTTCGTAAATTATCTTTGTTATCGTTTTACCTCGCTCGAGACGAGCGTAACTAAGTTTGGGGATGCTTGATACGTCTCCGACGTATCGATAATTTCTTATGTTCTATGCCATATTATTGATGATACCTACATGTTTTATGCACACTTTATGTCATATTCGTGCATTTTCCGGAACTAACCTATTAACAAGATGCCGAAGTGCCGCTTCTTGTTTTCTCGCTGTTTTTGGTTTCGTAAATCCTATTAACGAAATATTCTCGGAATTGGACGAAACGAAGACCCGGGGGCCTATTTTGCCACGAACCTTCCGAAGACCGAAGAGCATACGAAGTGGGGCCACGAGGTGGCGACACCACATGGCGGCGCGGCCAAGGGGGCCCGCGCCGCCCGTGGTGTGGGCCCCTCGTTAGCCCCCGACTCTGCCCTTCCGCCTACTTAAAGCCTCCGTCGCGAAACCCCCGATGCGAAAAACCACGATACGGAAAACCTTACCGAGACGCCGCCGCCGCCGATCCCATCTCGGGGATCCTGGAGATCTCCTCCGGCACCCTCGCCGGGAGAGGGGATTCATCTCCCGGAGGACTCTACACCGCCATGGTCGCCTCCGGAGTGATGAGTGAGTAGTTCACCCCTGGACTATGGGTCCATAGCAGTAGCTAGATGGTTGTCTTCTCCTCATTGTGCTTCATTGTTGGATCTTGTGAGCTGCCTAACATGATCAAGATCATCTATCTCGTAATACTCTATGTTGTGTTTGTCGGGATCCGATGGATAGAGAATACCATGTTATGTTAATTATCAAGTTATTACATATGTGTTGTTTATGATCTTGCATGCTCTCCGTTACTAGTAGAGGCTCGGCCAAGTTTTTGCTTTTAACTCCAAGAGGGAGTATTTATGCTCGATAGTGGGTTCATGCCCGCATTGACACCTGGGACAAGTGACGTAAAGTTCTAAGGTTGTGTTGTGTCGTTGCCACTAGGGATAAAACATTGGCGCTATGTCCGAGGATGTAGTTGTTGATTACATTACGCACCATACTTAATGCAATTGTCTCGTTGCTTTGCAACTTAATACCTGGAAGGGGTTCGGACGATAACCCGAAGGTGGACTTTTTAGGCATAGATGCGCTTGGATGGCGGTCTATGTACTTTGTCGTAATGCCCAATTAAATCTCACTATACTTATCATGCCATGTATGTGCATTGTTATGCCCTCCCTATTTGTCAATTGCCCGACTGTAATTTGTTCACCCAACATGCTTTTATCTTATGGGAGAGACACCTCTAGTGAACTGTGGACCCCGGTCCATTCTTTTATACTGAAATAAAAATCTGCTGCAATACTTGTTTTACTATTTTCTCTCGCAAACAATCATCTTCCACACAATACGGTTAACCCTTTGTTACGAGCAAGCCGGTGAGATTGACAACCTCACTGTTTCGTTGGGGCAAAGTACTTTGGTTGTGTTGTGCAGGTTCCACGTTGGCGCCGGAATCTCCGGTGTTGCGCCGCACTACATCCCGCCGCCATCAACCTTCAACGTGCTTCTTGACTCCTACTGGTTCGATTAAACCTTGGTTTCTTACTGAGGGAAACTTGCCACTGTGCGCATCACACCTTCCTCTTGGGGTTCCCAACGGACGTGTCAACTACACGCATCACAAGGCATCATGATGAAGGATACTGCAACGGTTCTGCTCTGCCACGACATGACCCGACGAAGGAAAAGCATAGTGATTTTGGAATTGTCATTTCCAAAACCAGGGGGCATGTGTTATCACCAGAATTTGACCGGATCAGAGGTGGGCCGCGATTAAAGATGGGCTTGAAGAATATACATGGAAGAAATACATGAATCGGCTTTATATGCAAAGTTTGGGCTAGTTTGCCCGTGTATCTGTAACATAGTTGGATACGTGTCGATTAGATAGAGTTTGGCTCGTGCCCGGTTGGGATTATTCCCACGTTAGAAAGTCTACGGACTATAAATATGTATCTAGGGTTTATGAAATAAACAACAATCACGTTCACCACAAACCAATCTAGGCGCATCGCCAACTCCCTTGTCTCGAGGGTTTCTTCCGGGTAAGCATCATGCTGCCTAGATCGCATCTTGCGATCTAGGCAGTACACGTTTATTCGTTGTTCATGCGTTGCTCGTACTGAAGCCTTGTTGATGGCGAGCAACGTGGTTATCATAGATGTGTTAGGGTTAGCATTGTTCATCGTATCATATGCTGTCGTCGTGCAACCCTTAGACGTCTAGCCGCCCTTACACCTATCTTAGGTGTAAGGGCGGCACCCCGCTTCATCATTATTTAGTAGATCCGATCCGTTATGATTGCTCCTTCTTCTTCAAGGATTAGTTTAATATCTGCATAGTTAGGCCTTACAAACGGGTTGAAGGATCCAGTGGCGTGTAGGGTGTAGTTTGCTAGCCCTAGACAGGATGTTCCGGGATCAACTTCGTGTTGGTTTTTAGGCCTTGTCTAGGGTCGGTTTACGATCACCGTGCGTGGCCGCCGAGCTCAATCATGAGTAGGATGTTCCGATTATGTGGTGAAAACCCTAAATCGTAGTAGGTCGTTTTAGCTTTATTTTGATCAAGCAGGACCACCATCCGATCGTACACCTCGTACGGATCATGGGTGGATCGGCTCCTTGAGCCGATTCACGGGACAACTCGAGAGCCGATCGAGGCTCGTATTTAATGTTTACGTGTATGCCATGCAGGAAACTAAGCGAGGCACATCCAACACCTTCCTGACCGGGTATAGGTCAGGTGGCACGCCCTTGCATCAGCATCGGACGTGCGTGCCGAGTCTTTGCGGGCCGTCGCTCGGAGGGACCAGGGCCAGCCGCAGTCCTGGGAGCCTCCCGGCTCTACCGTGTTGCCCGTCGCTGCTCGCCGGTGGGTTTCTGACCGCAACATATCCTTTCATGACTTGCATAACTATTTAGTATTCTTAGTTGCATGCTTCTTATTATGAATTTCCTGAGCATTTGATCATGTAGTGAGAATATATGCATCATATGAAGCAAATAGGTTCGTGAAATTTTGTTTTATCGCACTCAGTTGTCACTGAATTGCTTGAGGACAAGCAATAAGCTAAGCTTGGGGGAGTTGATACGTCCAAAACGTATCTACTTTCCCGAACACTTTTGCTATTGTTTGCCCTCTATCTTGTGTGTTTTGAATACAACTAACGCGGACTAACGTTGTTTCAACGGAATTGCTCTGGTGTCTTGTTTTTGTGCAGAAATCCAACTTTCAGGAAAAATCCTGGAAAATATAGAAAAAGCCCATATTTCACCTGAAGAGTCCCGGAGCCAGAAGACGAGACGGAGGGGTGATACGTCCAAAACGTATCTACTTTCCCGAACACTTTTGCTATTGTTTTGCCTCTAATTTGTGTATTTTGGATGCAACTAACACGGACTAACGCTGTTTTCAGCAGAACTGTTCCGGTGTCTCGTTTTTGTGCAGAAATCCAACTTTCAGGAAAAACCTCGGGATTTTGACGAAAGGGCCTATTTTCCCAGAATACTGACGGAGCCAGAAGGACAAGTAAGGTGGAGGCCCGAGGGCCCCACACTATAGGGCGGCGCGGCCCAGGGGGGGCCCGCGCGGCCATGTGGTGTGGCCCCCTCGGCCGGCCTCCGACGCCCTCCTTCGGACTACTTATTCGCCTCGACCTAAAAATGCACGAGGAGAAGTCGAAGTCGCCAGAAACCCTCCAGAACGCCGCCACATCGCGAAACTCCGTCTCGGGAGCCAGAAGTCTCCGTTCTGGCACTCCGCCGGGACGGGGAATTGGAGGAGATCATCACCGCCATCATCGCCAACGCCTCTCCATCAACCAGCAATGTTTCCCCCATCCATGTGTGAGTAATTCCCCCGCTGTAGGCCGAAGGGGATGGTAGGGATTGGATGAGATTGGTCATGTAATATCATAAGATTGTTAGGGCATAGTGCCTAGTATCCGTAGATGTTACTTTTATGATATTGTTGCAACTTGTTATGCTTAATGCTTGTCACTAGGGCCCGAGTGCCATGATCTCAGATCTGAACATGTTATTGATTCATGAAGATATTCGTTGTTTATGATCTTACCTACAAGTTGTATACACATGTCGCTGTCCGGAACCAATGGCCCCGAAGTGACAGAAATCGGGACAACCGGAGGGAATGGTAGCGACGTGAGGATCACATGTGTTCACGGAGTGTTAATGCTTTGCTCCGGTACTCTATTAAAAGGAGTACCTTAATATCCAGTAGTTTCCCTTGAGGCCCGGCTGCCACCGGCTGGTAGGACAAAAGATGTTGTGCAAGTTTCTCATTGCGAGCACGTACGACTATAATTGGAACACATGCCTATTGATTGATTAGTACTTGGATACCGTTTTATTATTATCTGCAAATGCCCTGCTATGATTGTTACATGAGTTTCTCTTATCCATGCAACGCCCGTTATCCGTCCCCGTGCCTACAGTATTTTAATCCTGCTGTTTACTATAATCACTACTGCTGTTTCTGTTACCCTGCTGCTGTTATTTTACTACTGCTACTACTATAAAACTGTTACTACTGATAAACTCTTGCGAGCAAGTCTGTGTTTCCAGGTGCAGCTGAATTGACAACTCCGTTGTTAAGGCTTTCAAGTATTCTTTGTCTCCCCTCGTGTCGAATCAATAAATTGGGTTTTACTTCCCTCGAAGACTGTTGCGATCCCCTATACTTGTGGGTCATCAAGACTATTTTCTGGCGCCGTTGCCGGGGAGCATAGCTTTATTTGGAAGTTCACTTGGATTGATATTGTTCGCTGCAAATTCTCCATCATGGGTAAAACTCGCGATACTAAGGTCGCCATATTACCATCCACTACAAGAAAAGGTAAAACCCTCTGAGTACCTCTGCTGCTCTTGATTCACCATCTGTGATTGATAAACTTGTTTCACCACCACAAGCTTCAAATGCTGGTACTTCTGCTGAATCTGAAAACTCTCATAATATTGATAATATTTCTGCTGTGCTTGATGATAGTGGTTCATTGGGAACTTTTCTAGATGCTACAATTGCTAGGTCTAGGCAAATTGAAAATACTGAAACCTCCCGATGTTACTACACATGTTAATTCACCCGAACTTGAATACTCTAGTGATGATCTTGATGAAGATTATGTGGAACTTGATGATGATTTTATTGAAAAATGCCATGCTACTACTGATGCAAGAAAAATTAAAAAGTTGCTTGCGTGAACATACTCGTTAGATATAAACTATCTCCTGATCCTAAATTTGCCACATCTCCTATAAACATTAAGGATAAAGATTATGATTTTTATCTTGATCTATCTCATATAGCTATTGTTGAGAAAACACCCTTTTGTGGTACTGAAAAAGAAAGTGCTGTTGAACACATGACTGAGTTATCTACTCGAGTAGCTTGTTTTCTCGATGATGTTAAGAAGCGTACTTACTTTGTTGCTAAAATCTTTCCATTCTCATTAAAAGATGACGCTAAAACTTGGTATAATAGTTTGCCACCTAGTTCTATTAAAAGTCCAAAAGAATTGCTTAATGTTTTCTTCCGGAAATACTTTCCTGCTAGTGCTCAACATGCTGCTTTGCGAGAGAGTTTATAATTTTGATCGTGGAGATGGAGAGAAATTGCCTGAGGCTTGGGCGAGATTTTGCTCTCTTATTAGAGCTCTGCCTGACCATGATTTGGAAAAGCATGATTTACTTGATATATTTTATAGTGAACTAAACATTGAGTCTAGGGCATACCTGGATAGTTGTGCTGGTTGTGTTTTCAGGAAAAGAACTCCGGACGAAGCTGAAGAATTATTGGCTAAAATAGGCCGGAATTATGATGATTGGACTACGC
>NC_061510.1:315219037-315310677 GCF_022539505.1 Lolium rigidum | reverse complement strand
TCCCTCGGCGGTGCGGATTTGCGTTGACTCGGCCGGCGAACCCGAGATTTCGAGATGCACCACGTCCCGGGCCACCATACGCGACGTTTTGGACGCTTTCGTCGGGCTAGGTGGCCTCAAAAACGAGAAAAAAAAGTTTTGACATGCACCACGGAGGGACCAAAAATCGTCGGCCATGGTACACCAGCAACCACGGCGCGACTTCAACTTCGTCGGCCATGGCAACTTTTCTTGTAGTGACTATAGAATGGAACAGAGGGAGTATGAGCTAAGAACACATGTGTTCATATGAACCAGCGGAGCGTGTCTCTCTCCCACACAAGCATGTATTTATTCAGAGAATTAAAATAACAAAACAAAAATAAAAGCACACAGACGCTCCAAGTAAAGTACATAAGATGTGACCGAATAAAAATATAGTTTCAAGGGAGGAACCTGATAATGTGTCGATGAAGAAGGGGATGCCTTGGGAATCCCCAAGCTTAGATGCTTGAGTCTTCTTGAAATATGCAGGGATGAACCACCGGGGCATCCCCAAGCTTAGAGCTTTCACTCTTCTTGATCACATTGTATCATCCTCCTCTCTTGACCCTTGAAAACTTCCTCCACACCAAACTCAAAACAACTCATTAGAGGGTTAGTGCATAATCAAAAATTCACATGTTCAGAGGTGACACAATCATTCTTAACACTTCTGGACATTGCCCAAAGTTACTGGAAATTAATGGAACAAAGAAATCCACCCAACACAGCGAAAAAAGCAATGCGAAATAAAAGGCAGAATCTGTCAAAACAGAACAGTCCGTAAAGACGAATTTTATTGAGGCACCAGACTTGCTCAGATGAAAATGCTCAAATTGAATGAAAGTTGCGTACATATCTGAGGATCACTCACGTAAATTGGCATAATTTTATGAGTTACCTACGGAGAATTAGCCCAGATTCGTGACGACAAGAAATACGTTTCTACGCGAGTAATCCAAATCTAGTATGAACCTTACTATCAAAGACTTTACTTGGCACAACAATGCGATAAAATTAAGATAAGGAGAGATTGATACAGTAGTAACAACTTCCAAGACTCAAATACCAAATAAAACTACTGTAGCAAAATAAACACATGGGTTATCTCCCAAGAAGTTCTTTCTTTATAGCCATTAAGATGGGCTCAGCAGTTTTAATGATGCACTCGCAAGAAATAGTAGTTGAAGAAAAAGAGAGCATCAAGAGGCAAATTCAAAACAAATTTAAGTCTAACATGCTTCCTATGCATAGGAATCTTGTAAATAAACAAATTCATGAAGAGCAAAGTAACAAGCATAGGAAGATAGAACAAGTGTAGCTTCAAAAATTTCAGCACATAGAGAGGTGTTTTAGTAACATGAAAATTTCTACAACCATATTTTCCTCTCTCATAATAACTTTCAGTAGCAACATGAGCAAACTCAAAAATATAACTATCACATAAAGCATTCTTATCATGAGTCTCATGCATAAAATTATTACTCTCCACATAAGCATAATCAATTTTATTAGTAATAGTGGGAGCAAATTCAACAAAGTAGCTATCATTATTATTTTCATCATCAAATATAGGAGGCATATTGTAATCATAATCAAATTTATTCTCCATAACAGGCGGTACTAAAAGACTACTATCATTATAATCATCATAAATAGGAGGCAAAGTATCATCAAAGTAAATTTCCTCCTTAATGCTTGGTGGACTAAAAAGATCATGCTCATCAAAACCAGCTTCTCCAAGCTTAGAATTTTCCATATCATTAGCAACAATGGTGTTCAAAGCGTTCATACTAATATGTTCCATGGGTTTTTTAATTTTCGCATCAAACCATCCATGTCTTAAATCAGGAAATAGAATAAGAAGCTCATTGTTGTCCATTATGCCAAACTAGTGTAAACAAGAAACAAAAAGATGCAATTGCGGGATCTAAAGGAAATAGCTTCGAGCACACACACAACGGCGCGAGAAAAGTACTTTACACGGAACCGGAGTATGAGTGCCTTTTACCTTTCCTCCCCGACAACGGCGCCGAGAAAAGTGCTTGATGTCTACGGGTGCTTCTATTCTTGTAGACGGTGTTGGGCCTCCAAGAGCAGAGGTTTGTAGAACAGCGGCAAGTTTCCCTTAAGTGGATCACCCAAGGTTTATCGAACTCGGGGAGGAAGAGGTCAAAGATATCCCTCTCATGCAACCACTGCAACCACAAAGCAAGAAGTCTCTTGTGTCCCCAACACACCTAATAGGTGCACTAGTTCGGCGAAGAGATAGTGAAATACAGGTGGTATGAATAAATGCGAGCAGTAGCAACGGCACCGAGAAAAGTGCTTTGCTTGTCCGGGACTGGTGTGTGGTTGATGGTGGTAATATTGCGGGAAGTATAGATGCGGTAAAACGATAAACAAACGGCGATAGCGATATTTAGGAACAAGGCCTAGGGATCATACTTTCACTAGTGGACACTCTCAACATTGATCACATAACAGAATAAATAGATAGATGCTAGACTCTACACCCTCTTGTTGGATGATGAACACCACTAGCTGTGTAGGATTACACGAACCCTCAATGCCGGAGTTAACAAGCTCCACAATATTCGATGTTCATGTTTAAATAACCTTAGAGTGCATGACGGATCAACATAACCAAACCAAGTACTAACATAGCATGCACCTCTGTCACCTTCACACTACGAAAGGAGGAATAGATCACATCAATACCATCATAGCAATAGTTAACTTCATAATCTACAAGAGATCACAATCATAGCCCACGCCAAGTACTACACGATGCACACACTTGTCACCATTACAGCGTGCGAGCGGGAATAAACTACTTTAATAACATCACTAGAGTAGCACACGAGATATATTGTGATACAAAACACATTGCAATCATAAAGAGATATAAATAAGCACTTCACTATGCCATTCATAACGGTGAATAAGTATTCTGTTAAATATAGCCTAAGAGACCCACACGGTGCACACACTGTCACCTTTACACACGTGGGACAAGGAGTCTCCGGAGATCACATAAGTAAAATCCACTTGACTAGCATAATGACATCTAGATTACAAGCATCATCATATGAATCTCAATCATGTAAGGCAGCTCATGAGATTATTGTATTGAAGCACATAGGAGAGAGATTAACCACATAGCTACCGGTACAGCCCCGAGCCTCGATGGAGAACTACTCCCTCCTCATGGGAGACAGCAGCGTTGATGAAGATGGCGGTGGTGTCGATAGAGGAGCCTTCAGGGGCACTTCCCCGTCCGGCGGCATGCCGGAACGGAGACTCCTGTCCCCCGGATCTTGGCTTCGCGATGGCGGCGGCTGCGGAAGGTTTTTCTGGTTTCGTCGAACGTGTCGAGGTTTTTAGGTCGGGGACCTTTATATAGGCGAAGAGGCGAGTCGGAGGGTCGACGAGGCGACGACACACTAGGGGCGCGGCCAAGGCACGGGCCGCGCCACCCTGTCGTCCGGGGCCCACATGGCCCTCCTGCGGCGGCTCTCGGGTGTTCGGAAGCTTCGTGGAAAAATAGGATGCTGGGCGTTGATTTCGTCCGATTCCGAGAATATTTCCTTACTAGGATTTCGGAACCAAAAACAGCGAGAAAACGACAGCGGCCCTTTGGCGTCTCGTCAATAGGTTAGTTCCGGAAAACGCATAAATATGACATAAAGTATGCATAAAACATGTAGATATCATCAATAATGTGGCATGGAACATAAGAAATTATCGATACGTCGGAGACGTATCAGACACTCTCAACATTGATCACATAACAGAATAAATAGATAGATGCTAGACTCTACACCCTCTTGTTGGATGATGAACACCACTAACTGTGTAGGATTACACGAACCGTCAATGCCGGAGTTAACGAACTCCACAATATTCAATGTTCATATTTAAATAACCTTAGAGTGCATAACAGATCAACATAACCAAACCAAGTACTAACATAGCATGCACACTGTCACCTTCACACTACGAAAGGAGGAATAGATCACATCAACACTATCATAGCAATAGTTAACTTCATAATCTACAAGAGATCACAATCATAGCCCACGCCAAGTACTACACGATGCACACACTTGTCACCATTACACCGTGCGGGAGGAATAAACTACTTTAATAACATCACTAGAGTAGCACGCAGATATATTGTGATACAAAACACATTACAATCATAAAGAGATATAAATAAGCACTTCACTATGCCATTCATAACAGGTGAATAAGTATTCGTGAAATATAGCCTAAGAGACCCACACGGTGCACACACTGTCACCTTTACACACGTGGGACAAGGAGTCTCCGGAGATCACATAAGTAAAATCCACTTGACTAGCACAATGACATCTAGATTACAAGCATCATCATATGAATATCAATCATGTAAGGCAGCTCATGAGATTATTGTATTGAAGCACATAGGAGAGAGATTAACCACATAGCTACCGGTACAGCCCTGAGCCTCGATGGAGAACTACTCCCTCCTCATGGGAGACGGCACCGTTGATGGAGATGGCGGTGGTGTCGATGGAGGAGCCTTCCGGGGGCACTTCCCCGTCCCGGCGGCGTGCCGGAACAGAGACTCCTGTCCCCCGGATCTTGGCTTCGCGATGGCGGCGGCTGCGGAAGGTTTTCTCCGGTTTCGTCGTACGTGGTAGGGTTTTCGCGACGGAGACCTTAAGTAGGCGGAAGGGCAGCCTCGGAAGGGGTCTGGGGCCACCAGACACTAGGGCGGCGCGCCCCCCTCCTGGGCCGCGCCGCCACCATGTGTGGGCCCCCTGTGGCCCCTCTGCGGCGGCTCTCGGGTGTTCTGGAAGCTCCCGGGGATTCTAAGATCTTTGGGCGTTGATTTCGTCCAATTCGAGAATATTTCCTTACTAGGATTTACGGAACCAAAAACAGCGAGAAAAAGCAACTGGCCCTTCGGCATCTCGTCAATAGGTTAGTTCCGGAAAACACATAAATATGACATAAAGTATGCATAAAACATGTAGATATCATCAATAATGTGGCATGGAACATAAGAAATTATCGATAAGTCGGAGACGTATCAAACACTCTCAACATTGATCACATAACAGAATAAATTGATAGATGCTAGACTCTACACCCTCTTGTTGGATGATGAACACCACTAACTGTGTAGGATTACACAAACCCTCAATGCCGGAGTTAACAAGCTCCACAATATTCAATGTTCATATTTAAATAACCTTAAAGTGCATAACAGATCAACATAACCAAACCAAGTACTAACATAGCATGCACCATTGTCACCTTCACACTACGAAAGGAGGAATAGATCACATCAACACTATCATAGCAATAGTTAACTTCATAATCTACAAGAGATCACAATCATAGCCCACGCCAAGTACTACACGATGCACACACTGTCACCATTACACCGTGCGGGAGGAATAAACTACTTTAATAACATCACTAGAGTAGCACGCAGATATATTGTGATACAAAACACATTGCAATCATAAAGAGATATAAATAAGCACTTCACTATGCCATTCATAACAGTGAATAAGTATTCGTGAAATATAGCCTAAGAGACCCACACGGTGCACACCTTGTCACCTTTACACACGTGGGACAAGGAGTCTCCGGAGATCACATAAGTAAAATCCACTTGACTAGCACAATGACATCTAGATTACAAGCATCATCATATGAATCTCAATCATGTAAGGCAGCTCATGAGATTATTGTATTGAAGCACATAGGAGAGAGATTAACCACATAGCTACCGGTACGGCCCCGAGCCTCGATGGAGAACTACTCCCTCATGGGAGACGGCGGCGTTGATGGAGATGGCGGTGGTGTCGATGGAGGAGCCTTCCAGGGGCACTTCCCGTCCCGGCGGCGTGCCGGAACAGAGACTCCTGTCCCCCAGATCTTGGCTTCGCGATGGCGGCGGCTCTGGAAGGTTTTCTCTGGTTTCGTCGTACGTGGTAGGGTTTTCGCGACGGAGACCTTAAGTAGGCGGAAGGGCAGCCTCGGAAGGGGTCTGGGGCCACCAGACACTAGGGCGGCGCGCCCCCCTCCTGGGCCGCGCCGCCACCATGTGTGGGCCCCTGTGGCCCCTCTCTGGCGGCTCTCGGGTGTTCGGAAGCTCCCGGGGATTCTAAGATGCTTGGGCGTTGATTTCGTCCAATTCGAGAGAATATTTCCTTACTAGGATTTACGAAACCAAAAACAGCGAGAAAACGAGCAAGCGGCACTTCGGCATCTTGTTAATAGGTTAGTTCCGGAAAATGCACGAATATGACATAAAGTGTGCATAAAACATGTAGGTATCATCAATAATATGGCATAGAACATAAGAAATTATCGATACGTCGGAGACGTATCAAGCATCCCCAAGCTTAGTTACTGCTCGTCCCGAGCGAGGTAAAACGATAACAAAGATAATTTCTGAAGTGATATGCCATCATAACCTTGATCATACTATTTGTAAACATATGTAGTGGATGCAGCGATCAAAACAATGGTAATGACATGAGTAAACAAGTGAATCATAAAGCAAAGACTTTTCATGAATAGTACTTCAAGACAAGCATCAATAAGTCTTGCATAAGAGTTAACTCATAAAGCAATAAATCAAAGTAAAGGCATTGAAGCAACACAAAGGAAGATGAAGTTTCAGCGGTTGCCAGACAAACCTTCAAAGACCGGCTCCCATGAATTATTTTTATTTTTGTGTGGCACTCCTTCCAACCTTTCTTTCACAAACCATGGCTAACCGAATCCTCGGGTGCCTGCCAACAATCTCATACCATGAAGGAGTGCCTTTTTATTTTAGTTTTATTAGGATGACACTCCTCCCCACCTTTGCTTTCTCAAGCCATGGCTAACCGAATCCTTTGGGTGCCGTCCAACAATCACATACTGTGGAGGAGTGTCTATTTTTGTTAATTAATTTGGGACTGGGAATCCCATTGCCAGCTCTTTTTTGCAAAATTATTGGATAAGCGGATGAAGCCACTAGTCCATTGGTGAAAGTTGCCCAACAAGATTGAAAGATAAACACCACATACTTCCTCATCAGCTATAAAACATTGACACAAATCAGAGATGATAAATTTTGAATTGTTTAAAGGTAGCACTCAAGCAATTTACTTTGGAATGGCAGAGAAATACCATGTAGTAGGTAGGTATGGTGGACACAAATGGCATAGTAGTTGGCTCAAGGATTTTGGATGCATGAGAAGTATTCCCTCTCGATACAAGGCTTAGGCTAGCAAGGTTATTTGAAACAAACACAAGGATGAACCGGTGCAGCAAAACTCACATAAAAGACATATTGTAAACATTATAAGACTCTACACCGTCTTCCTTGTTGTTCAAACTCTTTACTTGAAATTATCTAGACCTTAGAGAGACCAATTATGCAAACCAAATTTTAGCAAGCTCTATGTATTTCTTCATTAATAGGTGCAAAGTATATGATGCAAGAGCTTAAACATGAGCACAACAATTGCCAAGTATCACATTATTCAAGACATTTTACCAATTACTACATGTAGCATTTCCCGTTTCCAACCATATAACAATTAACGAAGCAGTTTCAACCTTCGCCATGAACATTAAAAGCTAAGAACACATGTGTTCATATGAACCAGCGGAGCGTGTCTCTCTCCCAAACAAGCATTTATTCAGAGATTGAAGATAACAAAACGAAAATAAAAGCACACAGACGCTCCAAGTAAAGTACATAAGATGTGACCGAATAAAATAGTTTCAAGAGAAGAAACCTGATAAGTTGTCGATGAAGAAGGGGATGCCTTGGGCATCCCCAAGCTTAGATGCTTGAGTCTTCTTGAAATATGCAGGGATGAACCACCGGGGCATCCCCAAGCTTAGAGCTTTCACTCTTCTTGATCTCATTGTATCATCCTCCTCTCTTGACCCTTGAAAACTTCCTCCACACCAAACTCAAAACAACTCATTAGAGGGTTAGTGCATAATCAAAAATTCACATGTTCAGAGGTGACACAATCATTCTTAACACTTCTGGACATTTCCCAAAGCTACTGGAAGGTGATGGAACAAAGAAATCCGTCCAACACAGCGAAAGAGGCAATGCGAAATAAAAGGCAGAATCTGTCAAAACAGAACAGTCCGTAAAGACGAATTTTATTGAGGCACCAGACTTGCTCAAATGAAAATGCTCAAATTGAATGAAAGTTGCGTACATATCTGAGGATCACTCACGTAAATTGGCATAATTTTATGAGTTACCTACAGAGAATTAGGCCCAGATTCGTGACAGCAAGAAATCTGTTTCAGCGCAGTAATCCAAATCTAGTATGAACCTTACTATCAAAGAATTTACTTGGCACAACAATGCGATAAAATTAAGATAAGGAGATATTGATACAGTAGTAACAACTTCCAAGACTCAAATACAAAATAAAAGTACTGTAGCAAAATAAACACATGGGTTATCTCCCAAGAAGTTCTTTCTTTATAGCCATTAAGATGGGCTCAGCAGTTTTAATGATGCACTCGCAAGAAATAGTAGTTGAAGCAAAAGAGAGCATCAAGAGGCAAATTCAAAACAAATTTAAGTCTAACATGCTTCCTATGCATAGGAATCTTGTAAATAAACAAATTCATGAAGAGCAAAGTAACAAGCATAGGAAGATAGAACAAGTGTAGCTTCAAAAATTTCAGCACATAGAGAGGTGTTTTAGTAACATGAAAATTTCTACAACCATATTTTCCTCTCTCATAATAACTTTCAGTAGCAACATGAGCAAACTCAAAAATATAACTATCACATAAAGCATTCTTATCATGAGTCTCATGCATAAAATTATTACTCTCCACATAAGCATAATCAATTTTATTAGTAATAGTGGGAGCAAATTCAACAAAGTAGCTATCATTATTATTTTCATCATCAAATATAGGAGGCATATTGTAATCATAATCAAATTTATTCTCCATAACGAGGCGGTACTAAAAGACTACTATCATTATAATCATCATAAATAGGAGGCAAAGTATCATCAAAGTAAATTTCCTCCTTAATGCTTGGTGGACTAAAAAGATCATGCTCATCAAAACCAGCTTCTCCAAGCTTAGAATTTTCCATATCATTAGCAACAATGGTGTTCAAAGCGTTCATACTAATATGTTCCATGGGTTTTTTAATTTTCGCATCAAACCATCCATGTCTTAAATCAGGAAATAGAATAAGAAGCTCATTGTTGTCCATTATGCCAAACTAGTGTAAACAAGAAACAAAAAGATGCAATTGCAGGATCTAAAGAAAATAGCTTCGAGCACACACACAACGGCGCCAGAAAAGTACTTTACCTGGGACCGGAGTATGAATGCCTTTTACCTTTCCTCCCCGGCAACGGCGCCAGAAAAGTGCTTGATGTCTACGGGAGCTTCTATTCTTGTAGACAGTCTTGGGCCTCCAAGAGCAGAGGTTTGTAGAACAGCAGCAAGTTTCCCTTAAGTGGATCACCCAAGGTTTATCGAACTCAGGGAGGAAGAGGTCAAAGATATCCCTCTCATGCAACCCTGCAACCAGAAAGCAAGAAGTCTCGTGTGTCCCCAACACACCTAATAGGTGCACTAGTTTGGCGAAGAGATAGTGAAATTGTCAACACCCGGATTTTTAAGTCCAGATGCCTATTATGCCATACATCGCAATCCCAGGAATATTGTTGTTGCGAGACATAATAGTTGAATATCATAGAGTCATCATTTATTACAACACATAATCATCTTACAAAGATAGATCACATGATCCAATATTACACTAGTAGTTGATCTATTGATCAACGAACATCACAAATAGCGGAAGCGAAGTAGTAGTGGCTAACTAATCCACAGGCCAACGCTTGATGTCAGGAGTAGTCCTAGTTGTCGTAGACGTGCTGCTGTCCATCTTCCTTGTACTGCGATTCTCCTTCAAAGTCTGGCCATTTGAATAGCCAGGGACAAAGCCATGAGTACTTTTAAAGTACTCGCAAACTAATACTAAGGTAAGTACTTATCAATTTTAGTAAGGGGTGCTAAGCTCTAAGTTTATTTGCATAAAGCCAATTTTAGTTCACAAACATTTAGTAAAAGCCTCCTCATTTGCTAACTAATTCAAGTGGGAACATTAGTGTCATTCCCACAACTCTGTTGTAATTCAAGCCAAATTCAACATTCACCTTTCAACTGCAAAATCACAAGTCATATGTCACATTTTTGAAAATGGTCTGATGACGGAACAGTATGGCCTTTCCAACCGTCCTTAACCGTGGACGCGGCTATTCGAATAGGTTTACACTCTGCGAGAGGTTGTACGCTTGTGCCACAACTTTTGATTACATCCGTCGAGGGTAACCACTGAATAATCGTAACTCGAGTACGCGGATCATCAACCATAACCTTTCACTTACATATCCTAGTATAGGCACCTCTCCCCATGAGCTTGGCCTCCCAGTGAAGACAGACGGTCAGCCTGGGAACTGCACAGGGCTTGGGCCGGACATTCACCTCATCTTTAACGTCGTTTCTTTTGTGGTGGAGGCAGCTTTCGGCATAACCCCGATGACGCTTGTTTAGAGGGAACCCATACTAAGACACATAAACTTCCAGTTAAGCCCTACCCATAATCAGGTATTGTGGGGGTACTTGTAAATTGGAATGGTATCACATCTGAACCCAACCATCAGTTTTCATCAAAATTCACCTAATCATTCATGTCACATTCACCTTCAAAATCTTTCAAAGTCATTTCATTTCACGTGTTCCCATCTAGAGTAGTCAATTTTATTTATTTAGCAATAGCAACTAGTCATGAGGGGTGCTATCTAGCTTTGTTTGCTTTAGGCTAAATTTGATGCTCTTGTTCTATTCTAGCCCAAGTGAATCATAAATCAAAAATAAGCTTTGAAATACAATAAGCAAAATAATTGCAAGGTAAAAACATGGGATAGGTTTATTGGACATAAAAATAAATGGTGATGGTGCCTTGCTCTTGTAGAGCTTTGCACTTGGGACTTTGCAAGAATGTTAGCTTGCCTTGGTTGGTGTATTGATCAAAATGTTCCTCCTTCTTCTCCGTAGATGTTCTCGTCGTCCCCTTCGTAGCCTTCGGTACTAGCGTCTATAAACGAATACGGGGTACACAATCATCATACCAAACTTATATACTAAACTAAGCACACCCATGATTCACACACTTAAACTAGCATCACACATTACTATTAAGTTGGTGGATGTGTTTTTCTTATTAAAGAAAAATAATTTCCTCTCATACTAACTTAGGTGTTATTTTCAATTACTTAGAGAAATAATCTCCTCTCATTATCTTATTAAGATTTAATTTCTCTCATGAGTAATATGTGACCTAGGTTGACCAAAGTCAACCTCTTCACACTTATCATTTGAGAAAATGATTTAAATGAGGTGAACACCTCATACCCTTTAATCCTAGCATGGTAAAGATTTAATATCACCAACAATTTATATGAGACCTAGATGACCAGAGTCTCTACCTCATTTTGAACTGGTGGTGACAAGATTTAAATGAGAGAAACACTCCCATAAGATTTCTTAATAGTTTTGGACAATATCTTTGATTAGAAATAGCCATAAAGTCCTTTAATTAAACTAGGCCATGATCATTCAAAGTAAGCATGGCATATTTTTCCAGAAACAATTAGTACAAGTGAAATTTGAATTATAGGAGTTGGAATCAACTCAAAAGCATTTTTGGTTGATTTTTAATAATTATTCTAAGGCAGAAAAGTCCCTGTCTTGTTTATTTTTCTACTTTAATTCTACAATAGATATGGGTTTGAATCCAATGGAATTGTGTAGAGAAAACTCTAAGCTTTCCAAAAATATAACGTTTGTAAAATTTGGCCAAGTAGATTTGGAGTTATTCAATTTTGAACACAGCATCAGTTTGCAATTTAACTGAAAAAGAATTAACGAAATTTGAAATCAAATTGGGGGCGGGAAACGAAGTGGGCCGGCCCAGCGGTGGCCTGGGCCACGCGTGCATGGCGCATGCACGTCGGGCGCGGGCGACGCACGCGGTGCGTCGGATCAGGATCCGACGGCGCTGGGCCGTCGTCTTCCTCCCGACTCTGCTAGCTTGCGGGGGCGATTTCTCTCACCTCGGAGCTCGGATTGAGGCGTGGTTAGGTGCGTTGGAAAGGTATTTTCAAGGGCTACGAGATGGGGTAGGAGTGACGAAAATCTGGGCAGCTATGAGGGTGGCCGCCGGGTGCACGCTGGCGAGGTTTGGAGCCGTGGAGAGGCAAGGAGGGAGGAGGAGAGGCTCTAGGAGGGAGAGGAGGATGTTTCTAGGTGTGGTGGTGCCGTCCAAGGCGAGCGGAGGGGTTTATATAGCGTCCAGGGGCGGGAACGCGGCGTGGAGGCCATGGCGGGCGACGTCACGGTGCACGTCGTGTGCAGTCGACTGCGGCGTGGCTTTTGTGTCAGCAAGAGAGGTACTGGGTAGGAGAGGATACGTGCATAGTGGAAGGCTGGATGGCGTCGTGTGCAGGGCGCACGGGTACGAGGCCAACGTCGGCGTCCTCTCGGGGCGTCGCGTCGTGGCGTCGTCCTGGGGCGCGGGTAGGTCAACGAGGGTGTCTAGGAGATGTGTGAGAGAGAGAGAGGAAGATGGTGGCGCAGTGGGACACGGTGGTTTGCGGTGTGCACGTCGGGTGACATAGGTGTCCTCGGTTGGGTGACCAGTGACGATGGCATGAGGGTGGTGGTCAATCCCTTGCTCTCCTTCACCAAGGACCATGTCTGGCAGGTGTCTAGGGTCTAGGGGACTGTAGATGACATGGTGAGAAGGAGGGAAAAGGGCCAGGGCATGTGGGTGCATGGTGGTGAGCATGTGAGGGGCATGGTGTGACATGGGCTATGCTATGCTTCTCCTGAGGTCAACCTTGGCATGGTGGGGGTCAGTGAGGTGAGTGAAGCTTATTTGACAAGGTGAGGGTGACTAGAGAGGGAGGAGGACAAGGGTTGGCATGTGATGTCATTTGGAGTGGCATGGTCAAGTGGGGTGAGTCCAGGTGAATTGACAAGGTGAGCAAGTGGAGAGGGGTCTAGAGCATGTACATCTAATATTTGTCAAAGTGTAAGTGACATATGACATGAATTTGGGCATGGTGATGGTGTGAAGTGACCATGCACACTAGGTGAGGTCATGTTAGCTGGTTTAGGGTACCATGTCTTGTAGATGAGCACAAGGGAGAGAGAAGTGAGGTGATGGTGGGTGGTTGAAATAGTGGTTGAATAGTGTTTGTACTCTATGGCATTGAATTGATTCTTTGCTATGGTCTCATGTGTGATGACTTTTGACCAATTTTTGTGATGGATGGGTTCTAAATTATGTTGGGCAGCCATGTATGGCATTGGTTTGAGATTTGGAATGGATTTGTGAAAATCCTAAATTTTGAGGGAATCTAGAATTTGTTTCAAAGTGGCATTTTGGTTTGACTATTGTGAGCAATGGTCAGAGATCTGGTCAAAGTGGTCAACATCAAAAGTGTTCATCTTGATGAGTTCTTGGATGAGGTGCAAAAAGTTGAGAAGATTTGGTTTGAGAATCTCCTAATAAAAAGGCTCAAAGTGGGTATGATATTAAAAATGTCAATTTTGACCATTAGTGTATGTAAGCTCATTTTGATTTCATATTTGATTTGAGTTGAGTTTCTTTGGTTCCAAATGTGTTAATAAGTGTTTATTAACCATTTCCAACCAATGGGGCAAGCCAAAAGGGTCTAGGTTAAAGATTGCAAAATTGGCCATAACACATAAGAGGTGACATGTCAAATTTTCTTATTCTTGTAATTTGCTCCCCTTGCTTTACTTGGGCAAGGTTGAGGTTCAATTTAGTGTTAGATTGGGTTTAGATATGGTTTCACACCATTTAGTCAAGGTAGAAGTGCATAGGTCAAGAATTGGGTATTATGGCTATGTGTCACATATGCCTCTATGCATATGTTGCATTTGATTTTTAATTTAACTTGGCTTGACCCAATTGTTGTTGTTGAGTGTTGAAATGGTATATAGGAGTGCTCCAACCATTCACCACAATTCTTAGGGTCAAGATCCTCAATTTCACAAATTTGTTATTTGCTCTCATATGCCTCTATGGCATTATTACTTTCTTTTATTTTCTTTGGTTTCAACTTGGAATTGGTTTGAGAAGTACTAGATAAGGTTTATGAAGGTTTTCCAATCCTCTATATAAAGTGGAAAGGTCTAGAGTAAAGTTTTATAAAAATAGCCATAGGCACATATGCCCTTTTTCTTATTTAAATTCTTTTTATTTTATTTTAACTTGGATGGAAAAAAGGGGGGATTTGAGGTTTAGGGTATAAGAGTATTTCAAAAAACTAATTAAACAAGCAATCATGGCAATAGCACAAGGATTAAACAAGATCTCTATGTATCAACTGGATTTAATAAAAGTTTTTGTTAGTTCCAAAATTTGGAACTAGGGAAATTCATTTTGTTTGTTTTGAAATTTTTGGGATGTTACAAACTCTTCCCCCTTAAACAAATCTCGTCCCGAGATTTTAAGAAAAGTTAGGTTCCTAAGAAAGATTGAGCGAGTGAGATTAACGGGGGAACATACTTGGCATGGCCTGGGGTGCTTCTGTGCTTCGGTGGTATTCAAGCGGTAGTAACGACCGTTGCGGTTGTTTGGGTAGTTTGGGGCAAACTTTCTTCCGGTTGCGACACGAGCGCTGCTGCTGGGCAGGTGCAGCGGTATTGAGGGCAATCTTGGCAAGCTTCTTGGGGCATTCATTGGAGTAATGACCCACGGTTCCACATTCATAGCAGGTTATCGTTGACTTGTCCTTTTGGGCAAGGGGTAGAGCATTGCTTCCGAGTCCTTGGGGCATTGTTGGCGGCTTTCATCGGGCACTTTTTAGAGTAATGACCAGTAACACCACATGCATAGCAAGTCACAGTGGACTTGTCTCTGGGGGCATGGTTGGGTATTGGGATGAGCTGCTCCAGTGATGCTATCCTCACGCGGAGGCGAGCAATGAGGTAGTCCTTCTTGGCGTGCTTATGACGAAGTGCCTTGCGCTCCATTGCAAGGATGTTGATGGTGTCAGTCATCTTGGCGTGCTTAATGTGCATCTGGTTGGCTTGGGCACGGGGGTTGTTGCGGGTAGGAGGGGCCATCTGAAAAATGAGGTAGATCATAAGATAAGGGGGAATTTCTATGGTTTGTTTGAGATAAAATTTGAAAAGTTCCAAACTTGAGTAGTGTTGAGGGGGTACAACCAACAACACTTTTTCATTCATACCAAACATCACACATTACAAAGCTAACACACCGTTGGTTTTAGACCATTCATCGCTCTACGATACAAGGGGATCCTGATACAAACTCTTGCGTAGGTGTGAGTTCTACTAAAGTGATCAAGTGTGCAAAATTTTAGGTAGAATTTCAAGGAAAAGTAGAGCATGGACTTCTCCTTTTGAAAAGATTTCAAGGATAAGAGTGAGAATAAGTTTTCATAAATATTCACTTCATTGGTTTTGAAACTAAGTTTTTCGGACGTCCATTCTAACTAGGGTCTCCTAAGGTCAAACAATGGCTCCGATACCAACTTGTCAACACCCGGATTTTTAAGTCCGGATGCCTATTATGCCATACATCGCAATCCCAGGAATATTGTTGTTGCGAGACATAATAGTTGAATATCATAGAGTCATCATTTATTACAACACATAATCGTCTTACAAAGATAGATCACATGATCCAATATTTCACTAGTAGTTGATCTATTGATCAACGAACATCACAAATAGCGGAAGCGAAGTAGTAGTGGCTAACTAATCCACAGGCCAACGCTTGACGTCAGGAGTAGTCCTAGTTGTCGTAGACGTCCTGCTGTCCATCTTCCTTGTACTGCGATTCTCCTTCAAAGTCTGGCCATTTGAATAGCCAGGGACAAAGCCATGAGTACTTTTAAAGTACTCGCAAACTAATACTAAGGTAAGTACTTATCAATTTTAGTAAGGGGTGCTAAGCTCTAAGTTTATTTGCATAAAGCCAATTTTAGTTCACAAACATTTAGTAAAAGCCTCCTCATTTGCTAACTAATTCAAGTGGGAACATTAGTGTCATTCCCACAACTCTGTTGTAATTCAAGCCAAATTCAACATTCACCTTTCAACTGCAAAATCACAAGTCATATGTCACATTTTTGAAAATGGTCTGATGATGGAACAGTATGGCCTTTCCAACCGTCCTTAACCGTGGACGCGGCTATTCGAATAGGTTTACACTCTGCAGAGGTTGTACGCTTGTGCCACAACTTTTGATTACATCCGTCAGGGGTAACACTGAATAATCGTAACTCAGTACGCGGATCATCAACCATAACCTTTCACTTACATATCCTAGTATAGGCACCTCTCCCCATGAGCTTGGCCTCCCAGTGAAGACAGACGGTCAGCCTGGGAACTGCACAGGGCTTGGGCCGGACATTCACCTCATCTTTAACGTCGTTTCTTTTGTGGTGGAGGCAGCTTTCGGCATAACCCCGATGACGCTTGTTTAGAGGGAACCCATACTAAGACACATAAACTTCCAGTTAAGCCCTACCCATAATCAGGTATTGTGGGGGTACTTGTAAATTGGAATGGTATCGCATCTGAACCCAACCATCAGTTTTCATCAAAATTCACCTAATCATTCATGTCACATTCACCTTCAAAATCTTTCAAAGTCATTTCATTTCACGTGTTCCCATCTAGAGTAGTCAATTTTATTTATTTAGCAATAGCAACTAGTCATGAGGGGTGCTATCTAGCTTTGTTTGCTTTAGGCTAAATTTGATGCTCTTGTTCTATTCTAGCCCAAGTGAATCATAAATCAAAAATAAGCTTTGAAATACAATAAGCAAAATAATTGCAAGGTAAAAACATGGGATAGGTTTATTGGACATAAAAATAAATGGTGATGGTGCCTTGCTCTTGTAGAGCTTTGCACTTGGGACTTTGCAAGAGTGTTAGCTTGCCTTGGTTGGTGTATTGATCAAAATGTTCCTCCTTCTCCGTAGATGTTCTCGTCGTCCCCTTCGTAGCCTTCGGTACTAGCGTCTATAAACGAATACGGGGTACACAATCATCATACCAAACTTATATACTAAACTAAGCACACCCATGATTCACACACTTAAACTAGCATCACACATTACTATTAAGTTGGTGGATGTGTTTTTCTTATTAAAGAAAAATAATTTCCTCTCATACTAACTTAGGTGTTATTTTCAATTACTTAGAGAAATAATATCCTCTCATTATCTTATTAAGATTTAATTTCTCTCATGAGTAATATGTGACCTAGGTTGACCAAAGTCAATCTCTTCACACTTATCATTTGAGAAAATGATTTAAATGAGGTGAACACCTCATACCCTTTAATCCTAGCATGGTAAAGATTTAATATCACCAACAATTTATATGAGACCTAGATGACCAGAGTCTCTACCTCATTTTGAACTGGTGGTGACAAGATTTAAATGAGAGAAACACTCCCATAAGATTTCTTAATAGTTTTGGACAATATCTTTGACTAGAAATAGCCATAAAGTCCTTTAATTAAACTAGGCCATGATCATTCAAAGTAAGCATGGCATATTTTTGCAGAAAAAATTAGTACAAGTGAAATTTGAATTATAGGAGTTGGAATCAACTCAAAAGCATTTTTGGTTGATTTTTAATAATTATTCTAAGGCAGAAAAGTCCCTGTCTTGTTTATTTTGCTACTTCAATTCTACAATAGATATGGGTTTGAATCCAATGGAATTGTGTAGAGAAAACTCTAAGCTTTCCAAAAATATAACGTTTGTAAAATTTGGCCAAGTATATTTGGAGTTATTCAATTTTGAACACAGCATCAGTTTGCAATTTAACTGAAAAAGAATTAACGAAATTTGAAATCAAACTGGGGGCGGGAAACGAAGTGGGCCGGCCCAGCGGCAGCCTGGGCCACGCGTGCATGGCGCATGCACGTCGGGCGCGGGCGACGCACGCGGTGCGTCGGATCAGGATCCGACGGCGCTGGGCCGTCGTCTTCCTCCCGACTCTGCTAGCTTGCGGGGGCGATTTCTCTCACCTCGGAGCTCGGATTGAGGCGTGGTTAGGTGCGTTGGAAAGGTATTTTCAAGGGCTACAAGATGGGGTAGGAGTTGGAGGCTATGGTGACGAAAATCGGGGCAGCTATGAGGGTGGCCGCCGGGTGCACGCTGGCGAGGTTTGGAGCCGTGGAGAGGCAAGGAGGGAGGAGGAGAGGCTCTAGGAGGGAGAGGAGGATGTTTCTAGGTGTGGTGGTGCCGTCCAAGGCGAGCGGAGGGGTTTATATAGCGTCCAGGGGCGGGAACGCGGCGTGGAGGCCATGGCGGGCGACATCACGGTGCACGTCGTGTGCAGTCGACTCCGGCGTGGCTTTTGTATCAGCAAGAGAGGTACTGGGTAGGAGAGGATACGTGCATAGTGGCAGGCTGGATGGCGTCGTGTGCAGGGCGCACGGGTACGAGGCCAACGTCGGCGTCCTCTCGGGGCGTCGCGTCGTGGCGTCGTCCTGGGGCGCGGGTAGGTCAACGAGGGTGTCTAGGAGATGTGTGAGAGAGAGAGAGGAAGATGGTGGCGCAGTGGGACACGGTGGTTTGCAGTGTGCACGTCGGGTGACATAGGTGTCCTCGGTTGGGTGACCAGTGACGATGGCATGAGGGTGGTGGTCAATCCCTTGCTCTCCTTCACCAAGGACCATGTCTGGCAGGTGTCTAGGGTCTAGGGGACTGTAGATGACATGGTGAGAGGGAGGGAAAAGGGCCAGGGCATGTGGGTGCATGGTGGTGAGCATGTGAGGGGCATGGTGTGACATGGGCTATGCTATGCTTCTCCTGAGGTCAACCTTGGCATGGTGGGGGTCAGTGAGGTGAGTGAAGCTTATTTGACAAGGTGAGGGTGACTAGAGAGGGAGGAGGACAAGGGTTGGCATGTGATGTCATTTGGAGTGGCATGGTCATGTCTTGACATTTTTTTGTGCAATATCTTTATCCCTGGGTCCATGGCTTGGTCAAGTGGGGTGAGTCCAGGTGAATTGACAAGGTGAGCAAGTGGAGAGGGGTCTAGAGCATGTACATCTAATATTTGTCAAAGTGTAAGTGACATATGACATGAATTTGGGCATGGTGATGGTGTGAAGTGACCATGCACACTAGGTGAGGCCATGTTAGCTGGTTTAGGGTACCATGTCTTGTAGATGAGCACAAGGGAGAGAGAAGTGAGGTGATGGTGGGTGGTTGAAATAGTGGTTGAATAGTGTTTGTACTCTATGGCATTGAATTGATTCTTTGCTATGGTCTCATGTGTGATGACTTTTGACCAATTTTTGTGATGGATGGGTTCTAAATTATGTTGGGCAGCCATGTATGGCATTGGTTTGAGATTTGGAATGGATTTGTGAAAATCCTAAATTTTGAGGGAATCTAGAATTTGTTTCAAAGTGGCATTTTGGTTTGACTATTGTGAGCAATGGTCAGAGATCTGGTCAAAGTGGTCAACATCAAAAGTGTTCATCTTGATGAGGTCTTGGATGAGGTGCAAAAAGTTGAGAAGGTTTGGTTTGAGAATCTCCTAATAAAAAGGCTCAAAGTGGGTATGATATTAAAAATGTCAATTTTGACCATTAGTGTATGTAAGCTCATTTTGATTTCATATTTGATTTGAGTTGAGTTTCTTTGGTTCCAAATGTGTTAATAAGTGTTTATTAACCATTTCCAACCAATGGGGCAAGCTAAAAGGGTCTAGGTTAAAGATTGCAAAATTGGCCATAACACATAAGAGGTGACATGTCAAATTTTCTTATTCTTGTAATTTGCTCCCCTTGCTTTACTAGGGCAAGGTTGAGGTTCAATTTAGTGTTAGATTGGGTTTAGATATGGTTTCACACCATTTAGTCAAGGTAGAAGTGCATAGGTCAAGAATTGGGTATTATGGCTATGTGTCACATATGCCTCTATGCATATGTTGCATTTGATTTTTTAATTTGACTTGGCTTGACCCAATTGATGTTGTTGAGTGTTGAAATGGTATATAGGAGTGCTCCAACCATTCACCACAATTCTTAGGGTCAAGATCCTCAATTTCACAAATTTGTTATTTGCTCTCATATGCCTCTATGGCATTATTACTTTCTTTTATTTTCTTTGGTTTCAACTTGGAATTGGTTTGAGAAGTACAAGATAAGGTTTATGAAGGTTTTCCAATCCTCTATATAAAGTGGAAAGGTCTAGGGTAAAGTTTTATAAAAATAGCCATAGGCACATATGCCCTTTTTCTTATTTAAATTCTTTTTATTTTATTTTAACTTGGATGGAAAAAAGGGGGAATTTGAGGTTTAGGGTTTAAGAGTATTTCAAAAAACTAATTAAACAAGCAATCATGGCAATAGCACAAGGATTAAACAAGATCTCTATGTATCAACTGGATTTAATAAAAGTTTTTGTTAGTTCTAAAATTTGGAACTAGGGAAATTCATTTTGTTTGTTTTGAAAATTATGGGATGTTACAGAAATACAGGTGGTATGAATAAATGCGAGCAGTAGCAACGGCACCAGAAAAGTGCTTTGCTGTCCAGGACTGGTTGATGGTGGTAATATTGCAGGAAGTATAGATGCAGTAAAACAGTAAACAAACAGCGATAGCGATATTTAGGAACAAGGCCTAGGGATCATACTTTCACTAGTGGACACTCTCAACATTGATCACATAACAGAATAAATAGATAGATGCTAGACTCTACACCCTCTTGTTGGATGATGAACACCACTAACTGTGTAGGATTACACGAACCCTCAATGCCGGAGTTAACAAGCTCCACAATATTCAATGTTCATATTTAAATAACCTTAGAGTGCATAACAGATCAACATAACCAAACCAAGTACTAACATAGCATGCACACTGTCACCTTCACACTACGAAAGGAGGAATAGATCACATCAACACTATCATAGCAATAGTTAACTTCATAATCTACAAGAGATCACAATCATAGCCCACGCCAAGTACTACACGATGCACACACTGTCACCATTACACCGTGCAGGAGGAATAAACTACTTTAATAACATCACTAGAGTAGCACGCAAGATATATTGTGATACAAAACACATTGCAATCATAAAGAGATATAAATAAGCACTTCACTATGCCATTCATAACGAGTGAATAAGTATTCTGTGAAATATAGCCTAAGAGACCCACACGGTGCACACACTGTCACCTTTACACACGTGGGACAAGGAGTCTCCGGAGATCACATAAGTAAAATCCACTTGACTAGCACAATGACATCTAGATTACAAGCATCATCATATGAATCTCAATCATGTAAGGCAGCTCATGAGATTATTGTATTGAAGCACATAGGAGAGAGATTAACCACATAGCTACCGGTACAGCCCCGAGCCTCGATGGAGAACTACTCCCTCCTCATGGGAGACAACAACGTTGATGGAGATGGCGGTGGTGTCGATGGAGGAGCCTTCCGGGGGCACTTCCCCGTCCCGGCAGCATGCCGGAACAGAGACTCCTGTCCCCAGACCTTGGCTTCGCGATGGCGGCGGCTCTGGAAGGTTTTCTCTGGTTTCATCGTACGTGGTAGGGTTTTCGCGACGGAGACCTTAAGTAGGCGGAAGGGCAGCCTCGGAAGGGGTCTGGGGCCACCAGACACTAGGGCGGCGCGCCCCCCTCCTGGGCCGCGCTGCCACCATGTGTGGGCCCCTGTGGACCCTCTCTGGCGGCTCTCGGGTGTTCTGGAAGCTCCTGGGGATTCTAAGATGTTGGGCGTTGATTTCGTCCAATTCCGAGAATATTTCCTTACTAGGATTTCTGAAACCAAAAACAGGAGAAAACAGCAACTGGCCCTTCGGCATCTCGTCAATAGGTTAGTTCCGGAAAACGCATAAATATGACATAAAGTATGCATAAAACATGTAGATATCATCAATAATGTGGCATTGAACATAAGAAATTATCGATACGTCGGAGACGTATCAGTCACCGGTGTAGGATTCCATTGTTACCCCGGAGTTCTGATAATCGCTCTTCATGTCCTTTTCCTCGGTGTAGAATGTGTAGCTGTTGATATCGTACGCCTGAAATGTCATCAAGTTGTGTTCGGCGCCCTGTGACAAGGTGAATATGAGTTTTTCTTCCGCAGGAGAATCCTCGTCTATAGGGTACATCAGCATCTTGTCCTTGAACCACCGCGTGAAGGTTGAGTTGTGCTCTCTGATTATATCTCCGTCCGTCCTCTGTTGGCCCTGGTCATTGTACGTCTTTGCAATGAAGGTTTTGTGCTCTACCACCCAAGGATCGACCACGTCTATGTGTTGTAGCGCGACTAGGTTTGCTCTTTCAAAGTCGGCGATTCGACCCTTGAATTCGACATGCATTTCGCGGCTACCCTCGCGGTGACCCCATCCAGCGAGCTTCCTGAGGTGCCTGTTTACAGGCAGACCAACGGGGTTCTCGATTTCTAGATAACTCGTGCAGAAGGAGATGCACTCTTCGGTCAGATAGCCCTTGGCTATGCTTCCGTCTGGACGTGCCCTGTTACGAATGTACCCTTTGATGACACCATTCATCCTTTCGAACGGCCTCATGTTGTGCAGGAACGTCGGCCCCAGTTGGATGATATCCTCCATGATATGTACCAGCAGATGCACCATAACGTCGAAGAATGCGGGCGGGAAGTACATCTCAAGCTCGCACAGTATCATCACGATCTCTTCCTGTAGCCTTCTAAGTTGCCTCACATCAACAGACTTCCGAGAGATGATGTCGAAAAAAGTTGCATAGGCCAAAAAGCGTTTCACGGACGTGCGCGTCCATGATCCCACAGATTGCAACCGGAAGTATCTGCGTCATCAGCACGTGACAGTCGTGAGACTTCATCCCGCTGAACCTATCCTTCGCTTTGTCTAGGTACCTGCTTATCTTCCCCGCGTAACCGTAAGGAAGTTTTACTCCTAGGAGACAGTCGAAAAACTGCTCGATCTCCTCCTGACTTAGAGTGAAGCACGCGGGGGAGGGGGGCAGTAATATTCAATCTTCTTGACCTTTTTGCCCTTACAACGACTTTGCGTGTCCTCCGCCTCATCATCATCATCATCGTCATAATCATCATTAGGGCGTCCCGCGTGAAGCTCCTCCCTGATCCCAATTGATAGCAAGTCGTACCTTGCTTTCGGCCCATCTTTGGTCCTCTCTGGCATGTTGAGGAGGGTACCAAGAAGACTCTCGCACACGTTCTTCGTGATGTGCATGACATCAAGGCTGTGAGGCACACGGAGGATCTTCCAGTACGGCAAGTCCCAGAAAACAGACCTCGTCTTCCATACGTTAGCTGGCCGGCTCCGGCGCCTTTCGCTTCTTTCCCGGCGGTGGGCACTCTTTCCAATTTGTCAATAGCTCGTCTATTTGCTCGTCGCTTCTCATACGTGGCCGTCTTCAGGGTTCATCTTGACCATCGAACAGATCCTTGCGTTTCCTCCATGGGTCGTCGTCGCGAAGCCACCTTCGATGTCCCATGAACACCGTTTTCGAGGACCCGGGATCTCTATCTAGCTGGCGGTACTTTGTGTCATCCATGCACTTGACGCATGCATTGAATCCGTGGACTACCTGCCCCGCGACATATCCGTAACCGAGAAAGTCGTGCACCGTCGTGAGCAGCGCGGCTCTCATAGGGAAATATTCTTCCGCGGCGGCGTCCCACGTATTGGCAGACGCGTCCCATAGCATGGCTAGCTCCTCTTTCGGAAGCCCCATATACAGATTGATGTCGTTCCCTGGTTGTTTCGGCCCTTCAATTAGCATACTCACTTGAATGTACTTCCTCTTCATGCACAACCAGGGGGGAGGTTGTACATCCACACAAACACGGGCCAGGTGCTATGCGTGCTGCTCTGGCTGCCAAACGGATTGACTCCATCGGTGCTCGCGCCCAGCCTTATGTTCCTAGGATCGTCCCCAAATTTTGGGTACTCGAGGTTCAACGCATTCCACTGGCAAGCATCCAAAGGGTGTCTCAACATCCTGTCCTTTTTCTTTTTCTTCGGATCATCTGCATTATCTTCTCCCTTCCACATCTCTGCGTGCCAGCGCATTAGCTTTGCTTTCTTAGGATCCGCAAAATACCGATGCAGACGAAGAGTGATCGGAAAGTACCACACCACCTTCTGAGGAGCTTTCATCCCCTTCTTGTACCAACTGACGCCGCACTTCGGACATATGGTAGACTCTGCGTGCTCGTCCCGATAAATGATGCAATCGTTCAAGCACACATGGTATTTCATGTGCGGTAAATCCAGAGGACACACGATTTTCTTGGCCTCCTCGATATTAGTCAGACACGTGTTACCTTTGGGAAGACGTTCGTGCCAGAATGACATGTTGTCATTGAAGGATGTGTCGGTCATTTTGTGCTTTACGTTCATCTCTAGAGCCATGAACGTTACTTTCAGGCGGGTATCCTCCGGCCTGCATCCTTCATACAATGGAGTAACCGCGTCTACCTCCAGTTGATCCATCTTGGCTTTCTCTCGGGCAGCAGCTCTTGCGTTACTCGTCTACTTGAGAAGCAACTCTTGAAGATAAGGGTCTTGCACCCAGTCCATCGACGATGGTCCGTCGTCTTCATCTTCATGATCGGCATGATGACGTCCATCTTGATCTTCCTCATCATCGGGTCCAGGATCTCCTAAATTGTGATCATGATCATCTCCGGGATCTTCTACATTCTGATCATGTCCGGGATCTTCTACATCCTGATCATGTACGGGATCTTCTACATGGTGCTCACCTCCTTCCTTATTTCTTGAAATCCCATGGAAAAATTCATAATCATCTTCGTCGCCTTCCCACCGATAGCCATCCATGAAACCACGCACGAGAAGGTGGTCCCGCACCATATCGGCTTTAGGGTCCAAAAGGCTCGTCAGCTTGCATCTTCGACACGGACATCTTATCTCCTTTTGGTTATTTTTAATCATCTCGGCCATCACGGATTTCAAAAACCTAGCCACAACGCCTTCGCTCATCATGCGGACCATGGTCGCCTGCAGGTATAGAGAAAATGGATATATCTTAGTATACCAAAAGAAAATTTTGGCATGACCTTCCCTAAAAATAGGACATATGTATATGCGTAGTATGCCCATTATTCGCCGAAACAGAAATGAATCAACGTTTCGGCAAAATATTGGCAACTCGATCGCATTTCAAATCCCTGCAAACAAAAACATGCAACACATGTGTGGAGGGCTTCGCATATACAACACATGTGGAGGGTTTCGCATACAACACACATGCACATGACTCTTCGCGCATGCACAACACATGTGGAGCTTCGCATAACATATATGCACACACACGTGTGCAAGACGATCGGAACTGTTCACACACAAAGCATAAAACCAACAAAGTTACCGATACGGCGAGACCTAAAGTGTTGGATGAGGAAAAAAGTTGAGATTAAGTAGGGTATTGAGCTAAGAAAGCTTCACCATTACTTACCTATCAAGAAAATTAAGTTTACTAACTTAATTTTGGTGAATGAAGAGGTGAAAATGAGGTGGGGAGGAGGGGCAACACGACCAGATCCAGATTTGATGGGAGGTGGTGGTGCAAGAGTGTTTGGAGAAAGTGGGTGGCACATGTGGGGAGGGGGATGAGCAGGAAATGTGGTCCCAGGTTAGCAGTGGCACACCACATAGTTGTGCGCCATTGCTAGGGTGACATAGCAATGGCGCACTGCTATGTGGTGCGCCACTGCTCACCTGATACCTGCACCCCACGACCCTGCCCAACTTAGCAGTGGCGCACCTTGTTGGTGGTGCGCCATAGCTAGTAGTGGCGCACCGCGGCAGTGCGCCATTGCTAAAGCCCTCATCTCTAAAGGGGGCCTGGCCACCTCCTAGCAGTGGCGCACCAGCACTCAGTGCGCCATAGGTAGGCAACGTAGCAATGCCGCACCTCATCAACGTGCGCCACTACTAGGTTGGGGCAGGAGCTGGCCTCCTGTCGGCATTTAGTGATGGCGCACCACATACCAGGTGCGCCACTACTACATTTGTAACAGTGGCCCGCCGTTTTGTGGTGCGCCACTGCTAAGTAGTAGTGGCGCACGGCCTTCATGATGCGCCACTGGTGACAATCTAACGGCCAAGCCTTTTTCTAGTAATATTAGGTTGTATGCACAATAAGAAGGAGTAGAAAAACATTGAACCAAGTGCATGATTTACACGTGTTTATCATGGGAACAATAACACTGTTTGTACTTATCAATTTTTACTAAACATCAGTATACAGAAAATGAATCACATTTTTAAATGACATAAATAGATAAACAATGACTCAGTGGTCTGAATAAATTTTCATAAAATGAATTGTAAATACTTAGATGCCTTTACTGAATATTGTCAGAGAGCAGATCTATGTGGGCTCACATAGTACAGTTACCGAATTATTGGAGTGACATTTTTCTTGCTAAAATGGGCACAAAAAATCTACAAATCGATTGGTAAGCTGGGTGTAGAGAATTAAGGTGCATACATACAACGGAGAGATGTAAACCCACAACTAACTGAAAATAAGTGACGGGAAATTGGAAGTTGTAATGTGAACAACAGTTTCTGAGATATCCTCCATTCTGTCATCTGTAAGGATCTAGCGATGGTACAAAGCTATGTATTGCCGTGAATTGTCCAATATCCAATAGTGAATTAATTCATATCTAGCACATGTTTCCAAAGATTATACAATATCCAATACTAAATGAATTGATCTCTAGCACATATATATTTCCAAAGAATTAATCGTATAATGATGCCTCCTTGGTGTGCTGTCTCGTGCCTAACAAAAATTTACAGAAGAGATAGGCTTAGTAGAAGCATCCCCTAATATAGAAAAAGAACATTTGCTCTCTAAAAACACCTTAAACAATCATTGTAAGTATGCAATATTTTATTGTGCTCAGTCAAAAAAATCACTTGCGGGTGCTACTCTCCGTTGGAGCGGTGTGAAGGCACAAGGCACTCCAAGAAGCCACTAAGGTCACCGTATTCTCCTCGAGCCTTTCCCACCAAAGGGAAAGCCTCCATCCACTAAGCACTACTAGAAAACAGGCTAGTGGTGTACCACTTTTTGCTATCAGTGGCGCACTAGTGGTGCGCCACTAATATCACGCCACTGCTAACTATTATCAGTGGCGCACCATGCAGTGCTCCACTGGTAAGGCACCTAGTAATAGCGCACCACACAGTGCGTCATAAGTAGCATAAATATGCGCCATAGCTAGCAATCAAAGGTGCGCCACAGCAGTACTACGCCATGCGCCATAGTTAGCAACCGAAAGTGCGCCACATGGATACTACACGGTGCGCCATTGGTAGCATCGTGGGATAAAATAAAATAAAAATGCAGGGGCACTTGTACGGTGTTCTACTGCTCTGATTCTGTCCCTTTTATTTATTACATACAAACAGTCTCTAAACTTTGCAACTAACACCCTAAAAGAAAAGAACAAAAGCAATCAAGTCCCTCATCTACAAGGCCATATAGGTGCGATTTTGGCCAGCGCAGTGGCGCACCACATATAGGTGTGCCATTGCTACCTCATATAGCAATGGCGCACCTATATGTGGTGCGCCACTGGTAACTCTAGATTCATCTATAATTCAGTTTAAACTTTAGGGATGGTGCACCTTAAAAGTAGTGCGCCACTGCTATATTTTTACCAGTGGAGCACCATTTTTCGGTGCGCCACTGCTAACTAGTAGTGACACACTATTTTTGAGGTGCGCCACTGACACCTTTCTTACGGCTAGACCTTTTCCTAGTAGTGAAGGGACCCTTGAGGGTGGTTACCGAACCCATACAAGCTTGGGACAAACACCCAAGTATCAAGCTTGAGGCAAACTCCACAATACTAGAGGCTCTCAAGTACAAGGCCACAACGTGTCACAGACGACTACAAGGCCACAAAGGCTCCAAGGCCCCACAAGGGCAACAACGACACAAAGGCGGCAAGGCCACAAAGGCTACTACGCCACAAAGGAGACAAGGCCACGAAGACAACAACACAAATAAGGTCAACAAGCCCTCTAGGGTTCCAAGAACCCTAGAGGGAATACACACGAACTCACACGAGACCAAAACCCCGGAGAGAACCCAAACTGATGCACCTAATGCAATGGCTAAGAACAACACTAAGATGGCCAAGTCCTTCTCTCCCAAATTACAACAAAGCTACAAAAGCTATTGGGGAATAAGGAAGGAAGAACAAATAGTACGAAGAACACCAAATTACTCCAAGATCTAGATCTAGCAAGATCCCCTCACAAGAAGAGGAATTCACTTGGTGGAGAACTAGATCTAGATCCCTCTCTCCTTTCCTCGAAAAAGATGCAAGGAGTAGTGGAGGGATCAAGAGGAGAATCAAGCTCTTCTAGGTCAACATGGGAGGAGAGATAATAGATGGGAAGAGCTAGTGTGGATGGAGGTGGGAGAAATGTATAAATAGGGGTTCCACAAATGTGTCCGTTGGGACAGAAAACTGGGCAGATTCGCCTCGACCGGTACTACCTCTCGGTACCTCCTATGTGTAAAAGAGCATCTTAATATAGGAAAAAAAAGCATCTTGAGCCGGTACTACCGCCTCCTGGGCCGGTAGTACCGGCCATGTACACAAGCATGAGAATACAACAAAAGAAGAGGCTTGAGAAGAAGCTGGGCCGGCAGGTGGGCAAGCAAGTAGCAGTGCGGTGCAGCTAGGTCGGCCCATGTGCGTGGGCGAGCAGCACGGGTCCTCCTCCCTCGCGCCCGCGCGCCCCCTTCTTCCCTAGCGCTGAGGTTATTTCTTATCTGGGCCGGCCCAACTTCGACTGTTCTGTTCGACTTTTGTTCCTTTCTGTTGGATCGTTTTGTTCCCGGACCCTCCAGCTTGTTCCCGCTCTCGTGAGTTGTCCTTAGCGGGCCGTTTTCAGCTCGTTCGGGCTGCTGGTGCTACCACTGTTGGTCGGTGGGTTTATAAATCGGTCTATTTTCTGCCAACTTTCGATGTGGGACTATTCTCCCGGGAGGCCGAACGAAAAAACGTCCGTTAAAGGATTTTCTCAATGGGCCGTGTTTTGTCTAAGCCCATTTAAGGGTTTAATTGTTTCCGTTTGTTTTCTGAATGGGCCGCAGGCAGCGCAGCTTCGCCGATCGATTCGGCCTGTCCGTTGCGTCTATACCGTATGTACGCCGCGAGCTATCCGTTGCATGTATACCGACATACCGTAGATAGCTAGTTGTACGTTGCGTGTATATTGTACGTACACTAGTAGTTAGCTGCCTGTGTATACCGTACGTAGCTAGCTATCCGCTGCGTGTATACCGCATGTAGCTAGTTTTCTGATACGTGTTTCGTTACCTAAGCTATCCGTCCATGCATGTACTGCATTGTACGCGCCGGAGGGAACAACATCGTAGATGGTGGGGAACAAGAGCCTGAGGGGAACAACCGCCTAGACGGAGGGGAACAACATCGTAGACGGCTGGAAACAACAACCTGAACGAAGGGGAAGAACAACCTATACGGTGGGGAACAACAACCTAGACGGATGGGAACAACAACCTAAACGGAGGGGAACAACAACCTATATGGTGGGGAACAACATGCTACACGGTGGGGAACAATAACTTGAACGCAGGGGAACAACTACCTGGACAGAGAAGAACAACATCCTAGACGGAGGGAAACAACAAACTATACAGATGGGAACAACATCCTAGACAGAGGGGAACAACAAACTATACAGAGAGGAACAACATCCTTGACAGAGGGGAACAACAAACTATATAGAGGGGAACAACATCTTAGACGGTGGGGAACAACAAACTATACATGGGAGAACAATATTCTAGACGAAGGGAACAAAAGAGAACATCACAGGAAACACGAAAAATACCATCGGGAACAAAAGGAACAACTCAGTATATTACGGAACAACAGAGAATATCACCAGGAGGAACAACAGAGAATATCACCAGGAAGAACGAAGCGTACTAAGAAAGAATAAAAAGAAGGAGAGGAAAAAGACAAGAACGTACTAAGCTGCAGGTAGTGAAATGAAAAAAAAATCTGAAGGAAAATATGAGGAAACAGCAGCTTCTGTATAAAAAGTATGTTACTTCAAAATCGAACAAACATGGGGTGTAGCTTTACTGGCTCCGTTCTCGTGTACTCTTTCCCGTGATGCGAGTTCGAATCTTGAGCCAGTCGATCTGTTTTTGCCTTTTCTCGCGACAAACAACGAGGGTGGAGGTTGACGAGCTACATGGTCCGAGCCCACGATTCAAACCCTTCAGCGAAACGGTGCGGGAGCGAGCGACGCGGGGATCAAGCGAAGCTCGAGCGTGGCGGTGCGCAGGGCGCACAGCGGGTTGGGCCAGCAAAGAAGCGACGGATGGAGTCCAGTGGACACATGTGCATGTGAGGTACCTGGACCGGTACCACCAGCGGTAGTACTGGCCGCCAAAAAGACTTATTCTCCTTTTCTTTTCCAATTAGGAGGCAACCATAAAATGCATAACTTAAGCTAGAAAATTTTAATTGAGGTGAAACCAATTTTGTTGGAAAGAGAACGACAAGAGCTACCTTCATACAAGGTGAAAACATGGAAATGAGTGGAGGATGATTTTATATAAATTTAGAGGTGCAACCTCTCAATACGGTAAACCGGGAAAATCATCCAACTCGAACACGCAATATGAGATGCATCCGGAATCCGTTTCCGATGAGCTAGATCTTGTTATGAGAATGAACACAAGCTCTAAAACAGTCCATGGATAAAAACCAACAACAGCCAAGAAACACAATGCAATGCATGCAAGGTTTGAGCTCTCTTCGACGATGTGACCAACTATCCTACGGAGCACAAACCTTGACCTTACGCATTCCACTCGAGCCGGCAAGCTCCGTCTTCATCTCTCTTCAACATTGCACATGTCACCATCTTCATCCAACATACACGCCACCTTCTTCATTCATCCTACACCGTCTTCATCAATCTTCATTTTCTACACCGTTTTCATCCGTCTTCATCTTCTACACCGTCTTCATCCATCTTCTCCATTGCACTTGATCTCTTCTTCATCTTGCAACCTTGAGACCAACATATGGCTCAAATATTGCCTATGGACTCAACCTAAGAGAGAGCATTAACACAACCGTTAATCCATAGAAATTATCATCAATTACCAAAAGCGCACGTGGGGGCTCCATGTCCTTTCACCACAACTTTGTGCGCTTGGGTTCCCGTCGGGCCATGCCATCAGTACGCGCAGATCAAAAGGATAACTTTAATTTGTTTACGGTACACTGCTGCTGGAGATGCCCTATTCCGCCCGGTCCAAAGCGAATGGGTGGGGGGTCTTGCGTCTTCAGCCTGGCCTATCCTATTTGCAGGTGCATCAGATTAGCAATACGAGATGCATCAGTCTCCTCTACGGTGAGTAACGCAAGCCTCGTAGCGATGCCAGCTCAGCACTAAGACCCATGCAACACCCGCATATAAATCAAAGTGTCCAAAGAATTAGTGCATCATTGGGTCAATTGCCATCAAGAAATCATCATATGATCCTTCAAAAGGAAACGGAATCACATCTAGACTGCCACCAATCCTTTAGGCATTGGCTCCCCACATGAGTGGAAAAAAGACACCCAATATAAACTCAATGTCATTGACATGACTGATAAATAGTGCCGGATGTCAAAGCTACATTACTGGTGAAGAAGAAACAAGAAAAAAAACAATAGCTTAACAGCTCAGCGCACGGCAGAATAATACCAAGCACAATTACCACCAATAGGCTCTGCCTCATGGTGGCAAGGATGAGGCAGAGAAAGCCGGGGCACCAGCTAGCATCTCCACGCAAGAAGGCTCATTCAGCACTAGAAAAAAAGTACACACAAGCAGACAAGAAGATATCATGTAGGTGATCAATACAAGATACTACACCAAATCGATCAAACAAGCACAAATCTGTCTGTGTGAGATGTTAAATTTGCAGTAACTTTCGTGCATATACATTGTAGGAAAAACAAGACCATGTAGGGTTTTTTTTTCTGTAGAACTAGTGTATTGTGTGAAACAGTCAAGATTGTTAACATAACTTTTTCGGGAAAAAAATGTGTTCACATAACTTCCATGTTACTGGTGTTACCGGTAATATGGATACAAATATTTAACTCCCATTCACCAAATATTGAATGAAATCCAGCTAACAAAAATTAAAAAAAAAACAAGATTTTGAACTCTCGAATTCACTTTAAAAAGCGGCTAGGATTTTGAACAGCGACTTTAGTTCAACTAGCACTGGATCGAGGTCAGATGAATACTATTGTGAGGCTTAAGCATTTGAAAAATAAATTCTATCCTAGAACCAGCTCATTAGAAATTAGTAGTACAGCAATGGATTAACTGTGAGTAAGGTTTACCCCATTGCGATCTGCAATAACTATCGTCCATATACAGCAAGAAAAAAAAACATGACCACTTAGCTTTTTTTGTGTAAAACTAAAATACTGTGTGAAAAGTCCAGATGATTCACATAACTTTCGGAACTAGATGATTTAACCCTTATTGGTGCTGCCTATAGAATGTATTCAAATATTTAGTTTTAATTCACTAAACATTGATTAAATTCACGTAACAACATTTGCGGGCTTGTGTGATAGGCTTGGACATGGCGGTTCACAGAAGTGATTTGCCAATCATCATAGAAACAGACTGTTCAGAGCTGGTTCATGCCGTGAAATAACTGATTAAGAGCGTCTCCCAGTCGCGTCCCCAAACCGTCCCCAAAACGGCGCCAGATTGAGCGTTTGGGGGACGTGTTTCGTTCGTGCCGCGTTTGGGGAACGTCGCTCCCCAGCCGCGTCCCCCAAACGCCGCCCCCAAACATTAAAATACTCTTTTTTTGTTTTTTTTTGCATTTTTATTTCAGTAAAGAGAAAAAATATTGCAGAAACTAATACATAATTGGCAACGCGGTTTACACGAAGACATAATTTGGAACATGATTTTCCACAAACTAATACATAGTTTGAACCATGGTTGACACAAATATAAAATATTGCAAAAGAACTAAACCTAACTAGGTCGTGCATCAAAGGTTTCGTGTGTTCGCTGCTAAGAAAGAACACTCGAGGGCACACGCAGTCACTCTAAACTGGAAAATCCAGCTGGTGACGGTGCCCCTGTTGGTTCTTCCGAGAAAGAACAACCAGAAACCTCCGTGCACGTATTCGCTGCGAAGAAACAACACTCTTCAGTCGTCGTCCTCCTCAGCGATGTCGCTGTGGTAGTTCCGGTGGCAACGCGTCTCGTCGAACACCTTGACGCTCATGTCCCTGTCGCCAAAGTAAGAGAACAGGAGGACGAAGCCAGCTTCGAGGCGGTGGTAGCGCGCGAACTTCTCCCGGCCGATGTGGAGGTACATCTTGCCGCGTGCGTCGTAGATCACGTCGACGATCCACCGGCAGCAGTCGCAGTCATCCTTCCGCAGATGCAGCGAGCGCGGGCGCTCGTCGCCGGCGACGTAGTCGGCGAAAGAGTCCGGCAACCTCTGGATGCCGTGCGGGTCGCCCTTGAGGACGACGATGAACTCGAACAGCACGGGCCCCTCGTCCTACATGTCGGACGGCGAGCGTGTAGCTCTGCCGCGGCCACGATCACGACCACGGCCGCGAGCTCGGCCTCCGCCTCTACCAGCCATGGCGTCGACTCTTGAGATGGTGGTGGTTAGGGTTGGGGAGAGAGGGATGCGCTAGGGTTTGTGTGTGAGAGGGACAATGAGAGGCGGCCCTTTTATAGGTCGGAGGGAGGCGGAGGAGCGGTGGCGCTCATTAACGACGGCACGCAGAGCTAGACGCGACGAGACGCTTCGCTGTGCCTCTGCGGGAACTGCACCGTCGCTACGCGCCAATAACTTATGTCGTGAGGTAGGCGACGGTTAGGTTAAAATTCAATGTGCCACTGACGGGTCGGCCCCGCCACTCCCCGCCTCGCTTTTCGGTGTGTTCGGCGTCTCCGGTGCGTCCACTGTGGGGTGGGGACGGGCTCAGGGCGTCGGACACCGTATCTGGCCGCGCCGGACAAAAAAGGCTTTGGGGGACGCGGCTGGGAACGTTTTTTTATCCGGCGCGCCCCAAATCCCTTTGGGGGATGCGACTGGAGATGCTTTAAGACAGGTCTCCGTTTGTCCACTGGATCTAAGAAATTAAGTTGCTTATTAGTATGAAAAGTTCGTAACTTTGTGTTTGTAAAAGTGAAACAATCTCAGCTTAGGTTTAGCCATGGTCCTGAAAATCTAACGAGACTATAGAAACATAGTGCCAAATGGTGGTTTAGAACCTGAAGCTGTTTTTAAGGATCTTGAACATGATCGCCTTGTGACCCCACTTTTGAGCTGCTGCAAATTGAACCAACGATCTCTGGGATTGAGTACGGGGCCACGAACCAACTGAGCTAGTTTGGGCTCTTCCCTTGTGATCCCACTTGGTTAACAGAATTTATTTTACCAAGAGTACATAAATTTTGAACGAGTTTAGTTTGTCAAGGTTCCTCCTGTCGAGTCCACGAACAGAATAGATGCAGAGTTTCTTTGAAACATCAGGAGGTCTGCTCACGCTAAGCTTTGTCACGATGCCAGATCAGCTCCACTAAGAACCAGACAACGCCCCCGTAAATCAAACTGTCTGAAAGTTCGTGTGAATTGCCATCAAACCATCATCATGAAGTCCTTAAAAAGGGGTCCAATTCACATATGAAAATATAAAATGACCCGAGTAGCTAACATCTGGCCGTCCACATACATATATAAGCTGGACAAAAGACACCCAATACGAACTAATTGTCACTGACTTGACTGAAAAATCAGTCGTACCAGAATTATCAAAGCTACATTACTGCTGAAAACGAACGAAACAAATAGTTTAACAGCCCAGTGCAGATTTTGCAGACCATGACATAACAGCTCAGTGCAGCAGGATGGAGCTAGTATCCGTGGTAAGGATCTCGGATGATGCAGAGGAATTTCCGTGCACCAGGTAGCATTTCCACGCAAGAAGGGTCCTTCAGGACTAGCAAAAGGAACATACAAGCAGACAACAGGATGTCATGTAGGTGATCATACAGCTACGCCAAAACGATCAACCAAATAAAACAAGACAAAAACACACATACATTGATCGATATAGGTAACAAAATCAGTCAGCGTAAGCTGCTAAATCTACAATAACTTTCGTCCATATAGTGAGGGAAAAAACATGACCATTTAGTTATTTTTGTGTACAACAAATATATTGTGGGAAAAGTCCAGATTATTTACATAACTTTCAGAACTGGATGATTTAATCCCTACTGGTGCTGCCAATAGCATGGATTCAAATATTTATTTTTAATTCATTCACCAGATATTGATTACAATCCACATAACATCAATTTAGAAAACCGCGATTTTGAACTCCATTTCACTTTCAAAAAGAGTTAGGGATTTTAGAGCCAAGTTTATTTCAACTGGGACTGAACCAAGGGCATACCCATTCAACTGTGAGGCTTAATCATTTGAAAATAAATCCCAACCTAGAACTAGTATAAATTGGTCCTAAAACAATGGACTAACTGTGAGCAAGGTTTTACCCAATTGCGAAACTTTCTTTTGACCTTCCAAACAAGCCATCCAGGCTTCTTATATTCCTTTGTAGAATATATCAGTCCTTTGTTCCTACACAACAATTAATAACCTATTAGCTCATAGGAAAAAAACTGTTACCTGGAAGAGTAAATAAGATCTTCAAGGAACCTTGAGAATAACTAGTTATGTACCAGACGTTGCGAATGCAGCAGCTCAGGACATGGTGGATGAGGCTACAAGGACCCGGGGCAAAGCCATCTAGCCCCAATTCATCGATGGGCTGAGACCAAATGCCAGTACGGAGCTGGAATTGTGCAAAATAATGTGTTCTTGGATGTGTGTAGACGACAGTTTCAGCCATGATGGTAGGTAAGGACTTAGAGGAGACACTTAGAGACCTTTCTTCTATGAAGTCCGATGCTTGTTATGGGGATAAACCTTCCCAACATAAGATCGGCAAGTTTGTATACTAAAATGTGAGAAAAGGAACTATCACTATGACCAACCACCAAGATCTCCGAGTCACATTCTACGAGATAGAGGGGGTAGCGGAGAATGTTTGGCGGACATGTGGCAATTAACTTCGGTGGTGACGGTTCTCGAGAGCCTAAGCCTATCTGATCCTGCAGGGGGTGATCAATCTGGAGAACAGTTGATGTAGCATCAATGGCAGGGGTTTGGTTATGAACCACATATAGCTTGCCACGGAATGACAAGGGTCGAACACTCCGTGGGACCTTCCAGCTTGTCACAGTCCAATGCCTGTCCTGCGAGGTAGCAAAGGCTACACGAGACTGATAATGGGATGCAAGCATGACGGAGATGATCCCAGCATTGCAGGAAACTGAAGCACATATATTGTATCTGATGAAGAACCACTTCTCACACTCAGGTACTTGGTTGCGATCACCATCCAGCTGAGTGAGGAGGGTGGACAGTGGTGGGAGCTCTGCAATGTCGCCAGTGAAAGGGTGGAGGACACAGATGACGGTGTCTTCGTCCCTTTGGAGTAGGAGGAGGCCGTCGACACTGTCAAGTGCGCAGTGATTTCTGAACAACGGGAGCTTCACACGGACGAAGGTACCCGTGTAGAGATTGAAGAAGCGGACGTAACCATCCAGCTTGCCATATCCGGGGTAGAGGCCGTGACCCTCGGTGAGCATCATCCAGCGGCGCGGGTGGAAGCGCAGATCGGTGACGCCGCGGCCGCGCGGACAGAGGGTGCCGGACCGCCAACCGGTGCAGACGGCACGGAAGCGAACATAATCCAGGAAATCGCCCTCCAAAACAAGCCCCGCTATCAGGCGAAGCAAATCTCCAGGAAGGATCGACGCCCATGGAGAGAGAGAAGAGGGCGCCGGCATGGCACTGGCAGCATCCGAAGTTGCCACCGCGGAGCGCCGGCGTTTCCTTGTGCACGAAGTCATGGCCAGCGGGCGCGGAACCGGATCCGGGAGAGATCACGACGGTGTCATCACCGCGTGCCAATGTGCAGGTCTGATGAGACAGATAGGCAGGTAGAAGCTGAACCAACATTTCTGGTAGGAGAAGTAATCAAGGTATCATCAGAAAGGGAAAGGAATATCAATCAGAGATTTTTGTTTGTGATTTGATTTGGATGGCTTTCCTGATGCAATCCGCTGCAAGTTACACTGTGTATTTGGCAAGTTCTTCACCAAAGATTTGCATCCGTTAGAAGTGGAAGCCTGAAAATCAGTATCGACAGTTTATGATTATTAATTCAGGTCACGGGGATTGTGGTACTGGGTTCAGACGTTGGCTTCCGAAACCGGAGTACCGGACTACGAGTTTCTTCAGGATGAACAACTTTCTCTGCCTGCTCCTCGATTCTTCAGGTAATGGCGAAAGGGCTTTGTTCTGGCGTGATGTTTGGCTGAATGGGAATGCCCCGTCTTGGCTTTGATTGCTCCAGACTTGTTCAAGCTGGCATTCAGTAAGAAGTTGACTGTACGTGTGGCCCTAAATAACGGGGCATGGATGCGAGGATTGCAAAGGATGAACAATGAAAGAGAATTGGACCAGTTCATCGAGCTCGGGACGCCGATTCAGGCTGTAACTAAAACATTTTGCCGGATATAGCAATGCTATATTAGTACTGAACAACAAACAAAACAATAGTTTAACAGTACAGGGCAGCAGGGGCTGAAGGACTTGCATTTGTGCATAACACAGAGTACAACAGATTTTGTTAAAGCTAACTTAGTGCGGCGCACCAGGACGAGTCTCTCTACTTCATCGTGGACATCCACCAGCTCCTCCACGCAACATGGGTCATGCATTCAGCTCTAGCAAAAACAACACAAGCACATGAGGAGATGTCATATATAGGTGGCCATATGACTACACAAAAATGATCGAACAAACAATATAAGAGAAGCATCGATCTAGGCAAGAAATCATCCTGAGCAAGCTACTAAATCTGCAATGACTTAAGTCAATAGTATATAGTGCAGGGGAAAACTTTAATACAGTACTTCAGTTTTTTGTGTAGAATTAATACATTGTAGGAAAAAGTCCACATTACAATGAACTTTCGGTTTAACCTGGCAGCATGGATTTAAATGGTAGTAAATTCAATTCACCCAACAATGATTGAAAGTTCACCTAATAAAAATTCAGAAAACCAAGAATTTGTAGTACTCCGGTTCACTTTCAAATGCAATTAGCGGTTTCAAAAGTGTGTTTATCCAATTGGGATCTGACCGGGGGAGGATGGATAGTATTACGAGGATTAAGTATTTGAGAACTGAAACACATATACTTTGATCGATCTCGGTAACAAACTCAGTTAGTATAACTGCTATATGCAATAATTTTTGTCCATACATAGTGATGAAAAAAAACATGATCATTTAGTTTTTTGTGTGCAACTAATATATTGTGTGAAAATGTCTAGATTGTTCACATAACTTTCAGAACTGGATGATTTAACCCTATACTAGTGTTGCCAATAACATGGATTCAAATATTTAATTTTAATTCACCAAATATTGATTGAAATCCACCTGAACACAATTCAGGAAACCACGAATTTTAACTCCATTTCTTTTTTCGAAGTCCAAGATATTGACCTCACTAGTATCATTGTCGCTTATTTTGGGCATTTGAAATCACCACTTCTATAGCCGAATTTAGTTCAACTGGGACTGAACCAAGGGCGAACCCATACTATTGTGAGGTTTAAGTATTTGAAATAAAAATCCTAACTTAGAACCTGCTCATTAGAAATTAGTAGTAAAACAAAGGGACTAACTTACCCCAGTGCGGAACTTTCTTTTCACCTTCCAAAGAAGCCATCCAGGTTTACGGTATTCATTTTTAGAATATACCAGCCCTTTGTTCCTACACAACAATAACCAATTAGGTCCTGGAAAAAAAAATGCTACCTATTCCAGTAAATAAGATCTGCAAGGATCCGAACCAGACGTTGCGGATGCAGCAGCTCATCACATGGTGGATGAGGCTACGAGGACCCGGGGCAAAGCCATCTATCCCGCATTTGTCGATGGGTCGAGACCAAGTGCCAGTACCAAGCTGGTATTGTGCAAAATCACGCGTTCTTGGATGCGTGTAGATGACAGTTTCAGCCATGACTGTAGGTAACGACTTAGAGGAGACGCTCAGAGACCTTTCTTCGATTAAGAGGGCACGATCTCCAATCCTTGTTATAGGGATAAACCTTCCCAGCACAAGATCCGCAAGTTTGTATACTAAAATATGAGAAAAGGAACTGTCACTATGACCAACCACCAAGATCTCCGAGTCACACTCTACCAGGTAGATGGGATAACGGAGAACATTGGGCGGACATGTGGCGACTAACCGTGGTGGTGACGGCTGCTGAAACCCTATGCCTATCTCATTCTGCAGGGGGTGATCTATCTGGAGAACATGTGATGTAGCATCAACTGTTGGAGTTTGGTTATGCACCACGTATATCTTGCCACGGAATGACAAGGGTCGAACACTACGAGGAACCTCCCAGCTTGTCATAGTCCAGTGCCGGTCCTGAGAGGTAGCAAAGGCTACACGAGACAGATGGTGGAATGCAAGCATGACTGTGGTGATTCCAGCATTGCAGGAAACCGAAGCACATAGATTGTTTCTGATGGAGAACCACCTTTCCCATTCAGGTGCTCGGTTAAGATAACCGTCCAACTGAGTTAGGAGGGTGGCCAGTGGTGGGAGCTCAGCAATGTCGCCAGTGAAAGGGTGAAGGACACGGATGCCGGTGTCTTCGTCCCTTTGGAGTATGAGCAGGCCGTCGACACTATCAAGCGTGCAATGGTTCCTGAACAACGGGAGCTTGGCACGGACGAAGGTTCCCGTGTAGAGGTTGAATAAGCGGACGTATCCACCCAGCTTTCCATATCCAGGATAGAGGCCATGACCCTCGGTGAGCATCATCCAGCGGCGCGGGTGTAAGCGAGGATCGGTGACACCACGGCCGCGTGGACAGACGGTGCCAGATCGCCAACTGGTGCAAACGGCGCGGAAGCGAACGTAATCCAGGAAATCGCCCTCCAAAACAAGCCCTGCTATCAGGCGAAGCAAATCTCCAGGAAGGATCGACGCCCATGGAGAGAGAGAGGAGGGCGCCGCCATGGCAGCATCCAAAGTTGCCACCGCGGAGCGCTGGCGCTTCCTTGTGCACGAAGTCATGGCCAGCGGGCGCGGAACCGCGTGCCAATGTACAGGTTTGATGAGGCAGATACAGGGAGGTAGAAGCTCAACGATCATTTCTGGTAGGAGCAGTAATCAAGGTATCATCAAAAAAGGGAAGGATATCAATCAAAGATTTTTTTTCTGTGATTTGATTTGCATATGTTGCCAGCCGCTGCTTTTCAAGGCTTTCCTGATTCGCTTGGCTCGTTGGCGTGCCAACAAAAATATCAGATGCTAGTATACAAACGGATGCAATCCGCTCCAAGACACACTTTGTATTTGGCAAGTTCTTCACCGAAGATTTGCAGCAGTTAGAAGTGGAAGCCTGAAAATCAGTATCGACGGTCGTTAATGATGCTTAATTCAGGTTATGGGGATTGTGGTACTGGGTTCAGGCGTTGGCTTCTGAAACCGGAGTACCGGACAGGCGGACACTACGAGTTTCTTCAGGATCCCCTTCAGCCTGATCGTAAACCACAAAGTAAGCTTTATTTATCTGTAATCAAAGCCTCAACTACGTAGCAATAGATACGGCGGGTATAATCTGTTCGCGTCGATTGCATGGCCAACCAGTGTCAGTTGGTCGGATAAAACTAAGCTTCTTTACAATATCAGATCACCACAATAACCGTACAACGCGCACGTATACATGAAAGTATCTGAAGAATTAGCTCGTGACCTGTCACGATTCAGTAGTAGTATGCAGTTCCTTAAAAATGAAATGAATTCACATCTATAATCGCGATCCTTTTACGAAGGAGTTTACACGGTTGGAGGATATAACAACAACAACAACAACAACAACAACAGATAAAGGAGAATGCCCTGTTTGGTTGCAAAGAATTGAGGCTCGGAATTGGAATTGAGGCCCATATAGGTCAATTCCGCTGTTTGGTTGCGCTTAGAATTGGGCCGTGGAATTCGGAGGCCAATTCCGAGGTCCAGCCCCGCAAGTGTAACTTTCGGCCTCCCCAATTCAGAGGTCTGGACCTCTGAATTCGCTCGGAAACGAGCGAGCGTTATCTCGCTCCCCAAACTCGCATTGTCCCGCGCCGCCGCCCGCATCGTCGCCGCGCCGCCGCCCCCCGCACCGCCGCCGACTACGAGTACCGCGCCGCCGCCACCGCCTGCGGGGACCTGCACCACCCCGCGTCGCCGCCGCTCGCAGGGAACCGCGCCCGCGTCGCCTCGCCTGCAGGAACCGAGCCGCCGTCGCCGCCTGCAGGGAACCGCGCCGCCGTCGCCGCCTGCAGGGAATCACGCCGCCTCGCCTGCGAATCATCGCCCCTGCGCCGCCGCCGACTGCAGGGACCCACCCCCGCGCTGCCTCGCCTGCAGGGAACCGCGCCGCCGCCTGCAGGGAACCGCCCTCGCGCCGCCTCGCCTGCGAATCGGGGCCAGCTACAAATCCGCGGCCAGCTCCGCCGCTCGCCGGCAGCGGCGCTCCAAATCCACCCCCAATTGCGCCGCTCGCCGGCTACGCCAACCTCCGGCAAGCCATCTCCAGTTTATGCCATCGCTGCAAAGAAAAAGGAAAGAGAAAAGAGAAATAAAAGGAGAAAAGAAAATGGAAAGAAAAAAGAAATAAAAGGTTATTATGTGAAAAATTATATTATTCTATATGTTCATGTATATTTCATCCATATTTCAAAGTTTATATTGTTCAAAGTCAAAAATATTCAATTCCACACAATTTGCATCCAAACGGGTTCTAGAATTCCATTGCTCTTTTGATTCTGCAGATGAATACCATGCGCATCCAAACAACAATTATGGTATTCCATTGAAATCGCTGATTTGGTTTTCCATTCCTAATTCAATTCAGAGTCGAATTCTGTGCAACCAAACAGAGCAGAAGAGAAAATTAAATCCTTTTTCCCAAACAAGTTGGGGTAGGCTAGATATGAAATCCAACAGAAAAGAGAACCAAAACAAGGAGAAAGAAAGAAAAAAGAAAAAAGAAAAAAGAAGAAAGAAGAAAGAAGAAAACAAAAGGAAAAAAAAGGAAAGAGAAAAGAAGCGAGCGACTAAGGTTCCAGCACATGGATCGCTAATCTCCATGAAGTCCTATCAAGAGCTAAGACTTTAGGTACATTTCAATCTCTCGGGTCTCTTTTTATCGCCTCCGCCCATATCAACTTTGGTCGTCCTCTACCCCTTCTAGTCTCCTCCATACTCTTTACAGTTCCACTGTTAACGGGAGCTTCTGGAGGCCTCCGCTGGATATGCCCAAACCACCTTAGTCGGTGTTGGACTAGCTTCTCATCGATCGGTGTCACGCCTAGCCTATCGTGAATTACCTCGTTCCTAATCCGGTCCTTTCTTGTATGGCCGCACATCCAACGGAGCATGCGCATCTCCACGACACTCATTTGTTGGATATGTTGTTTTTTAGTGGGCTAACATTCTGTCCCCACAAAGCATCGCCGATCTGATAGCCGTCCTATAGAACTTACCTTGTAGCTTTTGTGGGACCTTTTTGTAACATAGGATACCAGATGCCTGCCTCCACTTCATCCACCCTGCATTGATCCAATGACAAACATCCTCATCGATATCACCATTGCTTTGCAACATTGATCCCAAGTAACAGAAGGTGTCCCTCTTGGGCACTATCTTTCCTTCTAAACTGACATCTCCATCTTCACCACCAACACCACAAAAGTCGCATCGCATGTACTCAGTCTTGGTCCTGCCAATTCTAAACCCCTTTGACTCCAAAGTTTGCCTCCATAGCTCTAACTTCCTATTCACGTCGGCCCTAGTTTCATCTACTAGCACCACATCATCAGCAAAGAGTATACACCAAGGAATATCTCCTTGTATATCCTTGGTCACATCATCCATCACCAAGAAAAACATGTATGGGCTCAAGGTTGACCCTTGATGTAGTCCTATCGTGATTGGGAAGGTATCGGTCTCACTATCACCTGCGCGAACACTTGTCACAACATAATCGTACATATATCTGATGAGGGTAATGTACTTTGCTGGAATTTTGTGTTTCTCCAGCGCCCACCATATGACCGTCCTTGGTATCTTATCATACGCCTTCTCCAAGTCGATGAAGACCATATGTAGGTCCTTCTTCTGCTCCCTATACCTCTCCATAAGTTGGCGAAGTAAGAAAATCACCTTTGTAGTTGATCTCTCGGGCATAAAACCGAATTGGTTTTTTGTGACTTTCGTCACTCTCCTCAAGTGATGCTCGATGATTCTCTTCCAAGGTTTCATAGTATGGCTCATAAGCTTAATCTCTCGGTAGTTAGTAAAACTTTGAATATCTTCTTTATTCTTGAACATAGGTACTAATATGCTTTTCTTCCACTACTCGGGCATCTTGTTTGACCGAAAAATATGGTTGAAAATCTTAGTTAGTCATACTATTGCCACGTCTCCGAGGCTTCTCCACACCTCAATTGGAATACCATCAGGACCGAGGGAATATTTTTTCTCAACAAGGGTAGCAGTGTTATCTACGGATTAGTACTCCTTCATCTACGTGTTTCCCTTTTCTTTTGTTTCAGTACTTAAGTCAATACTAGGAAACATGCCCGCGCGCTGCCGCAGATATAAATCATGTAACCTCTTTAACTGCATGTTTATTGTATCATTGCTTTATTGTTGTGCATGATCTGACGAACTTTAGCTAGGTATAGATCAGTGGATTGCGGATAGCCTTTGTTGCCTCCTTTGTTCTCATAGTATGACTCCCGCTACCATTCTAAGTCAACTGCTCTTATATGTTCCCATTCGGACTCATGGGCATGTTGCGTCGGACGTGACACTTCATTCTTCATGTAAATCTTGCATGGTATCCTTCCCCACCTTCTAGTGCGTCATGTTGTCCCCTGAACTCGCACAAAGATCCAGTTGGTCACAAATCCTAGCGAAACCCTATCCTCCCTTGGTCGTTTCTCTATCCCCCAAGCTTGGACGTCTCGGCCGCGCGCACACGGTCCATCCACCTCGTGCGACCTTGTTGCCGTAACATTGATCGACTATCGTGACCGTTAACTAGGACTGAACCAAGGGCAGACCCATACTATTGTGAGGTTTTTAAGTATTTGAAATATAAATCCTAACCTAGAACCTGCTCATTAGAAATTAGTAGTAAAACAAAGGGACTAACTTGCCCAAGTGCGGAACTTTCTTTTCACCTTCCAAAGAAGTCATCCAGATTTACTGTATTCCTTTTTAGAATATATCATCCCTTTATTCCTACACAACAATAACAAATTAGCTCCTAGAAAAAAATTGTTACCTACTCCAGTAAATAAGATCGGGTAGGATCCGAACCAGACATTGCGGATGCAGCAGCTCATCACATGGTGGATGAGGCTACAAGGACCACGGGCAAAGCCATCTACCTGCATTTGTTGATGGGCCGAGACCAAGTGACAAGCACCAAGCACCAAGCACCAAGCTGGTATTGTGCAAAATCACACGTTCTTGGATGTGTGTAGACATGGCTGAGCTGGCAAAGTTTTAGGCCCTGTGTGAAATTCGAAAATAGGCCATACCTCGCTAAAATGTACAACCAACGAGAAGTTATAAATGTATACATGTTTTAAATGGGCGTTTAAAGTATGGAATTGTTCTCTACGCCCATATATATTCTAAATTTGAGGTAGAATCATTTTTTAAACCGTTTTAAGAGGGGAAAAAATATACTTCGAAAAAAGACCGGATGGGTGGCTAGACAAAAAAAAAAGACCTACATCTGATGGTTTTGATACATTTGAATTGTCCAGGATTTAAAAACTAGGAAAATGCTTTCAAAATCTGAAAATCCTATAGCATGTGAAGTTACCGCAACAAGTACATATGCATAGACGAGCACATTATAAGAAATGTATGCCCATTAGAGGAATTCAACGATACCCAACCAAACTTATCTCACAACCAAACTTCTCATATTCAAATTTAATATTTAATTATTGCAATTTTAATCTCTAGATTGAACCAAACTTCTCATATTGAAATTTAATATTTAATCATTGCAATTTTAATCTCTAGATTGAACCAAACTTCCCATATTTAAATTTAATATTTAATCATTGCAATTTTAATCTATAGATTGTGGTTTCATGTCAGTCTCTTCTAATCTATCATCTATGGTTGTTATCATTGGTGATGCGTTGCTAATCTGGTGCGCTAGTCCTTTGGGACCTTAGCACTACCACTACAAGCTTTGCTCGTGCTAGTGTCGCTAGGTGGTCCGAGTACCTATTTATTATCTTATGATTTTTAGGCTATTTGTACTACAATTGATGATTAGATCGGTGGAATTTGGTAAAGAAAAGAAAAAACGAAATCGCCTTGTACACTCTACCGTTGCTGAGCTAGCTATGGTTAGCTGCAGGTGGCACGCACGTTTGCTGGTCCGGCAGGAACATGCTGATGTTGCTCACCGTTGGTATCTGCTGGCTGTAGCACGTGAGAAAGCCACAACCCGGCCGGCCCAACAACGCAACGTGAGTCGTGAGGTCGACGCTGTCAGTTCCGCTCCGGCGGATGAACCACCCCTACCTCCATCGCCTTTTTCTATCCTCCAAACAGTTTGGTCCCGCTCGGTTACTTGGCTAGTTGGCTGCCGGATGATTTGGTGCTAATATATAGCGCATTGTTTCCATGCATTTTCAATCGTTTTGTCACTGAACTTCCGCGTTCTTTCATGTTGACACACGATTAGGCCGGCGCGAGGTGCCAAACAGGACCAAAGTAATTGTAGTCGAACGTGCCACACCGGCAGGTCGTTTGGTTAGCGTGACCAATAAGCCCACGGTTCAGGTCCAACGAACCCGTGCATCCACACTGCAGAAAAAAGAAAGACCCAACGTGACCGACCAACCGTATTCTCAGCTAAAAAAGGGAGAGGGTAACGAATAAGGAAATTGCAGGGAATAGCCTCGCCTTGTCGCCGTTTCAGGTTAACGTGTACTTTCCCATTGATAACGTTGCAGCATTTCTACGAGGAGCAGCAGATTATGTTTGGCGAAAACTTAGAAAATAGGTTTCTGCTTTGGCGTTTATGTTTGGCAGCCTTTAGAAAATATAAGATTCTGTCATGGAAGAAGAAAGAGTTTAAAGATCTCAAAGATTTGCTCGTATCATTTAGACTCTATTTTATAATTGCTATAGACAATTCATGTATCTCTACTATGTACTAGTACCTCTGTTTTAACAAAAAAAAAAATGTTTTTTTCTAGAAAGCTAAAGAGAGTGAATTTTCTAAAAATATTTACATTTCGGAACGGAGTTAACACTCTTTGCTACACACATCGATGCATTCTCAGAATTTCATTCGCAAGAAACTAGCAAAATCCATCTTTTAACTATCTTGTTCCAAGCAACATAATTTATATAAACATCAATTTATTAGTGGTGGTTAATATTTTCATATTAAGGGTGGAACTTAACTACTTACTCATAAAATGGTGTACACTTGTTGCCAGAAGGTGCAATGCCTTGTGTTGGTTGTGTATTTCTCACTTTTGTCACGCAAGGTCGTCTGAAATTCATGTGAGCTCCACTATAAGGCCTCAATACTCCTTGTCCGCTATCATGAATACCTATTTTCTAAGTTTTTTGGTGAATTTTTTTTCTGATTGTGCGCACGAAGTTGTGGGAAGAAAGCCTAGTTCCATTCCACAAATTACACTTTTTCTTCATAGTAGACTTTTATGGAGTGCCTTGTTGATTAATCATGTGCAACCACATGGCATTCTTATTAATGAATGTGTGTCGCTTCTTATCGGCGAACGATGGTTCCTATGATCGGCTTTGATCAAAAAGCATGAACATGATATTGAAATCCCCTTCGTGCCAGGGACTAGATCATCTCACATCTTTCGGGTCATTTTTCTCAGTCTTCCCCTTTTCCTTCTCCATCTTGTTGGGCAAACAATTGTCAAAGCTTGAATAGAAATATAACTAACTTTCAATAATAAACTGAACCGCAAAATTGGAGCTTTCCGCTGGAGAACTAACAACTTTCAACTCCAAAATACTCAGCTTCCAACTAATAAATGGAAGCTTTTCACCAAGGATCGACAACTCAACTCATGTGTGTCAGAGGTTTTCGCTGACAAAACCAGTAACATTCAAGAAAGAAACATAACTACTATCTCCGTGATTACTAAGGGCTTCTAACTTGTGCGTTTCTTTTCATACTTGTGAGAAAACAATAGGCCCAAAATAGCTACGTATGGCGCCCCTCAATACGTCGGGCTCGCCAGCACATGAATGAGGGGGGATAAATGCTACCACTCCTAGCGGAGAGTCCACACAAGCAAATGAAAGTTACGGTAATGCGTTTACTGGACACTGCGTTGGAGACTTGGACTCACATAGGTGAGAGCGTTGTTCGAATGATTCCTATAGTGGTCCATCGTTCACCAATTATGATTGTCGTTGTACAGGGTCATACCCTACAAATTATGCAAACTATATCCCAAGAATACACAAAGTGCCTCTTCTTCTCATATTTACACGCGAAACATTCTAGTGGGACCGTTGGGAAAGATGATGCATTGTGCTATGTGGACACGGCTTGGAGTTCGTGCAGGCGAAGTGTTATTCAACAAGTTTTGCTATAGCGATCGACCGTTCACCAATTATGATTGTCTTTAAACAGGGTGTGCCCAACAAAATTATGCTAAATATCTCCCCAAGAAAGCGACGCAAATTAAACGTTATGGGTGTCCCAAATCATTTGAGTCAAATGCGCTGTTCCTTGTCGATAACCATGGGAGCCAACAGTGTTAGTGTAATCCATTCAGCGTTTATCGATTATCGTACATGCACGGTCCCATCCGTGGCCGTCTTGCAACGTCACCGGAACAGAACGACCGTCGACCGACGATGACACCACTATCCGATCCGGGCCGAAATAAACCGATCGGGCACGTACGTGCTGACTGCTGACCCACATCTATTCGGCGGACACAGCCGCACGGCCACCGCCAGCCATGGCTCCGTTGCTGCTACTCGCTACCAGGCAAACGTACGTGCAGGGCTCAACTCAACGGCTCTGTAACCGCAAAAAATTAAAGGAAATATCAACAGCTGTGTGAAAGTAACCGTAACATGACAGTTGCTGCTCATTACGCACGCTCCTAAATTCATTGACTTGGCCGTGTACGTGCTCCATGCCAGAGGGAAGATTTGGTCAGATCGCGTGTTTGATCGCTATCGGTGATTAATTACATGGTTTGATATCAGCGTTTGAAATGATATTCTGAAGCGTTTCTTCTGCAGAGGATGAGTACGAAAATATTCTCGAAATAATTATTCACGTTCCAATTAAGTTTGTCGTCTGTGCTAGCCGGGAAGAACAGGATTATTCTGAATTCTCTAATCGGAACTCACTGTTAAGTAGACATTTCAGCTCTCTACGTCCATAAATATGTCAACAACATCGCTCTCCAGGAAAAACAAAACATTGTTAGGCGAGGTGCCAAACACAGGTTCGATATGGATTGATACTTGGCTGCCGGATGATTTGGTACTACTAGCGCATTGTTTCCATGCATTTCCGATCGCCACTGCAGTTCCGGGTTATTTCGAGTTGGGGGTGAAGCACAAGGCAAGCTACTAAGGAATCCCAGCGACTCGACTAAAACAGCGATCTTTTTGATCAATTATATTCGTTTGGTTGAGTCGCGGATAGAATTTAGGCCACGGTTTGGCCTACTAGACCAACGCCCCAGCGACCAAACCCATTTGGTCTACGATGGTCATTTTGGCCCGTTGGCCAAAGCCAAATTAAATACAAATGAAAACTAAAAGCACGCAAAAGTTTGAAAAAATCCATTCATTCAAACATAACTTACATAGGAACTAAATAAAAGAAAATAATAACTACTTCTGCCTCTGTGCGGGCGTCGACGATGGCACCTACTCATCTTCCTCATTCTCGACGGGGTCGACGAGTATGGGGGGTGTCCATGGCCCTTGTTGTGGCCACGCAGGGTGCTCTAGTTTCCCCTTCCCACACGGCCTGCAGCGGCACGTGCGGCGGCATTGGTGGCGGTGGTGGCAGTGTGACGGTGTGCTCCGCCACCATGGCAACGAGCCAGACGACATCGTCCTCCCACACCCACTTGGTGTTCTCCACTTTGGACTCCTCGATGGCTCGGGCGATGGTCGCGGCCTCGGCGTAGTCCTCCGACACCAGCGCCTTCTTCATCGCCATTTTCCGCATCGGGAGGCATGTCCTCCTCATTGTCTTCATTGTACTCCTCGTCGTCGGTGGCCACGGTGAGGTCACCATAGTACTCGTCGGGCTTGAAGTCGCCCACCTCCCTGGATGCACGCTGCACCTCATTCTCCCACGCGAGGAAGATCCGCTAGAAGTCTGCTCGTAGGTACGCATTGTCCTACCGCAGCGTCTACAGGAGCCGAGGGATGCGGCAGCGCATCTCCGCTTCTAGCGCAAGCTCGACATTCGGCGTTGGTATTGCGGTTGAGGTGCTAGCCGACGAGAAGCGACACATCACGGTGTAGGCACGGGTCCGCTTGCGCCCACCACCATTGGCACTCCAGAATGGGGACGTGGTGCCGGTTGCTCTCCCGTGGATGGGCGGCTGGTGACGCGCCACCGCCGCAGTGGCTTGCGGCCCGACGAATTCTATCGCGCGTGCACGGGGCGGCAGATTACAACGATGTAGAGGTGAGGATCGTTGTGGCAGTGACGACCGGCGATAGGGGCGCGACGAGGAGCCCACCTTGTGGTCGTTCGCCATCTTCTTCAACCAGGACAACATCTTCATCGACGAAGGTGATGGTGCTGGTTTGCTGCTTTCTGGCAACATCACTGGCCGAGAGAGTGGGGAGAAGAGATGTGCGCTTGGGCATGTATAAGAAGCCCTAGCCCATCAATGCCCGCACGAGTTCTAGCGCCATCAGCAGCAATGCCTTAAGGCAGTTGTGGTAGCGGTCAACGACTTCTTTGATGGTTGTAACTGCTGTCGTCGGTCAGCCTTCTGCCGTAGGATCGCTTCCATATGAGATTGTGGTGCACGCGGAGGACACAGACGCTATCCGCAACGCGTCCGTACAAACGCAACCGTCCCCTAAGTTTGGTGGGCCGATGGTCACGGTACACCAGGCCCGGCCCTGGGGCAGGGCGAGCGGGGCGGCCGCCCTGGGCCCAGAAAATTTAGGGGCCCAGTTCTTGGGCTATGTATTACTGTACACGGCACCCCTGGTAGCACTAAGAGGCCTTCAGGTACAAGGCGTACAAGGCACTAAATCAGCGCAGGAAATAAGAGAGACCCACTACCACAAACAGACGAAGGGTTCTGGATGATTGAGATGAGATCGATCGGTACTTGTATATACGTACGTGTACCGTGTATGCTTCTGTTCAGTGCAAATCGTGAAACCGCCGACCCTAGAAACTGCTGCTCGTGGACGGCAGCCCTCGCTGTCTCCCGATCAGAGATTGCGGCGAAACATCGGAAACGAGCACGGAGAGGAAATTGGCCATAACGACGGTGCCACAGCCCACATGTATTTCTCTGATTCTTCCCATATAAGTGGCCTATTCTATGCCCCAATTTCTGATAATTTTAGATCGTTCTTGGATTGATGGTGATAAACATTATGTTTTAGTTGTTCCAAGGGATGATTGATCATTATCAAGGAAGTGTTCATTATTTTGGAATATACAGTATATCATTGGGTCTGTGATTTGTGAGTTCAGCACGCGAGGATCAGTAAGCATTTGTTGACTTAATCTAGTAATTATGTATCTTTGCACTTGTTTCTAATTACTAATTATTTCTTTACATGTCGATGTCGTCATGTCATCTGGAAAGTGCAATGTGATATACTAAGCTATTTTTGAGGTAACATTATGCATTACTTGATACTCCCTCCATCCAAAGTATAAGCCAGGTTTTTTTGAAGGGTGTTTGATGCACGATTTTGAATACTAATATATACCGAATTATGTGGTTTCGTAATAAATAAATAATATTGTTGCATTGTCTTGCAAATCTCTTTCATTTCATATATATTTATACAAATTTTGAGAACATATTATAAGTACAAACCATAGTTAAAGTTATAAGTTGTTAACCAACAATATTAAAAGGCGCCTTATATTTTGTAACGATGTGAGTATAAAGATTCATTTTCGATGCTTCTATTAGGGGCCTCAGATTTAAGTTTTGCCCCGGGCCCTTGAAACCTCAGGACCGGCCCTGCGGTACACGTCCGGTTGTTTTGTTCGAGCTAACTAAAATGCGACTTGGGGGGTAAGAAGCCCTCTAAGCAATTCAATAGATGATATTTGGTGTGTACAGCGAGAGAGCGGGCGCTAGCACTCGAACTCGGGATCTCGCGGGTCACTGCAGGTATCAGCACCCGGCAACCATCCGGGCTATGCCTCGGTTCACTTGTTCGAGCTAACTGATTCAGAATTAGTGTTAGCCTGACCGTCATGGCGCTGAAGATTCCTTTAGAGGAGCTGCCAAACAGGGACCGAAACTGTAGTCGAACGTGCCACAGGCAGGTCGTTGTTAGCGTGACCAAGAAGCCCGGTATTCAGATCCAACGAACCCGTGCAGCCATACTGCAGGAAAAGAAAGACCCAACGTGACCGCCCAACCGTTTGTCGCCGTTCCATGTAACGTGTAGTACTTTACCATTGACAACGTCTCAGCACTTCTACCAGCAGCAGCCGATTATCAATCGTTGGCATTTATGAAAGTTGTGTCATTAAGAAAAGAGTTTGAAGACATCAAATATTTGCACGTTTCATTTAAATTTTAATTTATAATCGGTGTAGATAGTTTGGGTATCTCCATTCTAATGAATAAGACGTCATTGTTTTTCATGGGTTTTTACCAAGAATTACTCCAAATATGTAAAGATTGTTACTATAAAATTAGCATCATTAAAAAGTGTTTTTAATAAGAATCCAACTATATTAATTACGTACAATATAATCAATATTTTTTATTTATATTTAAATATTGATTGTCAACTAAAAGATTATGTTTCTTGGATGCTAGTTTTCTTTAATGACGCAGCCTTCAGTGTAATACTTTGACAGATTATTTTAGAAGGGCCTGACAATGGCCTGGTATATTCTCTTACTATCTCAACTGATTTTGTAAAGTGTAATTCAGTTCAGTGAAAATACAACATGCACTTTGTCAACCAATTATACTCTTTACTGTACAGATGTATGCATTTTCAGAATTCCATTCGGATTTAAGAAACCAACAAAAGCGATCTTTTAACTATCTTGTTTCAAGCGACATAATTAATATTACGAAATATGTTTCATACTGAATCTAAAATATTACTGGTGGTGCTCATCCAGAGGGTCAAACTTAACTATTTATACTCATAAAACAATGTACACTTGCTGCCAGGTCCAATGCCTTGTGTTGGTCATGTATTTCTCACTTTTGTCACACAACATTTGAAATTCGTGTGAATTCCAGTGCATCGCCTCAACACTCCGTGTTCATTGTTCACTATCATAAATACCTATTTTCTAACTCTTTAAATGTTTTTTTTCTAATTGTGCACACGAAGTTGTGGAAAGATAGTTACAATCCACAAATAACATTATTTCTTGATAGTAGACTTATATGGAGCAATTTGTTGATTAATCACATGCAACCATATGACAATGTTATTAATGAAAGTGTATCTCTTCTAATTGGATAACGATGGTCCCTATGATTGGTTTCGATCAAATAGCATCACTGTGATATCAAAATCCCCTTCGTGCGAGGGACTAGATCAACTCATGTCTTTGCAGTCATTTTTCTTGTCCTTCCCCTTCCCCTTCACCATCTCATTCAGGTTGTGCAAACCATTGTCGAAGCGTGAGTAGAAAAATAACTAACTTCCAAGAAAAAGGAAACCACAAAATTGGAGCTTTGCAGCGGAGAATCAACAACTTCAACTCCAGAATCCTCAACTTCCAACTAATAAACAAAAGCTTTGCGCCGAAGGATCAACAACTCAACTCAAGCGCATTAGAGGTTTTAGCTAAGAAAACCACTAACTTTCAAGAAGTAAACATAATTACTTTCTCCTCGGTTACTAAGAGCTTCTAACTCGTATGCTTCTTTTCATTCTTGTGAGGAAACAATAAGCCAGAAATAGCTAAATATGGCGCCCCTCCATACGTTGGGCTCGTCACCACGAGAAGGAGAGGGAGGGTAGAAATGACAATCACCCCTAGATAGAACATGCATGCGAGAGAGGGCCATGTCGATAAGGCCACACAAGCAAATGGAAGTTAGGGCAATGTGTTAAATGGACACTGCTTTGGTGACTTGGACTCGTGCAAGTGGAAGGCGTTGTTCGAAAATGATTGCTATAGTGGCTGATCGTTCACCAATTATGATTGTCGTTGAATAGGGTGCACCCGACAAATTTTGCCAAATATCTTCCAAGAAAGCGATGCAAATTGAAACGAATGCTACGGTGTGCAAATGTGTTGTTCCATGTCAATAACCATCGGAGCCAATGGTGCCCGTGTAATCCATTCAGTGTTTATCGTACTATCTCTGTTCATAAAAAAATCACAATTTTTTTCTAAATTTAGATGTATCTAGATACACTTTCGTTTATTGATATATATACCTAAATTTAAACAAATTCTAACATCTTTTATGGACAGGGAAAATACATGCATGGTACCATCCGTGGCCGTCGTCACCGGAACAAAACAATTGACCATGAGTCCATAACACTACTATCCGTTCCGGGAGCCGATACAAACCGAGTAGTACGTGCGAGTGCTGACCCACATCTATTCGGCGGATATCGATCGGTGAGCAAAAGGACACGGCGACCGCCAGCCATCCTCCCGTTACCATGCATGGCCAACGTACATGCAGGGCTCAACTCAACGGCTGTGTAACAAAGGAAACCAAACGAAACGTTTTCTCCCTGCTCCTCTCTCCCAGGCGGCGGCGGCCAGATCCCATCTCCACCGGCGTGAGCTCTGGGCCCCTCTCCCTCCGCTTGCCGCTCCGGTGGCAGGAGGGGGAGGGGACCTCGTTCCTCCTCCGTTTTGTAGTTTGGGTTTGTCTGTCGTGGTGCGTCGTTGGGGTGGTGGGAGCGGCGCCCGGCAAATAAATCTGCCTCAACTCCACTCCCACACCGGCGGCGACCTTCACGGCGGCGTCTCGGAGTTGTTGGCAACATGTGCTTGTCGATCTTTCGGGTCGGCAGCTTGGTCTTCTCGCCGTTCTTCGGATCCGGCGAGATCCGTTTCTCGACGTGTCACCGGCGTTTGTCGTTGTCCACGACGGCGCCGGGGGTCGGGGCGAGGTGGTTCTTCTGGGAGCGAATATGTTGGTCCGGAGGTGGTGGATATGCCGTTCTTCTCCGACTTCGTCGATGGGAGGCGGCGTATCTTGGTCCAAGACAGCACGGGGACGTCCCCGGTCGACGTGCCACGGCGACATGTGCCTCGCTGCTTACAGCGAGGCCTGTTCATCGACTCACAAAGCCTCGTTGGCGATGGTGCTCTTTTGGATCTTGCAATGGTGGAGGCTCGGCGTCTCTTCTTGCGTTCGTCTCGGCGGCGTTGGAATTGGACGGCGGCCGCCGGCTACGGTGGTTGCGGGAAACCCTAGGGATCGTTTTGTATTTCTCGATCTTTTAGGATTTTATCTGCAAATTCAGGATAATCATTTTATCCCGGTTTGTCTTTTAGTTTCCACATGTGTTGCTTCATGTAACTTGATTTTCGATTAATGAAATATGTGGTTGCTCTCAAAAAAAAAAAAAAAAACGGCTGTGTAACCGCAAAAATGAAAATATCCACAGCTGTGCGAAATTAGTACTAACATGACAGTTGCTGCTCATTGCGCACACTCGTAACTCTCCTTGGACTTGGCCGTGCGTGCTCCCGGCGATTAATTGCTCCTACATGATTTGATATCAGCGTTTGAAATGGTATTCTGAAGCGTTTCTTCTGCAGAGGATGAGTATGAAAATATTCTCGAAATAATTGAGTACTCCATACTAGTACAATATATTAATTCAGCATATATGAATACAGATGTACTAGCTGGTGAGAAAGATACGGTGCTGGCAGATAGTAGTTGTTCACATTCCAAATCTGACCTCTGTGCTAGCTGGCCAGAACAAGTTTGCACAATCTTTGCAACAAAGAGGAAACATAAAACCAAGGATCAAATTGCAATAGTAGCGATAAATTTAGTTGATAAGTTGTTGTACCGGTGCAATAATTTAGCATCTTCTTTGGCAAACAAAGATTTTACTATCTAGTTAAATCATACCACACAAAGTATTGAAAAAAAGAAGCAAATACAATGTAGTGAAAGCGGACAACCAAATAGCAAAATATATAAAATGCTTCAACCAAGTAGGATTACCATGATCCAGCTCTGCATGAAATCGTAGACTACAACATTTCAGCTCTCTACATCCTTAAATATCTCAAGAACATCACCCTCCACGAAAAAAGAAAAGAAAAAAAGCATTGTGTAACCATCTGCCATCGCCCTCTAAGGAAGAAGCAATGTGTGGCCATCTACCGGGCCAAACACCATCAAACTGATTTAGTATTGACCATATGTCAATCAATTTTGATAACGCTGAAAGTAACATAAATAATAAACACGAACGTAGAATAAGACACAAACTTTACTTTTTTTTTCATAGATTCCGTGGTATTCCGAGCATCCATCGTTTAGCTAAGTTCCAAATTGATCCTCCACATGTATCTTTCCTAGCCTCTAATTTGTGCATTCTTAATTCGTTTACTAGTTAGTGTGCACATGTAACGTACATCTAGATACGAGTCGCAATGTTAGCCTTCGTTGTTCATTCTTCACCATATGTGACATTACCGTCTTATCCATTCTCTTTTCTACGCCCTTTCTTATTACTTTGCATTTACTACCACCACCACCTCTATCGTCCTTACGGAACTGCAACCACAACACCATCATCGGCCCTTCATTCGAGTGGTTCATGTCGTCGAAGAAAATTATCTTTGGCGCAATAGTTGTGACAACATTCAAGACATTGGTGCATCACCTCCACAAATTCTTGGCCCTAACTACATCCATCAAAACTTACTGCATCAATTTCGCACATCATTCGCCTCGGCTCTAATATCACATGGAACATTAGCGCACAACTCAGTAGCACACCGGACGATGCGGAGCGCATCGCGTCCAACCATGCTTTGAAGACGTTCGCGCCAAATATTTTCCTTTTCCTTTGGCTATGTATGTAGCACATCGGACGACGCGGAACACATTGCGTCGTAGATCCACCACGCTCCGAAACGTTTGCGCCAAATATTTCCCTTTTTGTGACTATGTAGCACATCAGATGACGACGCGGATCGCATTGCTTCGCAGATCCACCACTCTCTAAAGCGTTCGCGCCAAATATTTTCCATTTTTCTCTTGTTTGGCAAGTGTACAGTTGTAAGTTTGATGATGCCCACCCATAGCATTTGAAATGAGAAAAAGGAGTGGAAAGTAAATTCAAAATCCAGATAATCCTCTCCTTTGGAGTCGCATTCTTCTTTGTTGTCTCTTGGAGCCCCACCCTCAAAAGAAAAGAAAAGAACACGAAACGCCATACGCCACCAAACGCACCACCGCCGATTTTTCCCCCAAATCGAAACACACACAGAACAAAGAGACGGCGCCGCGATAACCCTCTCGCCGGGTCGCCGCCGTCATGGAGGACGACGACCACGACTGCGACCCCGACTTGGCCGCCGTAGCGGGCGCCGGCCCGTGTCCCTGCTGCTCCTCGCCGTCCGCGGCGGTCACGTGGCGGCGGTCCGTGAAGCGGAAGCTGGACGAGGAGGAGCGGGCCGGGGACGAGGAGGAGGGGGCGACGGGGCTGGCGCGGGTGGAGGCGGAGGACGAGACCGCGGCGCTGCGGGAGGCGTTGGGGGCGGCGCAGGACACCGTGGCGGCGCTGCAGGGCGAGGTGGAGGAGGAGCGCCTCGCCGCGGCCAGCGCCGCCAGCGAGGCCATGGCCATGATGCTCCGCCTGCAGCGGGAGAAGGCCGAGGTCCAGATGGAGCTCCGCCAGTTCCGCCGCTTCGCCGACGAGAAGATGGCCCTCGACGCCGCCGAGATCGACCACCTCCGCGCCCTCATCGCGCGCCGCGCGCGCCACCTCGCGCGCGTCCGCTCCAGGCTCCGCGCCTACCAGCAGACGTGCCTCCGCCTCGGCATCCCGCTCGCCGACGGCGACGAGGTCGAGGAGCAGGGCCATGAGGACCACGAGGACGGCGGTTTCCTCGAGGGCGAGGACGGCGACTATTACCCCGAGCTCCGCTGCTACAACGGGGAGTACTACTACGACGACGGGCAGGGGGAGAGCGAGGAGGATGCGGTGGTCGTGGATCTGGAGCACCGGATCTGCCTCCTCGAGCACGACGAAGATAGGCACTCCCTGGAGGAAGAGGAAGGCGCCCACCTGTATGCAGATGAGGCATTGCCGGAGTCAGCCGCGCAGGGAACGAGCAGGCTTAGCGCCGACGAGGTGTTATTACCTGATGAGAAGACTGAGCAAAAATGGAACCACCTCGACATTGATGGTGAGGAGTTGCCAGAATCTCCAGCCGCTGGATATGGCGCTGAAGAGGGTGGAAGTGATAGTGATGATGTTGGCAGTGGTAGCGACAGGGTCTACATGATTGACAAGGTGCATCAAGGTGCGGCAGCTCCTGCCGCCAGGGTCCTGGACGAGTACGAGGATGAGATGGTAGAGCCAGACATTAAGAAGCTATACATGAGACTGGAGGCACTGGAGGCCGACCGAGAATCGATGCGGCAAGCGCTGGTGGGAATGCGCACTGAGAAGGCTCAGCTTATGCTTCTCCGTGAGATAGCGCAGCAGCTAGCCAAAGATGCCAATCCAGGTGGCGCTGGGGTTGGGTCTGTTCCAGTCGTGCACCATTTGCGCGGGAAGCAAGCTTTGGGGGTTGCAGATAGGAGGGATATGGAAGACAAGAAGACAGCAGTTGTTAGGCATTACTCATCCGCTGCATTGTTTAAGGTATGATGATCCTTTGTGCTTATTAGACTTGTGTCGCCATTTAATGCATGCCCCAGTTGATACCTTTACAAATTGTTACAGAATTAGCTGAGTCATCAAAATTGCGTATTAGACTTTGCTTTAGTTAATTTATATATTTATAAAATTATAGGTTCAAGTATTAGTTAATTATAAAATTGAAGTAATGGCGGTTCTTTCTAAATTTGATGCAGAGTGTCTGTGCAGATGCGTTGATTAAGTAAAGCAACATCTGAACACGAAACATTATGCACTCCTTCCTATCCATAATAAGTGTCGGGGTCTTAGTTCAAATTTGTACTACTCCCTTAGTAAAATCCCAACGCTTTTTATGAATCCGAGGGAGTATCATTAATCTTGGATAGGTTCTGCGATATAAGCTTGGAATCATAGTTGTTAAATTTTTCCTGCGTAATTTGTTGCTATTAATGTCCTGTCTCAGCCCCGGTTTTTTAGCTGATGACCTAGTTCTAGTTAATTTCAGTAGAGACTAAATTTAGCAAATTCAGAGTTTTGGTAGTTGCTTAATTCTGCTGACTAGTCACTGATTAATGTGTGCACCGGTTTTAAAGTTTCAAATTAGTGCAAAGCGGAAATAGGGTAGGACATACCAGTATAGAACCTCTGGATAGCTGAATGTTTATCCATGGAACTAAGTTTTTTTTATATCTCCTTATATAGTCCATATGTCCCTATTTACATGGCGCTTTTGTATTTTGTTATTGAACTTTGACCATCAATCTGACTGATAATGTGTGAGTTACGTGTCACAAAAATCGTATCATTGGAATGTTTTTTTGAATAAAAGTTCGATGACGCTATATTTTTTTTATTATGTAACCCACATTTTGTTTGTCAAATTGATGCCCAAAGTTGAACCTCGAAATACCTTGGCGCCACCATGTAAATGGGGGAACAGGTGAACTCCAAATCCATGTTCCTGCATGTTTGCCGGTTCCTTAGGTTGCTTGGCATCTGATCCCATAGAAAGCCATGAGACTACCCTAGTTGTGGTGTGCCAATTGCCATCTGATCCCCTATGCAAACGCTTACACCTTCCCTGTGCCATGAGCAATTGCCACAGCATGGCAGTGCGCATTGAATGGGTAGTGGTGGCAGCGCTGGATGTCATGGAGAAGGGGGGCAACGTGAACTGACAGCATAATTTGTTTCAACCAATATCCATCCCAAGTCCTAGCTGTTTTTGTTGATGTCCTGTCTTAGTGCTCATTCTAGTTAATTGTTAAATGACACCAAATATAGCAACTTCTGAATATTTGCGTGCAATTGTTTCCAAGTCGTGCCTCAGTATGAAACCAAAATAGGATAATATTGTAGAATCTTTGACAAAGTGAAGGTTTGTCTATGAGATTTGTTTTGTTGTTATGTGCGTGCTTTCGTATTTCACCAACTGTGGTTATTTTCTATTTTAGTTGCATTGCTATTTTGCACCTTGATATGAATGTGCCTTGTTGTGATCCTTGTGGAGTCCACCGTGTACTTACTCTACTTCCACTGTTCTTGAGTACAATATTGTAGCAGGTTCTTTGCCCTACATTAACTGATTGTTATCATCTTGTGCAGTGGGTCGTCACTTTATTTTGCTCTCAGAAAAACAAGCCATCACAAAGCAGGTACAAGAGTCTTCCCTGGGAATTTAGTTGATGATACATGTTTAATTTATCCATAAAGCATATGCTGATATTGACTGCTTATCTTCTTTGCTGATAGGTATACATTTGGCTTATCAAGTAACAATGTTGGTTTGCTCCTACTACTGGACAAGTGCCCCCGGGTTCAGAAAACTCTGATGAGAAGAAAGTAAAAAACCCTCTGAAGCTGCTGCTGCTGTAAATAACATAGTTCTCGGTTGGGAAGTCTGCATCAAATTGCATTTTCTTATTTGGAGGTTGGGCGGAGCCAGTGTTGTTTTAATTCTTTAGTTGTTGATTTCGCTTTGACCCCAGCGGGGATGAAATTCCTTATGCTATGATGGTCCAGCATTGTTAATGCGGGGTTTTTTGTGACGCTTTTGCTTATTTCTCACCAGCAAAAGCTGTATGGATGTATAGTGCGCGTGTGACGCGTGGTGTTTGTTGGCTGTTGGTTGTTCTTGCTTCAGGTTTGATGACTGATGAGATAATACTGAGGAAGTTAGCCACACATATCTGATGTATTCCTTTTTGCCAGTATACAATCTGTTTGGTGCTGAATCCGTGAATCTGTTGTCACGCAATTGGGTTGATGGTATATTTTGTCATTGATCCACAGGCATAGAGAGACATGCTTTGGCCGATCGTCTCTTTCCGCCAAGAAACCTACAATTCTGTCAGTTAACAACAGAACCCCAGCTTCAGATTCAGAGCATTTGTTTTGATTATTACTCTCATTGTCCCAGCTTCACCAGCTATTTGGAGCATGAGTACAAAAGCCATCTGTGTACTGTGATGAGCCCTTCAGCCATCGTTGCTTTTCAGGTGATTATTATCTTTTATTCCGGCGAATATCGTTTGCTTTTTATTTAGCAGGCAAATGTCGTTTGCTATTATGGTGGGCTTTTGGGTCCACTTTCTTTTTAATTGGGCCAGACTTAGATGGGCTTCACAGCCAGGCTAGGACCAGGAAGGCGAAACAACGATCACTTGGCCTAGCCAGCTCAGGCTCGGCTCAACCGCAATTGCCCGCACCGCGCCGGAGCTCTCTGCCCTCCGGCAACTTCACCCATCGATTTCGCCGGCGCCCACCGACACTTCTTCTCCCACCTCCCACGATTCAATTGAGGTGAGCTCTCCTCCCTCACGTTTAGTCCCAATATCTTTCCATTTCTTCTCGTGCGGGAAACCCTAGATAGGTTCTTCTCTCTGAAAACTACCAACAATTTAACTTGTTGCAGTGGGTCGACCGGGGGAGCTTAGCTGAGGGGGGATACAGATGATGTGTGATGCTGAGGACATTCCCCGGCTGTAAGATCTAATCGCTCCATCTCCGATTCTCCCCACATTTCATTTCCTGCACTTTGTTTGCATATATGATGTGATGGTCTGATGGATGGGTAGAATAATTAGTAGCACGTTGCAATTGACACCTACCTGCATTTTGTATGGCACTTCTGACTTCAATTTTCCAGGGTCAATCCTGAGAAGAGACCATGTTTCGATGGCCAGACACAGCCGCATTCCCCAACATCGGCGGCAGCCGCGGTATCCAAGGTTCTCGACGATGACAACCTTCTCAGGGAGATCATCGTCCGTGTCGGCTTTCCCACGACCCTTGTCCGTGCAGCCGTCGTGTGCAAGCGCTGGCTCTGCCACATCTCCGACCGCAAGTTCCTCAGCCGTTTCCGCAAGCTTAACCCACCCCGCCTCCTAGGCATCTACATCGACAACTGGCCGGTCTCAAAGCAGGAAACCACTCTGCACTTTGTCCCGATGCTGCCTCAGCCCCCGGAGCTCGCTGCCGTGGTCCGCCGCGTGGCGAGCAACAACATCGGCGCTCACAAGCAACTATGTATCCTGGACTGCCGGAATGGCAGCATCTTCGCCAAGCGTTGTGAAGGAGGAGTGATGGCACATGAAGTGCACCGCCCGCTGTGCCCTGAGCCAGGCATGTGCATCGTACCACCACCCCCAACTGCCCAGGACCCAATCCAACTAGTTTTCGCTAGAATCCTCTCCAAAGAAGAAAATGGCAACTTGTCCTACCTCCACGTGTTGGCGGAGTGGATCACGGGGACAACAAATCTTATGGTGTGTGTATATATGTTGCAAGATGGTGTCTGGCGCATGCATACCTCGGTCACAGAGCAGATTCCTGATCCAGTGTGCTCACCAAAAGCTACGCTCGCCGGGAATAAAATCTATATGGCTGGCCTTCTCATTGACTATATTATTGTCTTGGATTTGACGGACTCAAGTTTATCAAGAATTCTGCTCCCACATGGAGTTACGTATCGCTGGTTTAGCACTGCCCTGTCACAGGCTGATGATACTTCCAGTGTATATCTCACCCATCTACATGACAATGATCAACTTCACATCTGGCTCCACAAAGGGGACAACTGGTTACTTGTCCATACCATCTATTTGCATAAATTGTTGGCCAATATGGGGATGCTAGATCACACGCTTGAGGAGGATGATGAGGATATTGATTTTCCCTATATATGCCATGTGGGGGATAATGCTGAGTTTGTGTTATTTCAAATGTGTGGATACGCACTCTATCTAGATGTCAAGAGCAAGACACTGTGTAAAGTGCATGGGAGTGCAGGAAATGCTCGATATTACAGTAAGATCTATCCTTTTATGATGACCTGGCCTCCCATATTCCATGCGCTCAAGGATGATCCTGCAGGTTTACCTTTTTATCTGTATAGTCCTCTAAATGGTCTTGCATAGTTTTGCAATATGCAATGTTCGTTGCTTGTTTTGGTGCTGTTGTGGTGTGGTTATACTGTTAGGTACACGATTGGTTCCTTATGCTATTCTTAAGTACTAGTTAAGCAACATGGTATAAATGTATAATACTTGACTTAATGTGTTTGGAAATCACTTATGTACTGGGGTAATATTACAAGGTGGACGTTTATGACCTACAAAATTATCAACCAACATGTATAAGAGCTGAATGTGCATAACTTTGTTATCGTGTTGACCGTTGTATTTTATTTTTCTGAAATATCATCACAAACACACCAGCTCTAGAGTTTTAGCATCCTATTTCTCAAACATGCTTGTGTAAATTTTTAATGCGTACCTATGAACTATGAACTTGAAGCAGTGGTTTTTTTTTAAAACATATCTAGTAGATCGTTAATACTCTTGGTTTTTTCTCAATGTTTCTTAGTCAATGGTATATTATTTTCTTGGACACAAGTGGATTATAGATTTTCGGGCGTGTGAGTTTATACATGATCTGTGACCCAGACATATCACCTTGATTTTTTTTCTTTTATACAACAAGTGGCTGGTCCAAGCTAACAGTGGGTAATCTGTTTTTGTGTATCCGACATTTCCTCTTGAATGATTAATTATTTGGTTTACTGAAATATGCTGTGGTTTAAAAAAAAAAAATATACTGCAGGACTAAATTCATTCTTTTGATTTTTGATCGCACATTCCATTTGTGGGACTATAACATGGAAATATGTTTGTTTGTGATGGGAATGCATTTAATCTGAATAGGCTAGCATTTTGGAAAAACATACCTATATAGCAGGACCAAATCCATTCTTTTGATTTCTGAACGCACATAACATTTGTGGGCCTATCGTTGTACTACTTCTCTTGCTAGTCCATTTGATATTTTGATGCCTAAGGTGGTAACAGATAATTAAATATTATGATGCTGAATTACCTCCATCCTAATCCTTCTCTGGTTTCTTTAACCAGGAATGTCATGTGAAGAAGTATAACAGGAAGCTTTTGGATGGTCAGCAACAATGGCATCGCCAAGGAAGATCAGAGAGCTGCATTTCTCCAACTGTCTTTGTTATAGCACGTACTGATTTATTTAGGATGCTATGTACGTGGAATAGGTAGCCCTCTATGGTACCAAGACTATCTTCTCCACTGAGATATTTTTTTCGTGAAGAGTCGTCCCTGAATTCATGTTTAGTAGCTATGCCGTCTAAGCCTCTTGTGTTCTGGTATTCTCGTGCTTCCATTGTTTGCTATGCTTGCTATTATGATATTTGCAGAATCAGTCATCTATTTTACATATACGTCAAGACTTATCGTTTGTTATCTGTACCTCTAATCCAGCAGAGAAGAAAAGAAGTTTCAGTGAGGTCAGAGTCTTGTCTACTCTAAATTGCAGCAATGGTAGCTCCCCTTAGGCATCTGCACTGCAATATCAATGGCTAGATTGTAGGTAGGTTTTCCTGCTGAAGCTGAGAACACTTGGTACAGAGCCCAATGTTTCATTCCCCGCAAGCAGATCGAACAATCCTCGAAACTACTGCACAAACCTAGAGCAGGGCATGGCAACCTTAGACTCGATCTAGTGCTTGCGTACCCAGTTATCGAGTTTTATGTTTGCTTAACTGGCCTCTTATAGGCTGGATAATTATTGGCAATCTGTGATAAGCAGCTTGTAGATTGCGAAGGTTGCCACTACTAACCTGCAAGTTAAGCTCGCCCTTCAGTCACTGAAGATGGTGTTCTGTCGTTCGTTTGCTCTTTTTCTACGGGAATATCAGTCATCTTGAATTCTTGATGGGCCTTCACTGTCAGTCTAGGAGCAGGAAGCAGGCGACGCAACTAGTAGGCTAGTAGCTACCCCCATGCAATTAAGCAGGGACAACCCATGGGTACTAACAAGATGCTACTCCAGTTTGTGAGGACTGCTAGCTCCTCCACGTGGAAGCTTAATTAAGAAGTGATGGCCCCTTCGACCAATCGCTTTCTGATCATGCATGCATGCATGACTTACGTACTTACGTACTTGCGCAATATAATGCAGATGCACTTAACACAATAAATAATCACTCGGCCTGCTTTTCACAGATCCAGCGCCCTAGGCGGCACGACCGTGCTTGGTTTGGCCAGTGGGTCCTTTAGGCCTCTCTGTCCCGACGGTGCTCCTCACCGCTCGACGAAGTTGAGTTCTAGTTCGGTGATGGGGGATGGCGATGGAGATCTCATCGGAGGGCCTGTGGTTAGTGGTGGCCTCCTCTTCCGTAGGAGGGGGTCGACCTATGAGCGGTGACATGGGCCCCTGCCGTTATTCCTAGTAAAGGAGGCGTACCTATGGTTCTTCGCACGCCAAGACGCATTGATCTGGCCGTTGAAGAGTTCCAGAAGGCTTCGTTTGAGATCTTCATTAGACGATTGATGCCTGTAGATTTCTGGATCATATGAAATTCGGTCGTGTGCTCCCCTATTTCAGCCCATGCGGCTTTAGGAGGGTGTGACATTATGGGGCATTTCGGTGTTTCGATTTCCATGATGAAGATAGTGGTGGAGAATATCAAGGTGGCTGAGGTCGGAGGCCTAGTAATGGAGAAATGAGTCTTCGAGGCGTTAATGAGTTTGCTTGGTTATTTATGTCTTCTGGCAGCGACATTGACTAGTGGGGGTGGTAGCACATGAGAAGTACAGTCTTTATCTTTGAGGGTGAAAACACAAGGTCTGACCTTAACTGGTTGTGCCTGACAATGACCTTGTTTAAGAGCGCGGACTTCCTCCAGAGTGAACGTAAGATCTATGATCGGGTGACGACGCTGCTTTTGCAATGTTCACTTCTTGGAGGTGTCTCCTTTGCAGTATTTGGACTTTGGGCGTTGTCTTGGCGGTGGTTTGTGTTACATCTATAAGATTTTAATCATTGTAGCGGGATCTTTATTTTTATCTTCTTCCTTTTGTTTTAGGACTATGCGCATTTGTAATGTGTTTAGGATATTTTGTTGTTGTAAAGGCTAGGTGTAATTGATATCTTCGTGATATTAATATATTTCTTTTATCGAAAAAAGAGACTCTAACCACTATCCAAGCAGTCCTAAAAACTGCCATCACTTGGACCGCCTGGGAACTTTGGAAAGAAAGGAAGGCGGGAGTCTTGGACAACACATCTTCTATGCCTTGAAAATCAAAGACCAGAGCAAAGAAGCGAAAAACATAGCAGTCCTTGTATGTGTGTTCATGAAAAGGCAAAGCTTTTTGCCTCGTTTCAAAAAAGACAAATTTTTGGTACACCGAAAATATCTACTCCCTTCGATTTAAATTATAATTAACTTAATTTTATTTAGATACATATGTTTTAGCTCTAGGTACATGCATATTTAGATAAAGTTAATTCAATTAATATAAACCAAAAGGAGTAAATGAAGTTGGGGTTGCAGTGCCATGGTCCATTTGACGAACCAGTCTCTTCTCTCCTCTCAAAGCTTTTCAGCCGAGTCCGCGAACAGGCCGAATATTCCATCAATGGCGCGGCCTCCAAACCCTAACCGGACGCGCGCCGGCGCCGTTTAGTCGAATCTGAAGGCCATCTCTGCCATTACCCCCCTCCTCCTTTTTGCCCCGCCGCTCCCACCCTCCCCATTCCCCTCGCGTCGCGTCGCCGCCACCTCCCCCTTCCCCTCCCCCTCCCACCACCAAAAAATGCAAAGCTTGCTCAGGGCCGCCGCACGACGGCTCGCCAAGGGACCGCCTGGTACCTGCGCGACCGCGACCGCGATCGCTGGCCGCATCCCGCCGTGCGGCCTGCTTCCGTGGCTGCGCCTGCGCGGGCATGAAGCGTCTCACGCGGGGCCACTCCCACTCCTTCGCGGGGTGTGTCGCTTCAGCAGCACGCCCACCCACCTAACGTCGAACTCCGCCTCGCCTCAGCAGCCGGGAGCAACCAAGAGTACATCGACTGGCGGAGAGGTACAAGGGACGAGAGGAGCGGCATCAGAAGCCGCCAACAATCCAGCTGCTGCAACGGGAGAAGAGGAGGCTGTTCCACCTTTCAGATTGTTGTAAGTAAAAGAAAAACCTTTCTTTTCTCTTTGCAAATCACTGTGCAAGCTACATCATGTTCTTCTATAGTACTCATCAACTCATGGACTAACTCTTGTTTATTTACTGATGCATAACACGGATCTCAATCCATGAGTAGTATGAATAAACAATTAGTCATCAAATTCTTCATCATGTCGTGGAGCTATTCTAAATTCAGACAGCCATTTGTGTGTATTTGGACTACCTTTCCTACAAGCAAAAAATATCTTTTTTCCCCATGTAATCTTGTTTCTTTGAAAAACTTTCAAATCCTGGTTCTTGAATCTGCCTACAAGATGACAAATAGTCTTGGATAAACAGTGATTCCTTAGTTTTCTCAACATTGTCTGACGAGTTCTTGCCTATCTCCTGAATCTTTGCTTTTCTGGATCTATAGCAGATATATTAGTTTTCTAAACATTTTGTAATGGTGTGTGAACACTTACCTTTTTCACATCTTTGCAAAAGTGTAAAACATAGTCACAAGGCTTAAAATTTATGAAAGAAACTTACATGTAGGAAGCTGTGAGATTATTCTTGCGAAAATTGGCAAGGAAAGGATCACTTGTGAACTGTGGAAAAAACCACAACATGAACATCTGCATAACAAGTTATAATATTATCACAGAATTATGTTCCTTAAATCAATCTGTAAGATGTGTTGATTTATTTAACGAACTGTCATGGTAACTATCAAACAATCGTCTCATTAGTTTTTATGATCAATGTCAGGTCTTTTGGCGGCCCGGCCAAAAGTAAATTGCGTGATGCAGATGATTTTTTCCAAAAAGAAGAGGTGCTGGAGAAGGTACCAAATGACAGGCTGATCACCCCTGTTGCACATCGCAACTACCTGTTCGCTGATCTGGCAGGCAGGCTGTTAAGGTCAATCCTTTTGATCCCATTCGTGTCCCACCGCCGCAAGCTTTCTTGCAAGGGGGTCTTCAAGAAGAAGGGGAACGTTTGTGTGATAGAGGAGTTACAGGCATTCGGACTTAAGGAGTTCTTCCCATATGCAGTATCTCATCTAACTGAAGATATGATGAGGGAAAGTTATCAGGAGGCACGAGACTTCTTTGTTGAGAAAGTTGAGAAGGTTTATGGGAAGGGCGTGCTAAATCAATTCCCTGCTGTACGAGCTCTGTTCAGACTTATTGACAAGTCACCCCTCGATGAAGAAAACATCATAAACCATGTCGCCATGCTATCAAAAGAGGGCACAGCAACACTCAACCAACGGATGTATGACCTTCTTCTGAAGGTAATACCTTTTCAGTACCCAAGGAAGAGACGTGAAGCGGCTGCAGTTATCAAAACGGTGCCATATACTGTGGACACCATCACCACTCAAAATCAGAGCACCATCAAGACTCAAAATCAGAACACCGTCAAGACTCAAAATCAGAACAGCCCGTTCTGGCTCTCCATTGCTCGGAAAAGCCGTTGGCTTGTAAACTGGATTGATTATCAAGACACAAACAAACCTGATGACAGTTCCTCAGGTGACGGTCTGCTCAAGCATCACCGCCATGGGTGCTCTGCCCACTGGATGGAGAAGTACATGAAGACAGCTGTCCAGAGCTTACCCAAGAGGCGACGCAAGATTCTGAAAGCTCGGCCAATAAAACGCGTGGATGTTCTTGACTTGTACTTCTACTCATACCCTGCGTTCACATACAAGACATACGATGCATGCGAAAAGCACGGCCTGGCTCACTTCCTCAACAGGCATGATCTTTTCCATGTCCCAACATGGTATGGCTGAGTAGTGTCAGCTGAGAAGAGCAACATCGGGTGATCTCATCTACTGTGCTCATTCTTTGTTTAACTCCCATCATGCACTGATGCTCTGGATATTTATGCCTCGTGGACTTGTTACTTAGGATTTTTGACCTGTGTTACTTCTTCTCTATGTATGGTGCAGACACATGAATGCTCGGTTGAGTGTTCCACTTTTAGATTATTTTGTCTACCGTAATGTGCTACCTATGTTAGATATTAGTATTTCAGCTGCTTTCCTTCCAAGTTGGTTTTTCTGATCAAAAGATTATATCCTGGTTCTTTTGCTGTCATCTTATTATTCCTCTGAAGTATGAAAAACTGAAGCTACAGACAGGTTTGGGAGGCTGAAAACAAGTTTTTTAGAAAGTTGCTCTAGTTTTTGTTATGCTAAAGGAGGCGCAGGGAAGTCCAGACTAGATTTGTCTGTGCATTACTCGTATGAAGCATGTGTGCTGTAATAGCAGGCCACATAATGTGTTTTGTTGTTGTTGATTGATTTCGTACTACCTCCGATGCATCTGTCTCTAAAATAATCGCGACACTTGTTTTAAAACGGAGGGAGTAGCTGGTTTGGCATTCGGACTTGTATACACTTGCCTTACTACTTCTCCATTTGGATGTGGGTTTCCGCAGAATCGCAACATCGGAAAGTTTTCCACTGAATAGGGACATTCAATGAATAATGATTTTCTTTGTTATGCTGTGACTGAACGGTGAACCGGAGTAGCTCCTTTGAACTTTGAAGAGGAATATTAGTAACTGTTGTGCTGATAACACGTATTCTCTATTTTTGCGAATGATAACACGTATTCTCTGTTTCTGCGCCTCCAGTACTTGTTGTATAGCCGAGTAGGAAACGTCTGCGGAGGGTGCACGCGAGGTTGATGACTTGCCGGCGCCACGGATGTTGCCGGTGCCTCGCGATGAGCAGGTTAGCGCTCGGGCAGCATGTCGTGTGCTGACATCTTGCAAAAGTTCACTTCATGTCCAAGGTCTCTAGTCTATAAACTAATCCTGGTAGAGGAACCGTATGTGAGATCTTAGGAACACAACTTGCAGCCAACATAGAGATCTTAGGAACGTATAAACTTGCATTAAAGCTTTGCTGTCAGCTGTGCTTTTAGCCCTTTTACCCACCCACCTCTTTCTCTTTTTCACATTCAGATTTTCAGAGAGTAGGTTCAGAGGAGATGCAGCCATGAGCTTGTAGCATCCATGTCGATTCCCTCCGGAGATGGCCAAGAGGCGTGAGGCTAACTGGCTGACCTGCGGGCAAGGTGGTGCTTCAGTCTGGAGTCAAGCGGCAACGGCATAGATGGAGTGGCAGCACGTTGATTTGGGGCAAATCGACACGGCATCGTTTCTCCCTGTCGACGTCTACTTGGCAGCCGTGGCGCGCAACGGCTGGTCGACAGCCACCTGACGCCCCTGTTGGTTTCTGCATGTTTTGCGTACCCGACTACCCGCACCATTGGCGGACGACGTACACGAGCTGTCGAGCATGCATTGTAGCACGATAAATACAACTCACGGACCTTATGGCGCCCGGACCCAATCGCGACCGTCTGATTCCATGGAGATCCTCGCTCAGCCATTTTGCAAAAAGATCCCTCCACTTGTTCCTAATCACGATGCGCCCGAAGAGTGCTTTATATAAATTCCCCCAAGTCCCCGTTGAAACCCTAAAATCCCCCCACTCCGGCCGTCCAGATCCAGCCGCCAGACGCCCTCCGCCTCCACGCCTCCTCGCCGTCCCTCCTCAGAAGCCACCGTGGTCGGACGGCGCTGGCTACCCCCGGCGTTCTCCGACGGTAGAGACACGGCCGGGCTGGATCCAGGCGGCGCCTCGTCGCCGCAGTCGCCTTCGCCTCGTCGCGGTCCGTCGCGCCGGCGCCGCCTCGACGCCGGCCTTCGCGTGGCATCTCCGGCGCGGGAGACGGTGCCTCGTCACCTTGTGGCTGCCTTCCCGGTCGTCCCAGCGGAAGCTCCAGCTAGCTAACAGCCACCTCGTCGGAAGGCCTGGCTTCAAGATCTGGCTTCAAGATGTTCCTCTTTTTGTTTGTTAGGATCTAGTTAGTATTTTGTTAGGATCTTTTATTCAATCTCCTGAATCTAGTGGATGTTTCTTATGGATCTTTTGAAGATTTTTGCAAAGATACATTTTTTACTATGGTAGATATTTATGCCGAAATCCGATTTCTTATGAAGATCTGTGGTTGAAATCAATGTATCCAGTGTTTTCTGGTGGTCTTTCATGGATCTTTTGCATGTCCAAATAAATGTTACTTATACAAGGATCTGCGGATACTAACTGTAATTTGTTAGATATTCATATCAATTTTGGAAGAACTTTAGATGGTAACAATAGATCCACTTTCTAAATTGTGAAGAACTTTATAAACAAAAGGGAGTCAAAAAGGAGTTCCTGATATGAATCTGAAAAAAAACTATGGTTTTTTTCACAAAAAAACTAGTCACCAATCTTGATGCACTCTGACGAAATAGATGGTGTGAGATAAGGGACTGGCGCCATAAGGTCCTGGCAAAATTCGCACCCATTGTAGCAACACCAGCATGGGCACGACCGAGTCGGGGCGGCAACGGCAAACCGCGAGCAGCTGTCGGGCGGGAATCACCGCCATCTGGCCGCCGCATTCGCGACGCTCAGCCAACGCCGGGAAATCCAGGGGGTGGCAATCCGGGAGGGTTCGCGGTGTAGGTCGAAGAAAGGGCTTTTTCTAGCGGATCAATCAGCACACCTGGTCAAACTTATAGCGATGGATGATTAGATGTGCTAGTGCGTGACTCTTCCTTGGACCACGGCGAAGAAGTTATCGGGGAATACACGTCCGGTTCTCGTACAACAAAGAACATAACGAGAGGTTTTTTTTTAGCGATCGGTCATTGATTGAATTAGCGATCGAAGGACAGACGGACGAAACGCTTTGACCGTACCAACCGGACGAAACCACGGAAACGCTTTTCTCTTTATTATTAGGTATAGATTTTCCAAAGAACAGACAATCGTGTCTACGTAACAACTTCCGTGACATTATAAATTACGACTTTCTCGCTATCGGAGCCATCAGTTTTAGATCTAATTGTCTTAATTATTTTAATGATGTGGATTAATGTGGAGCTTTTATGGTGCCTCTAATTATTAAATATAAGATAGTTCTGTTGCTTAAATAGAAAAATGCTAAACTAACGAAAGTTAGCTAACATACTGGGGCATAAGCACAAAAATTTGCAGCTCAAAATAACATTCAGGAGATTTTTAAGAATTTTTTTCGTGACAGCACAGAATCTGTTTCAGAATTGCAAATACCCCAAACACTACTTTCTTTCTATTAGAGGCTACCCTTGACACAAAAACGAAATAAAAACGAGAAGTAGAGGTTATTACAGCAGCAATAACTTCCAAGACTCAACAAAGTAAAAATAACAGAAATAAAACATGGATTGTCTCCCATAAGCGCTTTTCTTTAACGCCTTTGAGCTAGGCGCAGAAAGGGTGCAAATCAAGTATTGTCAAGAGGTGGCTCATCAACACCATAAGTTGTCCTATAAATAGAGTCATAAGGTGACTTATTTCTTTTTCTAGGGAAGTGTTCCATACCTCTTTTGAGTGGAAATTGATAACGAATTATTCCATCTCTTATATCAATGATAGCACCTGCAGTTCTAAGAAACAGTCTTCCCAAAATAATAGGGCATGAAGCATTGCATTCAATATCCAAAGCAAAAAAATCAACGGGGACATAATTATTATTCACTTGTATAAGAACATTATCAACTCTCCCCAAAGATTTCTTTGCAGCAACATCAACAAGAAGAACATACAAATAACATTTTTCTAACGGTGTCAAGTCAAGCATATCATAAACACTTTTAGGCATAACAGAAATACTTGCACCAAGATCACATAAAGCATTACAATCAAATTCTTCTACTCTCATCTTAATAATAGGTTCCCAACCATCTTCTAACTTTTTAGGAATTGAAGTCTCATGTTTCAACTTCTCTTCCCTCATTTTCATAATATATAGCACTAGCAATATGCTTTGTAAGAGCAACATTTTGTTCACTAGCATTGGGAGTTTCAGCGAGCTTTTGCAAGAACTTTATAACTTCAGTAAAGGTACAACTTTCAAAATCAAAATCATTGCTATCAAAAATAAAAGGACAATTATCTCCCACACCTCTAAAAATTTCAGCACGCTTGTCGGGAATAGTTTTAATGGGTTTATACACTTTTCTATGTGGAGTGGGGACTTTTCCTACATTTACGATTTTGCTAGTAGTAGTAGGAGGTTTGCTAGCATTCAAAGGTTCAGTGTTACTATTGGTGGTGATTGTGTAAACATTGGCTAAATTATTTTCTCTAGCCATGTCATCTTCTCTTTCACACCTAGCATGCAATTCAGTTAACAACCTCATATTATCATCAATTCTAACTTGAATAGCTTTTGCTCGAGAAAAAGTTTTATTCTCAGTATTATCATGAGGAACAACCTTTAATTTAAGAAGATCAACATCAAGAGCAAGGCTATCCACTTTAGAAACAAGAGCATCTATTTTGCTAAACTTTTCCTCCACAGATTTATTAAAAGCTATTTGTTTACTAATAAAATCTTTGAGCATACCCTCAAGTTCAGAGGGAGCACTCCTATTGTTGTTATAAGAATTACCATAAGAGTTACTAAAACCACTTCCATTGTTGGGAGGATACGGCCTATAATTATTGCTACCAAAATTATTCCTATAGGCATTATTATTAAAATTGTTGCTCTTAATAAAATTCACATCTACATTTTCTTCTTAAGCAACCAAAGAGGCCAAAGGAACATTGTTTGGATCCATAGGAGCATTATTATTTGCAAGCATAGACATAATAGCATCAATCTTATCACTCAAAGTATAAGTTTCCTCAACAAAATTTACCTTTTTACCTTGTGGAGCTCTCTCGGTATGCCACTTCGAATAATTTACCATCATACTGTCCAGAAGTTTTGTAGCCGCCCCAAGGGTCATAGACATAAAAGTGCCTCCAGCAGCTGAATCCAATAAGTCCTTGAAGAAAAATTTAGTCCTCCATAGAAGGTTTGAATAATCATCCAAGTAGTCAGTCCATGAGTGGGACAACTTTTAACCAAAGATTTCATTCTTTCCCAAGCTTGGGCAACATGCTCAGTATCAAATTGTCTAAACTTCATAATATCACTTCTCAAAGATATAATTTTAGCAGGAGGATAATATTTTCCAATAAAAGCATCTTTGCATTTAACCCAAGAATCAATATTATATCTAGGCAAAGATAGAAACCACTCCTTAGCTCTACCTCTGAATGAGAAAGGAAACAATTTCAACTTAATAATATCACCATCTACATCCTTATATTTTTGCATCTTACATAGCTCAACAAAATTGTTGAGGTGAGAAGCAGCATAACACCAGAAAATTGCTCTTTCATAACAAGGTTCAACAAGGCAAGCTTCATCTCATAAAAAGCTGCTTCAGAAGCAGGTAGAGCAATAGGTGTGCAAATAAAATCATTGTTGTTGGTGCTAGTAAAATCACAGAACTTAGTATTCTCAGGATTACTGATGCGTGTGGTTGACACGTCCGTTGGGAACCCCAAGAGGAAGGTGTGATGCGCACAGCGGCAAGTTTCCCTCAGTAAGAAACCAAGGTTCAATCGAACCAGTAGGAGTCAAGAAGCACGTTGAAGGTTGATGGCGGCGGGATGTAGTGCGGCGCAACACCAGGGATTCCGGCGCCAATGTGGAACCCGCACAACACAACCAAAGTACTTTGCCCCAACGAAACGAGTGAGGTTGTCAATCTCACCGGCTTGCTGTAACAAAGGATTAACCGTATTGTGTGGAAGATGATTGTTTGCGAGAAAACAGTAGAACAAGTATTGCAGTAGATTGTATTTCAGTATAGAGAATTGGACCGGGGTCCACAGTACACTAGAGGTGTCTCTCCCATAAGATAAACAGCATGTTGGGTGAACAAATTACAGTTGGGCAATTGACAAATAAAGAGGGCATGACCATGCACATACATATTATGATGAGTATAGTGAGATTTAATTGGGCATTACGACAAAGTACATAGACCGCCATCCAGGCATGCATCTATGCCTAAAAAGTCCACCTTCAGAGTTATCATCCGAACCCCCTCCAGTATTAAGTTGCAAAGCAACGAGACAATTGCATTAAGTATGGTGCGTAATGTAATCAACAACTACATCCTTAGACATAGCATCAATGTTTTATCCCTAGTGGCAACAAGCACAACACAACCTTAGAACTTTCCGTCACTCGTCCCGGTGTCAATGCGAGGCATGAACCCACTATCGAGCATAAATACTCCCTCTTGGAGTTACAAGCATCTACTTGGCCAGAGCATCTACTAGTAACGGAGAGCATGCAAGATCATAAACAACACATAGATATAACTTTGATAATCAACATAACAAGTATTCTCTATTCATCGGATCCCAACAAACACAACATATAGAATTACAGATAGATGATCTTGATCATGTTAGGCAGCTCACAAGATCCGACAATGAAGCACAATGGGGAGAAGACAACCATCTAGCTACTGCTATGGACCCATAGTCCAGGGGTAGACTACTCACACATCACTCCGGAGGCGACCATGGCGGCGTAGAGTCCTCCGGGAGATGATTCCCCTCTCCGGCGGGGTGCCGGAGGCGATCTCCTGGATCCCCCGAGATGGGATCGGCGTTGGCGGCGTCTCTGGAAGGTTTTCCGTATCGTGGCTCTCGGTACTGGGGGTTTCGCGACGGAGGCTTTAAGTAGGCGGAAGGGCAAGTCAGGAGGGGGCACGAGGGCCCCACACCATAGGGTCGCGCGGCCAGGGGGCAGGCCGCGCCGCCCTAGGGTTTGGCCGCCTCGTGGCCCCACTTCGTCTCCTCTTCGGACTTCTGGAAGCTTCGTGGCAAAATAGGACCCTGGGCGTTGATTTCGTCCAATTCCGAGAATATTTTGTTACTAGGATTTCTGAAACCAAAAACGGCGGAAAACGAAGCAATCGGCACTTCGGCATCTTGTTAATAGGTTAGTTCCGGAAAATGCACGAATATGACATAAAGTGTGCATAAAACATGTAGATAACATCAATAATGTGGCATGGAACATAAGAAATTATCGATACGTCGGAGACGTATCAGCATCCCCAAGCTTAGTTCTGCTCGTCCCGAGCAGGTAAAACGATAACACGGATAATTTACGGAGTGACATGCCATCATAACCTTGATCATACTATTTGTAAAGCATATGTAGTGAATGCAGCGATCAAAACAATGTATATGACATGAGTAAACAAGTGAATCATATAGCAAAGACTTTTCATGAATAGCACTTCAAGACAAGCATCAATAAGTCTTGCATAAGAGTTAACTCATAAAGCAATAATTCAAAGTAAAGGCATTGAAGCAACACAAAGGAAGATTAAGTTTCAGCGGTTGCTTTCAACTTGTAACATGTATATCTCATTGATATTGTCAACATAGAGTAATATAATAAGTGCAATAAGCAAGTATGTAGGAATCAATGCACAGTTCACACAAGTGTTTGCTTCTTGAGGTGGAGAGAAATAGGTGAACTGACTCAACATTGAAAGTAAAAGAATGGTCCTCATAGAGGAAAAGCATCGATTGCTATATTTGTGCTAGAGCTTTGATTTTGAAAACATGAAACAATTTTGTCAACGGTAGTAATAAAGCATATGTATCATGTAAATTATATCTTACAAGTTGCAAGCCTCATGCATAGTATACTAATAGTGCCCGCACCTTGTCCTAATTAGCTTGGACTACCGGATCATCACAATGCACATGTTTTAACCAAGTGTCACAAAGGGGTACCTCTATGCCGCTCGTACAAAGGTCTAAGGAGAAAGCTCGCATTGGATTTCTCGCTATTGATTATTCTTCAACTTAGACATCCATACCGGGACAACATAGACAACGAGATAATGGACTCCTCTTTTATGCATAAGCATGTAACAACAATTAATAATTTTCTCATTTGAGATTGAGGATATATGTCCAAAGCTGAAACTTCCACCATGGATCATGGCTTTAGTTAGCGGCCCAATGTTCTTCTCTAACAATATGCATGCTTAACCATAAGGTGGTAGATCGCTCTTACTTCATACAAGACGAACATGCATAGCAACTCACATGAAATTCAACAATGAATAGTTGATGGCGTCCCCAGTGAACATGGTTATCGCACAACAAGCAACTTAATAAGAGATAAAGTGCATAATTACATATTCAATACCACAATAGTTTTTAAGCTATTTGTCCCATGAGCTATATATTGCAAAGGTGAATGATGGAATTTTAAAGGTAGCACTCAAGCAATTTACTTTGGAATGGCGGAAAATACCATGTAGTAGGTAGGTATGGTGGACACAAATGGCATAGTGGTTGGCTCAAGTATTTTGGATGCATGAGAAGTATTCCCTCTCGATACAAGGTTTAGGCTAGCAAGGCTTATTTGAAACAAACACAAGGATGAACCGGTGCAGCAAAACTCACATAAAAGACATATTGTAAACATTATAAGACTCTACACCGTCTTCCTTGTTGTTCAAACTCAATACTAGAAATTATCTAGACCTTAGAGAAACCAAATATGCAAACCAAATTTTAGCATGCTCTATGTATTTCTTCATTAATGGGTGCAAAGCATTGTAGGATAACGTTGCATAGAAAACAAAAATTTTCCTACCGCGAACACGCAATCCAAGCCAAGATGCAATCTAGAAGACGGTAGCAACGAGGGGGTATCGAGTCTCACCCTTGAAGAGATTCCAAAGCCTACAAGATGAGGCTCTTGTTGCTGCGGTAGACGATCACTTGCCGCTTGCAAAAGCGCGTAGAAGATCTTGATCACGATCGGTTCCGGCGCCACGAACGGGCGGCACCTCCGTACTCGGTCACACGTTCGGTTGTTGATGAAGACGACGTCCACCTCCCGTTCCGGCGGGCAGCGGAAGTAGTAGCTCCTCTTGAATCCGACGGCACGACGGCGTGGTGTCGGTGGCGGTGAAGAAGTCCGGCGGAGCTTCGCTAAGCTACGCGGGAGATATGGAGGAGAGGGGGCGGCTAGGGTTTGGGGGGGGGTGGCCGGCCACTTCAAGGGGGCGGCCAGCTTGTGGTCTTGGGGTGGCCGGCCCCCTCCCTTGGCCCCTCATTATATAGGTGGATCCCCAAGTGTTGGTGTCCAAGTCTTCGAATAAGACCCGAACCAAAAACCTTCCATAAGAGGGGAAACCTAGCCCAACTAGGACTCCCACCAAAGGTGGGATTTCCACCTCCCATGTGGGGGGTGGCCGGCCCCCTAAGGGGAGTCCACTTGGGACTCCTCCCCACTAGGGTTGGCCGGCCATGGAGGTGGAGTCCCATGTGGACTCCACCTTCCTTGGTGGTTTCTTCCGGACTTTTCTAGAACCTTCTAGAACCTTCCATAGAACCTTCCGCGACATTTTAATTCACATAAAATGACATCCTATATATGAATCTTATTCTCCGGACCATTCGGAACTCCTCGTGATGTCCGGGATCTCATCCGGGACTCCGAACAAATATTCGAACTCCATTCCATATTCAAGTACTACCATTTCAACATCCAACTTTAAGTGTGTCACCCTACGGTTCGTGAACTATGCGGACATGGTTGAGTACTCACTCCGACCAATAACCAATAGCGGGATACTGGAGATCCATAATGGCTCCCACATATTCAACGATGACTTTAGTGATCGAATGAACCATTCACATACAATACCAATTCCCTTTGTCTCGCGATATTTTACTTGTCCGAGGTTTGATCTTCGGTATCACTCTATACCTTGTTCAACCTCGTCTCTGACAAGTACTCTTTACTCGTACCGTGGTATGTGGTCTCTTATGAACTCATTCATATGCTTGCAAGACATTAGACGACATTCCACGAGAGGGCCCGAGTATATCTATCCGTCATCGGGATGGACAAATCCCTTTGTTGATCCATATGCCTCAACTCATACTTTCCGGATACTTAATCCCACCTTTATAGCCACCCATTTACGCGGTGGTGTTTGGTGTAATCAAAGTACCTTTCCGGTATAAGTGATTTACATGATCTCATGGTCATAAGGACTAGGTAACTATGTATCGAAAGCTTATAGCAAATAACTTAATGACGAGATCTTATGCTACGCTTAATTGGGTGTGTCCATTACATCATTCATACAATGACATAACCTTGTTATTAATAACATCCAATGTTCATGATTATGAAACTAATCATCCATTAATCAACAAGCTAGTTTAAGAGGCATACTAGGGACTTCTTGTTTGTCTACATATCACACATGTACTAATGTTTCGGTTAATACAATTCTAGCATGATATATAAACATTTATCATAAACATAAAGATATAAATAATAACCACTTTATTATTGCCTCTAGGGCATATCTCCTTCGATCTCCCACTTGCACTAGAGTCAATAATCTAGATTACATTGTAATATACCTAACACCCATGGCATTACGGTGTTGGTCATGCTTTGCCCTAGGGAGAGCTTTAGTCAACGGATCTGCTACATTCGGATCGGTGTGTACTTTGCAAATCTTTACTTCTCCATCTTCGATGTACTCGCGAATCGAGTGGTAACGCAGCTTGATATGCTTCGGCCTCTTGTGTGACCTTGGCTCTTGTGCATTGGCGATGGCACCCATGTTATCACGGTAAATGATTAATGGGTCCAATGCACTAGGAACCACACCGAGCTCTACAATGAACCTCTTCATCCATACCGCTTCGATGAAGCCTGCGAAGCCGCTATGTACTGCGATTACTGTTGAAGACTTCGCCACCGTGCCTTTGCTTCGAGCTTGCCCGGCTTACTTGCAGCACCATTCAATATAAACACGTACCCAGATTGTGACTTAGAGTCATCGGGATCGGTGTTCCAACTTGCATCGGTGTAACCGTTTACAACGAGCTCTTGGTCACCTCCATAACAAAGAAACATATCCTTAGTTCTTTTCAAGTACTTCGGGATATTCTTGACCGCTGTCCGGTGTTCCATTCCTGGATCACTTTGATATCTGCTAGTCAAACTAACGGCATGTGCTATATCCGGTCTAGTACATAGCATGGCATACATGATAGATCCTCTCGCCGAGGCATAGGGGATATTACTCATCCTTTCTCTTTCTTCTGCCGTAGCCGGTCCTTGAGTCTTACTCAATACCTTGCACAGTAACATAGGTAAGAACCCTTTCTTACTTTCGTCCATTCTAAACTTCTTTAGAATCTTGTCCGGATATGTACTCTGTGATAGCCCTATTAGGCGTCTTGATCTATCTCTATAAATCTTGATGCCTAATATATACGATGCTTCACCAAGGTCTTTCATTGAAAAACTATTATTCAAATAACCTTTAACCATTGCTTAATAGTTCTATATCATTCCCGATCAATAATATGTCATCTACATATAATATCGGGAATGCTACGGAGCTCCCACTCACTTTCTTGTAAATACGAGGCCTCTCCATGACCTTGTATAAACCCGAAGTCTTTGATCACCTTATCAAAGCGTCGGTTCCAACTTCTTGATGCTTGCTTCGGTCCATAGATTGAACGCTGAAGTTTGCATACTTTGTCGGCATTTTTAGGATCGACAAAACCTTTGGGTTGTACCATATACAACTCTTCCTCAATGTCTCCATTAAGGAACGCCGTTTTGACATCCATACGCCAAATCTCATAATCGAAAAATGCAGCTATTGCTAACAAAATCCTCACAGATTTTAGCTTCGCTACGGGTGAGAAAGTCTCATCGTAGTCAACTCCTTGAATTTGTCGGAAACCCTTTGCGACAAGTCGAGCTTTATAGACGGTAATATTACCATCGGCATCTGTTTTTCTCTTGAAGATCCATTTATTCTCGACGAGCCTTTCGGCTATCGGGTAAGTCTACCAAAGTCCATACTTTGTTATCATACATGGATCCCATTTCGGATTTCATGGCTTCTTGCCATTTGTTGGAATACGGGCTCATCATCGCTTCTTCATACGTCGCGGGGTCCTCATCATTGTTATCCACAATCATGACATTTAGACAAGGATCATACCAATCGGGAGTGGCACGTTCCCTTGTCGATCTGCGAGGTTCAGTAGTTTCCTGGTTCGAAGTTTCATGATCATTATCATTAGCTTCCTCTGTTGCCGGTGTAGGCGGTACAGGTACAACTTCCGGTACTGCGCTACTGTGATCAACGAGTATAGATTCATCAATCTCATCGAGTTCTACTTTTCTTCCAGTCACTTCTTTAGTGAGAAATTCTTTCTCAAGAAAGGTTCCGTTCTTAGCAACAAAGATTTTGCCTTCGGATCTGTGATAGAAAGTGTACCCTATAGTTTCCTTAGGGTATCCTATGAAGACGCATTTCTCCGCTTTGGGTTCTAGCTTGTCCGGTTGTAACTTCTTTACATAGGCTTCGCAACCCCAAACTTTCGGGAACGACGGCTTAGGTTTCTTATTAAACCATAATTCATACGGTGTCGTTTCTACGGATTTTGATGGTGCTCTATTTAAAGTGAATGCGGCTGTCTCTAATGCATAACTCCAAAATGATAACGGCAAATCGGTAAGAGACATCATACTACGAACCATATCTAAGAGAGTTCGATTACGACGTTCGGACACACCGTTTCGTTGAGGTGTTCCCGGCGGTGTCAATTGTGAAAGTATTCCGCATTTCTTTAAATGCATGCCAAACTCATAACTCAGATATTCACCTCCACGATCGGATCGTAGAAATTTGATCTTCTTGTTACGTTGATTTTCTACTTCACTTTGAAATTCCTTAAACTTCTCGAAAGTTTCGGATTTATGTTTCATGAAATAGATATACCCATATCTACTCGGATCATCTGTGAAGGTTAGAACATAACGATAACCACCGCGCGATGCTACGCTCATTGGTCCACATACATCGGTATGTATGATTTCCAATAAGTCGGTAGCTCGCTCCATCATACCGAGAAAATGGAGTCTTTGTCATTTTTCCCATTAGACATGCTTCGCATCTATCAAGTGACTCAAAGTCAAGTGATTCAAGTAATCCATCGGTATGGAGTTTCTTCATGCGTTTCACTCCAATATGACCAAGACGACGGTGCCACATATAAGTAGAATTATCATTCAATTTAATTCGCTTAGCATCAATGTTATGTATATGCGTATCACTACTATCGAGATCTAACGGAAATAAGCCATTCTTTTGTGGTGCTCGACCATAAAAGATATTATTCATAAAAATAGAACAACCATTATTCTCAGACTTGAATGAATAACCGTCTTGCATTAAACAAGATCCGGATATAATGTTCATGCTCAACGCGGGTACAAAATAACAATTATTTAGGCTTAAAACTAATCCCGAAGGTAGATGTAGAGGAAGTGTGCCGACAGCGATCACATCGACTTTGGATCCATTTCCAACGCGCATCGTCACTTCATCTTTCGGTAGTCTTCGTTTATTCTTTAGTTCTGTTTCGAGTTACGGATATGAGCAACCGAACCGGTATCAAATACCCGGGTACTAGAACGAGAACCGGTGAGATAAACATCTATAACATGTATATCAGATATACCTTCTTTCTTCTTCTTGGCAAGGCCGCTCTTCAGATCAGCCAGATACTTGGAGCAATTGCGCTTCCAGTGTCCCTTCTCCTTGCGGTAATAGCACTCAGCATCGGGCTTAGGGCCGTTCTTAGGTTTCATAGGAGGCGTGGCAGCTTTCTTGCCACCCTTCTTGAATTTTCCCTTAGACTTGCCTGTTTCTTGAAGCTGGTGGTCTTGTTGACCATCAACACTTGGTGCTCTTTCTTGATCTCAATCTCGGCGGCTTTTAGCATGCCAAAGAGTTCGGGTAACTCCTTGTTCATGTTACTGCATATTGTAGTTCATCACAAAGTTCTTGTAACTTGGTGGCGGTGATTGAAGGACACGATTAATCCCCGATCTATTAGGAATCACTATTCCCAAGTCAACGAGTTTCTTCGCATGCCGGTCATGGCGAGCATGTGCTCACTAACGGAGCTGCCTTCTTCCATCATACAGCTGAAGAAATGTTTCGATGCTTCATAGCATTCCACGGCCGCATGAGTCTCGAATATAGCTTTCAGCTCATTCATCAACTCATGAGGGTCATGGTGCTCAAAACATTTTTGAAGATCGGATTCCAGACTGCACATGATGGCACACTGAACTTGAGAGTACCGAGTTTTCCGAGTCGCGTAAACAGCTTTTACTTCATCGGTTTCATCTTACGCGGGAGGGTCACCTAGCGGTGCATCAAGCACAAATTGCAGATTTCCGCCGGAGAGGAAGATCCTCACATGACGGAACCGGTCGGTGAAGTTGCTACCGTTGCTCTTAAGTTTCTCTTTCTCTAGGAGCTGATTAAAATTGATTGGGGACGCCATCTCTACAACATATATTTGCAATAGTTTAGACTAAGTTTATGACAAATTGAGTTCAAATTTTAATTCAACATAATTAAAAATCTAGGTGAACTCCCACTCAAAACAATATCCCTCGCATTGTCTTAGTGATCACACGAACCAAATCCACCGCACCTAAACCCGATCATCACGAGAAAAGGTGTGACTTCAATGGCGAACACTCAAAGTGTTCATCATATCAACCATATGATTCATGCTCTACCTTTCGGTATCACGTGTTCCGAGACCATGTACGTACATGCTAGGCTCGTCAAGGCCACCTTAGTATCCGCATGTGCAAAGCTGTCTTGCACCCGTTGTATGCACTTGTTGATTCTATCACACCCGATCATCACGAGATGCTTCGAAACGACAAGTCTTGGCAACGGTGCTACTAAGGATGAACACTTTATTATCTTGAGATTTTAGTGAGGGATCATCTTATAATGCTACCGTCGCGATCTAAGCAAAATAAGATGCATAAAAGGATTAACATCACATGCGGTTCATATGTGATATGATATGGCCCTTTTGTCTTTGCGCCTTTGATCTTCATCTCCAAAGCACGGACATGATCTCCATCATCTTCGGGCATGATCTCCATCATCGTCGGCGTAGCGTCAAGGTCAATGGCGCCGTCTTCATGATTGTCCTCCATGTAGCAACTATTACAACTACTTTGAAATACTACTCAACATGAAATTTAAAGACAACCATAAGGCTCCTGCCGGTTGCCACAATACAATAATGATCATCTCATACATATTCATCATCACATTATGGCCATATCACATCACCAAACCCTGCAAAAACAAGTTAGACGTCTCTAATTTGGTTTGCATATTTTACGTGGTTTAGGGTTTTCGAGAGAGATCTAATCTACCTACGAACATGAACCACAACGTTGATACTAATGTTTTCAATAGAAGAGTAAATTGAATCTTTACTATAGTAGGAGAGACGAGACACCCGCAAAGCCTCTTATGCAATACAAGTTGCATGTCGAACGAGGAACAAGTCTCATGAACGCGGTCATGTAAAGTTAGTCCGAGCCGCTTCATCCCACTATGCCACAAAGATGCAAAGTACTCAAACTAAAGATAACAAGAGCATCAACGCCCACAAACCATTGTGTTCTACTCGTGCAACCATCTATGCATAGACACGGCTGCGATACCCTTGTAGGATAACGTTGCATAGAAAACAAAAAATTTCCTACCGCGAACACGCAATCCAAGCCAAGATGCAATCTAGAAGACGGTAGCAACGAGGGGGTATCGAGTCTCACCCTTGAAGAGATTCCAAAGCCTACAAGATGAGGCTCTTGTTGCTGCGGTAGACGATCACTTGCCGCTTGCAAAAGCGCGTAGAAGATCTTGATCACGATCGGTTCCGGCGCCACGAACGGGCAGCACCTCCGTACTCGGTCACACGTTCGGTTGTTGATGAAGACGACGTCCACCTCCCGTTCCGGCGGGCAGCGGAAGTAGTAGCTCCTCTTGAATCCGACAGCATGACGGCGTGGTGTCGGTGGCGGTGAAGAAGTCCGGCGGAGCTTCGCTAAGCTACGCGGGAGATATGGAGGTGAGGGGGGCGGCTAGGGTTTGGGAGGGGTGGCCGGCCACTTCAATGGGGCGGCCAGCTTGTGGTCTTGGGGTGGCCGGCCCCCTCCCTTGGCCCCTCATTATATAGGTGGATCCCCAAGTGTTGGTGTCCAAGTCTTCGAATAAGACCCGAACCAAAAACCTTCCATAAGAGGGGAAACCTAGCCCAACTAGGACTCCCACCAAAGGTGGGATTTCCACCTCCCATGTGGGGGGTGGCCGGCCCCCTAAGGGGAGTCCACTTGGGACTCCTCCCCCACTAGGGTTGGCCGGCCATGGAGGTGGAGTCCCATGTGGACTCCACCTTCCTTGGTGGTTTCTTCCGGACTTTTCTAGAACCTTCTAGAACCTTCCATAGAACCTTCCGCGACATTTTAATTCACATAAAATGACATCCTATATATGAATCTTATTCTCCGGACCATTCGGAACTCCTCGTGATGTCCGGGATCTCATCCGGGACTCCGAACAAATATTCGAACTCCATTCCATATTCAAGTACTACCATTTCAACATCCAACTTTAAGTGTGTCACCCTACGGTTCGTGAACTATGCGGACATGGTTGAGTACTCACTCCGACCAATAACCAATAGCGGGATCCGGAGATCCATAATGGCTCCCACATATTCAACGATGACTTTAGTGATCGAATGAACCATTCACATACAATACCAATTCCCTTTGTCTCGCGATATTTTACTTGTCCGAGGTTTGATCTTCGGTATCACTCTATACCTTGTTCAACCTCGTCTCTGACAAGTACTCTTTACTCGTACCGTGGTATGTGGTCTCTTATGAACTCATTCATATGCTTGCAAGACATTAGACGACATTCCACCGAGAGGGCCCAGAGTATATCTATCCGTCATCGGGATGGACAAATCCCTTTGTTGATCCATATGCCTCAACTCATACTTTCCGGATACTTAATCCCACCTTTATAGCCACCCATTTACGCGGTGGTGTTTGGTGTAATCAAAGTACCTTTCCGGTATAAGTGATTTACATGATCTCATGGTCATAAGGACTAGGTAACTATGTATCGAAAGCTTATAGCAAATAACTTAATGACGAGATCTTATGCTACGCTTAATTGGGTGTGTCCATTACATCATTCATACAATGACATAACCTTGTTATTAATAACATCCAATGTTCATGATTATGAAACTAATCATCCATTAATCAACAAGCTAGTTTAAGAGGCATACTAGGGACTTCTTGTTTGTCTACATATCACACATGTACTAATGTTTCGGTTAATACAATTCTAGCATGATATATAAACATTTATCATAAACATAAAGATATAAATAATAACCACTTTATTATTGCCTCTAGGGCATATCTCCTTCAAGCATATGATGCAAGAGCTTAAACATGAGCACAACAATTGCCTAGTATCACATTACCCAAGACATTTATAGCAATTACTACATGTATCATTTTCCAATTCCAACCATATAACAATTTAACGAAGAAGAAACTTCGCCATGAATACTATGAGTAGAAGCTAAGGACATACTTGTCCATATGCTACAGCGGAGCGTGTCTCTCTCCCATAAAGTGAATGCTAGGATCCATTTTATTCAAACAAAACAAAAAAACAAAAACAAACCGACGCTCCAAGCAAAGCACATAAGATGTGATGGAATAAAAATATAGTTTCAGGGGAGGAACCTGATAATGTTGTCGATGAAGAAGGGGATGCCTTGGGCATCCCCAAGCTTAGACGCTTGAGTCTTCTTGATATATGCAGGGGTGAACCACCGGGGCATCCCCAAGCTTAGAGCTTTCACTATCCTTGATCATGTTGCATCATACTCCTCTCTTGATCCTTGAAAACTTCCTCCACACCAAACTTAGAACAACTCATTAGAGGGTTAGTGACAATAAAAATTAACATATTCAGAGGTGACACAATCATTCTTAACACTTCTGGACATTGCATAAAGCTACTGGACATTAATGGATCAAAGAAATTCATCCAACATAGCAAAAGAGGCAATGCGAAATAAAAGGCAGAATCTGTCAAAACAGAACAGTTCGTATTGACGAATTTTATCGAGGCACCAGACTTGCTCAAATGAAAATGCTCAAATTGAATGAAAGTTGCGTACATATCTGAGGATTACTCACGTAAATTGGCATATTTTTCTGAGCTACCTACAGAGAGGCAGGTCGGAATTCGTGACAGCAAAGAAATCTGAAACTGCGCAGTAATCCAAATCTAGTATGAACTTTTCTATCAACGACTTTACTTGGCACAACAAAACACTAAACTAAGATAAGGAGAGGTTGCTACAGTAGTAAACAACTTCCAAGACACAAAATAAAAACAAAGTACTGTAGGTAAAAACATGGGTTGTCTCCCATAAGCGCTTTTCTTTAACACCTTTCAGCTAGGCGCAGAAAGTGTGTATCAAGTATTATCAAAGGGTGGTGCATCGTTATTATGAGCTCCCCCATCCGCAGTGGTACTAAGGGCTTTTTCAATTTTAGGCCTATAATAATACTTCTTTGATTTAGGCACTTTAGAGACATACATAAACTTTTGCTCCTTACCCACATAAGCTTTCTCCTTATATTTAAGAGAAGAAAATGTTGAACCCAAGGTTCCCATAGCTTTTTCAAGTTCATCAATCCTATTGATTTGATCATCATGGACAACACAAGTTCCTAGGACACTAATTCTTTCATCAATTCCTCCTAAGGATTTATCAAGTTCATCAGTTTTATCAAGTAACATTTCCAATTTAGCTTCAATACTTGGAAAAAAATTCTCTATGGTTTCCAATTTTTTCATAACATCTTCAAGAGAGATTTCAGTTTTAACTTCATCAACAGGGGGTATTCCAAATAGACTCTCAATAATGCAACTAGCTTCAAATGCAGGAGTACTTAGGAAGTTACCTTTTGCGAGACTATCAAGAACATACCTATTCCAGCTAGAGATACCAACATAAAAATTCCTGAGTAAGATAGTGGTGGAGTGTTTCTTAGTGCACCTATTATGAGCATCACTAATTCTATACCAAGCATCTCTTAAACATTCTCCCCCTCGTTGCTTAAATGTACGAACTTCAACTTCGGGGTTACTCATTTTAGCAGTAGTAAATAAAGCAAACTAGATAAAGTAAATGCAAGTAACTAATTTTTTTGTGTTTTTGATATAGAGAAAAAGATAGCAAATAAAGTAAAACTAGCAACTAATTTTTTTTGTATTTTGATTTAGTGCAGCAAACAAAGTAGTAAATAAAACTAAGCAAGACAAAAACAAAGTAAAGAGATTGAGAAGTGGAGACTCCCCTTGCAGCGTGTCTTGATCTCCCGGCAACGGCGCCAGAAATTTGCTTGATGCGTGTGGTTGACACGTCCGTTGGGAACCCCAAGAGGAAGGTGTGATGCGCACAGCGGCAAGTTTCCTCAGTAAGAAACCAAGGTTTAATTGAACCAAGTAGGAGTCAAGAAGCACGTTGAAGGTTGATGGCGGCGGGATGTAGTGCGGCGCAACACCAGGGATTCCGGCGCCAACGTGGAACCCTGCACAACACAACCAAAGTACTTTGCCCCAACGAAACAGTGAGGTTGTCAATCTCACCGGCTTGCCGTAACAAAGGATTAACCGTATTGTGTGGAAGATGATTGTTTGCGTAGAAACAGTAGAACAAGTATTGCGATAGATTGTATTTCAGTATAGAGAATTGGACCGGGGTCCACAGTTCACTAGAGGTGTCTCTCCCATAAGATAAACAAGCATGTTGAGTGAACAAATTACAGCTTGGGCAATTGACAAATAAAGAGGGCATGACCATGCACATACATATTATGATGAGTATAGTGAGATTTAATTGGGCATTACGACAAAGTACATAGACCGCCATCCAAGCATGCATCTATGCCTAAAAAGTCCACCTTCGGGTTATCATCCGACCCCCTCCAGTATTAAGTTGCAAAGCAACAGACAATTGCATTAAGTATGGTGCGTAATGTAATCAACAACTACATCCTTAGACATAGCATCAATGTTTTATCCCTAGTGGCAACAGCACAACACAACGTTAGAACTTTCTGTCACTGTCCCATGTGTCAATGCAGGCATGAACCCACTATCGAGCATAAATACTCCCTCTTGGAGTTACAAGCATCTACTTGGCCAGAGCATCTACTAGTAACGGAGAGCATGCAAGATCATAAACAACACATAGATATAACTTTGATAATCAACATAACAAGTATTCTCTATTCATCGGATCCCAACAAACGCAACATATAGAATTACAGATAGATGATCTTGATCATGTTAGGCAGCTCACAAGATCCGACAATGAAGCACAATGGGGAGAAGACAACCATCTAGCTACCGCTATGGACCCATAGTCCAGGGGTAGACTACTCACACATCACTCCGGAGGCGACCATGGCGGCGTAGGGTCCTCCGGGAGATGATTCCCTCTCCGGCAGGGTGCCGGAGGCGATCTCCCGGATCCCCCGAGATGGGATCGGCGTTGGCGGCGTCTCTGGAAGGTTTTCCGTATCGTGGCTCTCGGTACTGGGGGTTTCGCGACGGAGGCTTTAAGTAGGCGGAAGGGCAAGTCAGGAGGGGGCACGAGGGCCCCACACCATAGGGCCACGCGGCCAGGGGCAGGCCGTGCCGCCCTAGGGTTTGGCCGCCTCGTGGCCTCACTTCGTCTCCTCTTCGGACTTCTGGAAGCTTCGTGGAAAAATAGGACCCTGGGCGTTGATTTCGTCCAATTCCGAGAATATTTTGTTACTAGGATTTCTGAAACCAAAAACAGCGAAAAACAACAATCGGCACTTCGGCATCTTGTTAATAGGTTAGTTCCAGAAAATGCACGAATATGACATAAAGTGTGCATAAAACATGTAGATAACATCAATAATGTTGCATGGAACATAAGAAATTATCGATACGTCGGAGACGTATCAAGTACCATTTAATAATGCAAGCAACAGAAATAAAAGCTATACTAATTTTTTTGGATTTTCGATATAAAATGCAAACAAGATAAAAATAAAATATGCAAGCAAAACAATAACAAAGTAAAAGAGTTGAGAGTGAGAGAATTTCCTCGCAGAAGAGATGCTTTTCTCCCCAGCAACGGCGCCAGAAAAAGTCTTTGCTGAGCGCGGAGTTGATGAAGGAGAATTTATGCGCAACGTTGAGTGGAACCACAAGAGGAAGGTATGATGAGCACAGCATGAAGTTTCCCCTCAGTAAGAAACCAAAGTTTATCGACCAGTAGGAGAAAAACGTTCTCTCCCGAGGTGTTGCGAACTAACTCGTAGCAGGGCGCACTACCGACGTCGCGAAGCAACGTGGAGACCTGCACACAAACAACCAAGTACTTTGTCCCCAACTTTCAGCGAGGTTGTCAAGCTCACTGGTTTTGCTGAAAACAAAGGATTAAACAAACCGTGTGGAAGAAGAATTGTTTGCAGAGAACAGAACAGGAAATGTTGTAGAAGATTGCAATTAAACGAAGAAGGACCGGGGTCCACAGTTCACTAGAGGCGCCTCCCAAATAAAATAAATATGATGGGTAAACAAATTACAGATGGGCAATTGACAAACAGAAATTCTACGCTAATTGTTGGTGCAGAATACATGATATGAAAGTATGCTGGCATTACAATAATATACATAGACCGTAATCCAACTGCATCTATCACTAATAATCCACCTTCAGGATTGCATCTGTGACACCCTCTAGTATTAAGTTGCAAGCAACGGACTATCGCTTTAAGCAATATGTGTAAAGTAAACGATGAAACTACCCTTGAATAGAACACCGCTGTTTTCTCCGTAGTAGCAACAGCACATCTACAACCGTAGAGAACAAGGTCACTTCCCATGGTTTAATAGAGGCATGGACCCACTATCGAGCATAAATACTTCCTCTTGGAGTCGCTAGCATCTACTTGGCCAGAGCATCTACTAGAAACGGAGAGCATGCAAGATCATAATAACATAATACATAATCTCAACCAAAGCAATCTCTCTACAAATCGGATCCACATCAAACCAACATGTAGCATTTACAAATAGATGATCTTGATCATGTTAGGCAGCTCACAAGTTCTATACATGAAGCACAACAAGGAGAGGACAGCCATCTAGCTACTGCTATGGACCCATGGTCCTGTGGAGGACTACTCACGCATCACCTTGGATGAAGACATCGCGATGTAGAGGCCTCCGACGGTGATTTCCTGGTGCCGGGATGGACTGCAGAAACCTCCCGAACTAGGGTTTCGGTTGACGGCGGCGTCGGAACTTTTCGTGGATGGAGGCTCCGGTCCCTGGGGTTTTTCCGATACGAGGAATAAATAGGCGAAAGGGTGGAGCAAACGAGGCGACGAGGCGCCAGTACATGGGCCAAGCGCGGCCAAGGGTGAGGCCGCGCCTGCCCTGTGTACTGCCACGTGGCAGCTCTCCTGCGCGTGTCCTTCTGGCTTCGTCTTCGTCCCGAAAAAATGAGGCTCTGGGCTTTTGTTTCGTCCAATTTCGAGAAACTTTCATGTACAAGTTTTCTGAAACACAAAACTGTAGGGATTCGTTGCATAGAAAACAAAAAATTCTTACCGCGAGAACGCAATCCAAGCCAAGATG
>NC_061510.1:315169765-315218937 GCF_022539505.1 Lolium rigidum | reverse complement strand
TGCCTGACAAATTACACACGCAGCTCCATTAAATGTTTAATTATACAGCTGTTGCATGACCCCCACCCACCCCTACACAACTTATCCCCGTCCGTGCGAAGAGCTTCCCCTCCCCGTCCCGTCCGTGCGAAGAAGAAGCTTCCCCTCCGTCGTTCTTCTCGAGACGCACCGGCGGTCAAGTTGATCCACGGTAGAGGCTGCTATCTCTAGCTCAATCATGTATCGGGCAAGACTGCCTAACGATTTATATTTTCTTGATGCTGCTAAAAAATTCGTCGAGTATGCTCGAACTAATTGGCACTTTATAGTTTTCCGCTTCGATTTGTCATCGATCAATTTGTTCATTTGCGTGGGCATATAGAGTCGGTTCTGCACTCGATCCGTTAATTTGCTGAAATGCCATGGCGAGTTTTGTACACGATCTGTTTGCTAAAATGTCGATGGGCATTTTTTGTTTTGTACTCGACATGATTGCTGAAATGCATAATCATGTAGTATAGTTTTGTACTCGATTGATATACATTTCCTACTTCGCCTTAAATTAATCACCAACCACTATATCTCATAATTAAACAGATGGACATAACTTGGATACTGCATGGACACTTATGTTCCCCTTCATATATAAATGGTGTTCAACCCTTTATGGGGTTTATTAGAGCTCATGAAGGTCACAACCTAGACGTGTATTGCCTGCGCTGCACATGTATGAATGGTGAGAAGAGGCCTCACCCTGTAGTGGCAGATCATTTACACATTTTTGGGATGGACCGCACATATGTTAGGCGGGTTTAGCATGGTGAACCATATAATGATCCTTTAGCAGGAGAAGCGAGATCTTGCTCACACTTGTATGTGTCTTGGCATATGTAGTTAATTATTTATATTGATGCTTGCCTGTTGTTTCAATCAATAGTTTGCATTGTCTGTGCAAGGTTCTGTACTCAAATTTAACTTGTTGCAGATGGATGGACGGGAAGGAGAGAAAAAGCGCTTGCTTCAGGAAACGGGTTTCAGCTCTGGGACATGTGTTGTGCCAGATGAGAAGGTAAATATGTAAAACGGCATTTGTTCAGGTTGCATCCCTTAGATGTTTGTCTAATCGGTTGATGTACTAATTGCAGAAGCATAGAGTTGAAGAGGTCTCTCAGTTTGATGGGAGATTTGAAGATGAATCTCAGTTTGATGCACCTGTGGATGGTACTGATGACGAGCCTTTCATAGACGAAGGTCATGCACCTGAGATTATCCAGCCTACAGAAGGAGGCCGTGGACCGAGTACACAGCTTTGCGTTGAAGTGGATGCACGCCCGGAGATCATCAGGTGCGTCCGGGTAGTCTCAAGACCAGCCAGCCCTGATGCACCTGTGGATGGTACTGATGACGAGCCTCTCATAGACGAAGGTCCTGCACCTGAGATTATCCAGCCTACAGAAGGAGGCCGTGGACCGAGTACACAGCTTTGCGTTGAAGAGGATGCACACCCGGAGATCATCAGGGCGTCCGGTAGTCTCGGGACCACCCAGCCTCGATGCAAAATGTTGAGCTACTTTATGATTCGTACTCTTATGTTACAGTGCTGTAGTATGTTATGATTTGTACGCCTTTGGCGCTAGATTAAGCATTCAGTGGATGATCGCGTTGCAAAATTCGACACCCACACAATCAGTCCATCGTATGAGTAGTAGCACAATTACTTCTACGACGATTCCTGCCGACGCATTAGTTGGTAGCATGAAACACTTTCAGGTACTCCCCTCGATTCATATTAATTGACTCAATTCTGTCTAGATATGGATGTATCTAGATGCATTTGTTAACTAGACTAACAAACTTGAGTCGGTTAATATGAATCCGTAATCTCGCCTTGATCCTCGAGCAGCTAGTTTATTGACTCTGGACTCCAAGCCTCTCGCGGCAAGCCATCGACGAAGCTTTGACCAGATCTTGGCCCGCAATTTTTGTGTGTGGCGAATAGCAAAGCTTTGACCAGTTCCTCTCGGGATGCGGCACGCCGGTGAGCTTGCACGGTTGCCATGAGCACTTTCCGGCGGAACTTCCTCTTCAGCGCCCTCAAGCCGCTGCTGCGAGACAGCACGCAGTGCCTCGAGGTGGACGGAATTCTGGATCTCGGGGCGGGGGTCCGCATCGTCCAGGAACGATCTCCAGCGGGTTAACGAGGACATGCATGGCGGCCAGGGGATTTGTTTTTTTGGTTTGAGCTTGGGATTTGGGGTTTTTCGGATAGGGGAGGCGGAACCGAGGAAGAGGAAGGAACAGCCGCGTGCTTGGCGCGTGGCGGTGTGCTTGAATTTCGAATTTTTGTGAAATGTTTCATTTCCCGCTACGATTCGGGGTTTCTTGACGCGCCAATGCGTCCCGTCGGGCAGCTTCAAGTGAATTTGGGGTGCCACGCTATGGGCCCTAGTTTCGAGTGAGACATGTAATGACTATGTCACATCGGTAAGTTCATTGTGTAATAAAATATGTTACCCCTCCCCTTTATGTAGCACCCCTTCTCTCCCGATCGAGTGCCGATTGCCGACGGATGCAAGCCGCTAGCTCGATCCCTCCTTTCGCCTCCACCGTCCGGGCATCCGGCTTGGAGGGGCAAGCTGCATCTAGACCAAGCGGATTAGGTAGGACTAGTAATGTTCTTTCCTTTCTGAGATCGGTTCTTTTTCTCTCCTCGATATCTTGCGCATCTCTTTCCTATTACGGGCGAGGGGTGTCTTTCTGGTCACCCTCGAGCTGGGAGTGATTGATGGGGGTGGGGGGCGGAGGCTACCTTTGCTTGGATTGGGGTGTTCTTCCTTTATTTGTCGACATTTGCAACCTTTGTAGTTTCTGCTGATCCTCACTGTATCTTTTGTCAGCTTGTACAGGAAAGGTAAGACCTCGGCGGTGGGGGCAATGGAGCGTAAGGCCACCACGCATGTGGGCAGTTGGCTGAGCCTGAGCTGCGTCCCCAGCCCCACAAATAAGGTACTTCGTTTGCTTATCCACTCTTTTCCTTTTAAGTGTATGTCTGCATCCTCAATCTATTCATGTGTTGGAAGATGCTTAAAGTAGCACATGTCTTTAGTTGTTCGTGCGTAAAGCCTCTGTGACACCATGCTCTATATTCTATGTATCAGGTTGGTACCTCCAGGTTCTGTGCTGACGCTATGGGGAACGAGAATAGCGCCCCAACGGCTGTAGGAGCATGGCCCGATCTGCTGACACAAGAGCGAAATGCCACTTGCCGAGCTGGCGGGGACCGCCCGAGGGTAATTTTTTTAACCAACTTACCATGATGTAGTCTGAATCGATACTCCCTCGGATCCAAATTAATTGACTCAACTATACGTAGATACGGATGTATCTAGATGTGTTTTAGCTCTAGATACTACTGCCTCCATCCCAAAGCTTTGGGCTTATATTATTTTTAGAAAGTCAAACTATACCATGTTTGACTAAGCTTTACCAAAAATCGAGTAACATGCAAAATACAAAATTAATATCATTAAATAGATAATAAAATATATTTTCCTACGGTATCTACACGAGTATTATATTTGTTGATAGAATGTTCTAAAATTTTGGTCAAACTTTGCTTGTTTTGATTTCTCAAAAATAAATAAGGCTTAAGCTTTTGGATGGTGGTAGTACATTCATATCTAGACAAAGCTGAGTTAACTAGTTTTTGTCTGTCCATAGCTAGTGTTCACGCTGCAAAAGGCTAAGAGCATCCACTATATGCATCGAGTCTATCTCATACGGTAATTCAATATCACTGCTTGAGGTCTGCCTTTTGTTTTGCTATTCATATGCGGAGCTGAAACTTTAGGGCCTTTACTCAAAGGAAGATCAAAGCTGCGGTGATCAGGCTGCCGGTATGTTGATGCCGCCCCATCTTCTAAATGCCTCTACAAGCACAAGGCCACGCGCTGATTGGGTGGTGATCTTTTAATGAATATGGTATATTTTCTTAATCCACAAAACATGCCTTGATTTTTCTCTGTTTATTGTCGGTTTTTCTATGCTTGCCAAAAGTTTACAACAACAACAACAACAACCAAGCCTTTCGAGTCCCAAACAAGTTGGGGTAGGCTAGAGTTGAAACCCATAAGATCTCGAAGCCAAAAGTTTAGAAACACCAAATTCGTTTGCTTACAATCATCATACGATAATGTTCATCTACTCCAGTTCCCTAACCCAACAAAAAATGATGTTAATTACGATTTTTAGATTAAAAGAGCACCATTAGGCGCTGTTAATTACGACTTTGAGATTAAAATGTCATTTGCAATTGTTAATTACAATTTTGAGACAAATGGTTAGTTTAACCTCGATCTCTTCTGCTCTCCATTTATCCCAACCGAACAAAAATTTAACCATTCCATTCCTCTGAAATGGAACCATTCCATTCCATTCCATGCTGTTTCAGAACCGAACACACCCTTGCATTGTTGTGAACTGTTGTCCATACATGACCATACCCTTCCACTTACATCCAGCACTATATGCATCAGTCTGTCTCGAGTCATTCAATATCTTCTGTGAGATCTGTTCCCATTCTTATGCAGGCTGAAGCTAGCTGCGCCTTTACTCAAGTGGATGCAAAATGAGGCTAATGAGGCTGCTGTGAGGACGATGGTGCCGGCACCATCTTCCGAAAACCTCTACAAGCACGAGGCCATGGGCCAGTGGGTGGTGACCTTTTAATGAATCTGGTATATTTTCTTAATCCACATACATGATTTCATTATTATACGTTTAATTCTTGTTGGCTTTGTCTAATGCTTACCAAAAGTTCGAAACACTGCGTTTGCTTACAATCATCATACACTAATTTTTCACTTTTCGGTCTGTCTCATCCGAGTATATAAGCTGTTGATTTCCATTGGCTTCTTTTGTAATCATTTGCATTGTTGTCAAGCTGTTCTCTATGCAGAACCCTATTCTTCCACTTACACCGCACTATTTGCATCGAGTCTATCTCATAGATTTATTAAATATCAATGATGAGTTCTGTTGCTATTCATATGCGAGGATGAAACTTACGTGCCTCTACTCAAATGGATAAAAAATGATCCTGATGAGGCTTCTGTGAAGACGATGGTGCCGCCACCATCTTCGAAAACCTCCTCAAGCACAAGGCCACGGGCAGTTGGGTGGTACCCTTTTCGATAGCGGTATATTTTCTTAATCCTCATACATGATTTGATTTTTGTCTGTTTATTGCCGGCTTTGTCTAATGCTTACCAATAGTTCGAAACACACACACCTATTCTTACACTTACATCCAGCACTATATGCATCGGTGTCTCATAGATTCATTTTATATATCACTTGCTGATGTCTGTTGCTCTTCAATTTTCATATCATGGCTGAAGCTGCTAACCCTTCATTGGTCAAAAGGATTGCAGCTGCTGCTGATGAGGCATCTGCAGAGGCTGCCACCAAGTTCTTGTCAGCCCACCTTCGGATGCTTATATAAGCTCAAGTCCAAGGACCAGTCGGGCCGTAACCATCAAGGGTTCGGGTATATTTTCTTAAGCCACATATACATGCCATGATTTATGTACGATATTATCACCAGCTCTGTCTAATGCTTTTTGGAATTCGGAAACACCAAATTAGCATGCTTATATTCATCATACACTAATTTTTCATTTGTTCGAGTTTGTAACATAGTGTTATGCACTCGCTTGTCAACATTTGCATTGCTCTGAACTATGCACTTTACACAACCTAATTCTTCCACTTACATTCAGCTGCTACGCATCCAGTAGTACCTCCCATGTTTCCTTCACCATCCCGATGCAGAGCTTGCGGGAATATGGCGGGCCCATGTACATACCCCGCATATAACACCTCCTATGGCTCTATCTACCTTTCTAGTAGCTCCTTCACAGAGTTACAGGTATGTATTCTCGGTGGTTTAGCATGAATTGGCATATAGTAAAGTCTTGTTTTTAGTCTTCCTGCTTCTTACATTTGTATCAATTTTCACATGCGAGCTGTACCTTGTGAACTTCGTCCAATGATTAACCGGATGTGTCGCATGAAGGGTCTTTCACTATGCATGGCAATGGCAAATTGATGAACACCTACACGGTCTATGAGGTGTATGTCTACAAGACGTGAGGCCATCACATATTTGTATGGACATGATTGGAGAAAGTTTGCTTTTGACTACGGTACGAAGAAGGGCGACGAGCTGAGGATCGAAACTCAAACGGGCAGATATACGTAGCTGCTACGAAGTTGGAGACACTTCCAAATATATAATATGTAACTTTTTTCTACTCATATCTTTTGATAAGCTGTTACGAGCGAGTTGTTCTAAACCATTCCCTCTGTTCTAGCTTGCTTGGGTTTAACATGATCAAAGCTGCAGATCCCTGATGGAACATGAGCGGATGTCACAAAGGGCAACCACACCGGCCACCGCACCGGCTACCCACTCTCCGCATCAGCACCGGTTCCTGTACCGGCTCCGTTCTCGCATCTACCCAGCAGTCCCCTACATCGACATTGGTTCTGTAGAGGCCCCATATACTACACTTGCCCAGTGAGCTCACCGCATCGAGCACTTGGTTCCTCTAGCTGCACCGTTCTCGCACCTTGCCCAGCAGTCTCCTGCATCGGCACCGGTTCCTCTAGAGGCACCGTTCGCACCTGCCCGGCAGTCTCTCGCATCGGCACCGGCTCGTGTACCAGCCCAGGCTCCTGCACTGCCCTGGCCGGATCACCGAGGTCTCGGCTCATTGCTGTGGCCACCCGTGTGGTGACCGGGACGCATCCGAAGGCTATGTTCGTGAGTATATGACGACATAAGCTGCTCTTATCTTGATGTCTTCTCTGCTCAAAGTCTCACATGGTTCGAGTGCATTGGTGCCATTGACTAATTTTGGTGGTATCTCTTGCTTTGAATCGAAATTGCCTAAAAGTATCTCCAAGGATCTCAATGCTGGCCGAAGGGGCAAGATATTCCTCGTCATGGAGAGTGAAGGTCTCACCGTGGAGGGACGGTACTCCGTCAGTCCCACAGATGGCCGCTTGGCTGTTACTTCCAGGTGGAAAAAGTTCATTGACGGTGCCAAACTTCGCATTGGATCAAAGTTGAAGGTCAAGATCTTTCGATGCCACTGTGACATGCTGGTCATAAAGTTCGTGGTTGTCTAGTTCTGTTGCCCCATGAGCCCTTAGCAAATGCATTTGTAGTTATACTTATATAAGGTTATCTTATCTGAACTGCTAATTAATTGTATGGGTGGTAAAACTCTGGCAAGCTTTTGCTCTTAGCAAGTATGTATGTATGATCGGCTATTATGATAACTAATGTTTGTGTTCATCTTAATTTGCATTTCCGTTTTAGAAAAAAACTTAATTTCTATTTTGGCTGACCTGTTAGAGAACTATCAGATTGAACCCACAACATGATTCAAATAGATTCATTACACCGAGCCACATGTCTTGACCTTGCTATACACTACTTCCATTAATCGAGTGCAAGAAGGCTTACACGAGCTGCTGAACCATGGCAGATTCGAATCCACCTTATCTATCTAGAAATACAACCTTTGCAGAAAGAGGATTTGCAGTATGGGGAGGCTGACATTGGGGACCCATGAGCCAGCATCGTCGTCAACGTTTTAAAGGTGGCAGGAGATCGAAAGAAAAATAAGCCAAAAATCAGTTGGTAAACAAATTCAAGAAAAGAAACATTTACCTTTATGAGAGGATGACATGCGGGACCCATGAGGCAGCAGCATCCTCAACTATTTCAAGGCGGCAGGGATCAAAAGAAAAAGGAAATAGCCAGAAATTAATTAGGGTCAAAAATAAATCCATCAAAGGAAACTTTTATTGTTCATAGAGGATGACATGTGGGACCGACTTGCCAGCTGCGTCGTCATCGTTTCAAAGGGGGCAGGGGATCAAAAGAAAAAGGCAAATAGCCAAAAATTAGGGGAAAAAATAAATCCAAGAAAGGAAACTTTTATTGTTCATAGAGGATGACATGCGGGACCCATGAGCCAGCAGCTTCCTCAACGTTTCAAATTCGGCATGAGATTGAAAGAAAAAGGCAAGTGACATAATATCAGGAGCCAAAAATAATCCAAGAAAAGAAACTTTATTGTATATAGAGGATGACATGCGGGTCCCATTTTGTAGCAGCGGTCTCAACGCTTCCAAGGCGGCACATGACCGAAAGAAAAATGAAGTAGCCAGAATCAGGGTGTGAAAAAAAATCCAAGAAAACAAAGATTTTAATTGGGCTGTATCTGGACATCTGGGCCTTCGAACTATCCTGCTGGGCCTTTTGACTCGTACAATTTCAGCCCACTCCAAAACAGGAAAGGTCGGATTTTTCTCAAAAAAAAAAAACAGGAAAGTCCTATGCTTCGCAAAAACAAAAAACAAGGAGATTCAACATATAAGTTTGTTTATGTAGATATAAAGATTTAATTTATCCGTTTGCAATAGCTCAGAGCGAAATACAACGTTTATTGTCTGCAAAATAAAATATCACATGTTTCTTGTACGGGGAGGCTGACATCGGGGACCCATGAGCCAGCAGCGTCGTCAACGTTTCAAAGGCGGCAGGGGACCGAAAAAAAAAGCCAAAAATCAGTTGGTAAAAAAATACAAGAAAAGAAAACATTTATCGTTCTGAGAGGATGACATGCGGGACCCATGAGGCAGCGGCATCCTCAACGTTTCAAAGTCGGCATGAGATCGAAAGAAAAAGCCAAGTGACATAATATCGAGAGCCAAAAATAATCCAAGAAAAGAAACTTTATTGTACATAGAGGATGACATGCGGGTCCCATTTTGTAGCAGCGGTCTCAACGTTTCCAAGGCGGCACAGGACCAAAAGAAAAATGAGGCAGCGGCATTCTCAACAATTCCAAGGCGGCAGGGGATCAAAAGAAAAAAGGAAATAGCCAGAAATTTATTAGGGGTCAAAAATAAATCCACCAAAGGAAACTTTTATTGTTCATAGAGGATGACATGTGGGACCGACCTGCCAACAGCGTCCTCATCGTTTCGGAGGGGCAGGAGATCAAAAGAAAAAGGCAAATAGCCAGAAATTAGGGGTAAAAAATAACTCCAAGAAAGGAAACTTTTATTGTTCGTAGAGGATGACATGCGGGACCCATGAGCCAGCAGCTTACTCAACATTTCAAAGGCGGCATGAGATCGAAAGAAAAAGGCAAGTGACAAAATATCGAGAGCCAAAGATAATCCAAGAAAATAAATTTTATTGTACGTAGAGGATGACATGCGGGTCCCATTTAGCAGCAGCGGTCTCAACGTTTCAAATGCGGCTTGAGATCAAAAGAAAAAGAAAGTTGATTGTACATAGAGGATGACATGCGGGTCCCATGAGTCGAGCAGCTTACCCAACGTTTCCAAGGCGGCGGGGATCAAAAGAAAAAGGAAATAGCCAAAAATCGAGAGGGTGAAAAAAAATAAAGAAAATAAACTTTTATAGCACATAGAGGATGACATGCGGGTCCCATGAGCCAACGAGGTTCCTCAACGTTTCAAACGTGGCATGAGATCGAAAGAAAAAGGCAAGTGACCAAATATGAGGAGCCAAAAATAATTCAAGAAAAGAAAGTTTTATAGTACATAGAGGATGACATGCGGGTCCCATTTAGCAGCAGCGGTATCACCATTTGAGAGGCGGCAGGGGTTCAAAAGAAAAAAGAAATTGCCAAAAATCAGAGGGTGAAAAAAACCAAGAAAATGAACTTTTATAGTACATAGAGGATGACATGCGGGTCCCATGAGCCCGCAGGTTCCTCAACATTTCAAACGTGGCATGAGATCGAAAGAAAAAGGCAAGTGCCCAAATATGAGGTGCCAAAAAAAACTCCAAGAAAAGAAAGTTGATTGCTCATAGAGGATGACATGCGGGTCCCATTTAGCTGCGGCGGTCTCACTGTTTGACACGCGGCGGGGATCGAAAGAAAAACGCAAGTGACCAAATATCGGGAGCCAAAAATAATTCAAGAAAAGAAAGTTTTATAGTCCATAGAGGATGACATGCGGGTCGCATTTAGCGACGAGCGGTATCACCGTTTGAGAGGCGGCAGGGGATCGAAAGAAAAAGGCAAGTGACCAAATATGAGGTGCCAAAAAAATCCAAGAAAAGAAAGTTTTATAGTACATAGAGGATGACATGCGGGTCCCATTTAGCAGGCAGCGGTATCACCGTTTGAGAGGCGGCAGGGGATCGAAAGAAAAAGGCAAGTGACCAAATATGAGGTGCCAAAAAAAATCCAAGAAAAGAAAGTTTTATAGTACATAGAGGATGACATGCGGGTCCCATTTAGCAGCAACGGTATCACCGTTTGAGAGGCGGCAGGGGATCGAAAAAAAGGCAAGTGACCAAATATGAGGTGCCAAAAAAAACTCCAAGAAAAGAAAGTTGATTGCACATAGAGGATGACATGCGGGTCCCATTTAGCAGCAGCGGTCTCAACGTTTCCAAGGCGGCAAGGGATCAAAAGAAAAAGGAAGTAGCCGGAAATCGGGGGTCAAAAAAATCCAAGAATAGAAAGAATTTTGGTTCATAGAGGATGACATGCGGGACCCATGATCCTGCATCGTAAACGGCTCGATCGGAGAACGTTGAACGAGATGGCGCGATCGAGAAAAAAACAATGCCGAGAGGCTGCCATCCGGGCCCTACATCCCTCGGCGGTGCGGATTTGCGTTGACTCGGCCGGCGAACCCGAGATTTTGAGATGCACCACGTCCGGGCCACCATACGCGACGTTTTGGCCGCTTTCGTCGGGCTAGGTGGCCTCAAAAACGAGAAAAAAAAAGTTTTGACATGCACCACGGAGGGACCAAAAATCGTCGGCCATGGTACACCAGCAACCACGGCGCGACTTCAACTTCGTCGGCCATGGCAACTTTTCTTGTAGTGAACCATTCATATGCTTATATTATGCATTCAATAGAACCTAGATTACTATTTAAACCTTATCCAATTAAGGTATTTGTTGATACTAACCAATGATACAAGAAATATAAGTCAAGTATTAAACCCTACTTGACCTAGCTAATACTTGATAGTAAGTAAGAACCTATTCTTCTAGTAATTATAGAGAGGCAAGTGTTGTGATCATTACAACTTGGTAATGATCATAAACCCTAGAGAAACCCTATCTATCCAAGAGAGCTCAAGTTATGAGGTGTACTCAAGTATATGGACCAATACTTGATCTTGGAGAGAAGAACCATGTTTCAGTAATGAATAATTATAGGTCCCATACTTTGATCATTACAATTGGGTGATGATCATAAACCCTAAGAATATAAGTGAGTGTGTTGAGAGAAGTGTTAAAGAAGAGAGACTAGTGAGGAATAAGTGGATCATGTCTAATGCATGATCTTACCTTATAAATTGAGATGATAAGTTAAACTTATATATGTGATCAATAGATCTCATCTATCACATGAAATGATAAATATATCAATAGTAGTTAATCCAGACCAATACTCATGCCTTGTATAGAGTAGTAATGATATTGTATTTAAACCTTGCCTATCCAAACACTTGAGACAAACCTAGCAGTGCCTTGATACAAGACTTATACCTAAGTGAGGAGGAGTAATCCTAGCCAATTAAACATAACCACACCTATGCTCATACCTAATCCTAGTTGTGTATCACATTGGTGATCATAACTAAAACCCTAGGCCATATGTGAATTCCAATCCAAGCATCACTTTGGATCATAAGTAAAACCCTGCCATGCCTCAGGCCTATTTTATACTCCAATTAGTGAAGCATCACCAAATCCCTAAACCTTTCACCTAGGAATCACTCCACATAAAATATTAAACCCTACCTTTCCATCCTAATAGACCAAATGAAGTAGTGTTCTATAAATTAAACCATCATTAGCAAATGCATTGCTAATTATAAACATATGATCCATCTTAATTAGTTCAAGCTAAAGTTTACTAAAACCAGATTAGTGATTATAGAACTTTCTTAGCCATCTTCTTAAAACCATAGGAATAATTCTTCACATACAATCATAACACAATTCCAACCTCATTACCATTTATCTTAAACTCTAGTTATAAGTATATATATGAGAACAAGTAATGTTGTTAAGCACATTAGTTCAATCTAATAATATGTTCACCTGCACATGTTATTAATTTTCAAACCATTTGAATATATTTGGTTTCTAAATAAAAGTAATTGAGACAAATACTTAACCCATATCTACTTGAAATTTAGGATACCTCTCACAACAACACAAATTTAATCAAAGGTTAAATATTTGTTTGAACAAAACAACACAGTGAGTATCATTATCAAATTGTTTTGATGTTCACATAATTTAGGACCTGCAAAAACAAACAGAAATCAATTTGAATCCAAATATCAAATTCAAACCAGAATATAAAAAAAGAAATAGAAAAGAAAACAGAAAATAGAGAGAGAGGAGCTTACCTGGCAGGCCAGCGTAGCCCAGTAGAAACCCATGTCGCCAGCCCAGTGATACGTCTCAAACGTATCTATAATTTCTTATGTTCCATGCTACTTTTATGATGATACTCGCATGTTTTATACACACTTTATGTCATATTTATGCATTTTCCGGCACCAACCTATTGACAAGATGCCGAAGAGCTAGTTGCTGTTTTTGCTGTTTTTGGTTTCAGAAATCCTACAAAGGAAATATTCTCGGAATTGGACGAAATCAACGCCCAGGGTCTTATTTTTCCACGAAGCTTCCAGAAGACCGAGGGGGATACGAAGTGGGGCGACGGGGCGCCGCCACGCCAGGGCCGCGCGGCCAGGGCTGGGCCCGCGCTGCCCTATTGTGTGGGGCCCTCGCGCCGCCACTAAACCTGCCCTTCCGCCTATAAAAAAGCCTTCGTCGAGAAAACCCCAGTACCGAGAGCCACGATACGAAAAACCTTCTAGAGACGACGCCGCCGCCAATCCCATCTCGGGGGATTCAGGAGATCGCCTCTGGCACCCTGCCGGAGAGGGGAATCATCTCCCGGAGGACACTTCATCACCATGATCGCCGCCGGATTGATGTGTGAGTAGTTCACCCCTGGACTATGGGTCCATAGCAGTAGCTAGATGGTTGTCTTCTCCTCATGTGCTATCATTGTTCGATCTTGTGAGCTGTCTATCATGATCAAGATCATCTATTTGTAAAGCTACATGTTGTGTTTGTTGGGATCCGATGAATATGGAATACAATGTTATGTTGATTATCAATCTATCATATATGTGTTGTTTAAGATCTTGCATGCTCTCCGTTGCTAGTAAAGGCTCTGGCCAAGTTGATACTTGTAACTCCAAGAGGGAGTATTTATGACCGATAGTGGGTACATGCCTCCATTTAATCTGGGATAGTGATAGAAAGTTCTAAGGTTGTGGATGTGCTGTTGCCACTAGGGATAAAACATCAATGCTTTGTCTAAGGATATTTGTGTTGATTACATTACGCACCATACTTAATGCAATTGTCTGTTGTTTTCAACTTAATACTGCAAGGGGTGCGGATGCTAACCTGAAGGTGGACTTTTTAGGCATAGATGCATGCTGGATAGCGGTCTATGTACTTTGTCGTAATGCCCAATTGAATTTCACACTACTCATCATGACATGTATGTGCATTGTTATGCCCTCTTTATTTGTCAATTGCCCAACCGTAATTTGTTCACCCAACATGCTATTTCTTATTGGAGAGACACCACTAGTGAACTGTGGACCCCGGTCCATTCTTTACATCGAATACAATCTACTGCAAACATTGTTCCTTACTGTTCTTCGCAAACATCATCATCCACACTATACATCTAATCCTTTGTTACAGCAAGCTGGTGAGATTCACAACCTCACTGTTACGTTGGGGCAAAGTACTTTGATTGTGTTGTGCAGGTTCCACGTTGGCGCCGGAATCCATGGTGTTGCGCCGCACTACACTCCGCCACCATCAACCTTCACGTGCTTCTTGACTCCTACTGGTTCGATAACCTTGGTTTCTTACTGAGGGAAACTTACTGTTGTACGCATCACACCTTCCTCTTGGGGTTCCCAACAGACGTGTACTTCACGCGTATCAAGCACATTTTCTGGCGCCGTTGCCGGGGAGATCAAGACACGCTGCAAGGGGTGTCTCCACTTCCAATCTCTTTACTTTGTTTTTGTCTTGCTTTACTTTATTTTATTTACTGCTTTGTCTGCTCATTATATCAAAAATACAAAAAAATTAGTTACTTGCTTTATTTTATTTACGATCTTGCTTGCGTTCTCCATATTAAAAACACAAAAAAATTAGTTACTTGCATTTACTTTATTTAGTTTGCTTTATTTACTATTGCTACAATGAGTAATCCTGAAGTTGAAGTCCGTTCGTTTAAGCAACAAGGGGGAGAATGTTTAAAAGATGCTTGGTATAGAAGTAGTGATGCTCATAATAGGTGCACTAAGAAACACTCCACTATTATCCTACTTAGGAATTTTTATGTTGGTATCTCTAGCTGGAATAGGTATGTTCTTGATACTCTTGCAGGAGGTAATTTCCTAGGCACTCCTGCTTTAGAAGCTAGTTGCATTATTGAGAGTCTAGTTGGAATACCACCTGTTAATGAAGTTAAAACTGAAGTATCTCTTGAAGATGTCATGAAAAAGTTGGAGACCATAGAGCAAAATCTTCCAAGTATTGACACTAAATTTTGAATATTACTTAATAGCACTGATAAACTTGATAAATCTCTAGGTGGAATTAATGAGAGCATTGCCATCTTAGAAACTTCTGCTACTCATGATAATCAAACCCATAGGATTAGTGAACTTGAAGAAGCTATGGGAACCTTGGGTTCAACTTTTTCTTCTCTTAAATTTAAAGAGAAAGCTTATGTGGGTAATGAGCAAAAGTTCATGTATGTCTCTAAGGTGCCTAAGACAAGAAACTATTATAGGCCTAAAATTGACAAAGCCCCTGGTAAGAATGTTGATGCTTCATCTCTTGATAATACTTGATTCACACTTTCTGCGCCTAGCTGAAAAGCGTTAAAGAAAAGCGCGTATGGGAGACAACCCATTATTTTACTTCTGCACTTTTGTTTTATATTTGAGTATTGGAAGTTGTTACTAATGTAGCAACCTCTTCTTATCTTTATTTTATTGCATTGTTGTGCCAAGTAAAGTCTTTGATAGTAAAGATGATACTAGATTTGGATTACTGCGCAGAAACAGATTTCTTGCTGTCACGAATTTGAGTAGTATTCTCTGTAGGTAACTCACAAAAATCTGCCAATTTACGTAAGTGATCCTCAGATATGTACGTAACTTTCCTTCAATTTGAGCATTTTCATCTGAGCAAGTTAAGTGCCCCAGAAAAATTCGTCTTTACGGACTGTTCTCTTTTGACAGATTCTGCCTTTTATTTCGCATTGCCTGTTTTGCTATGTTTGATGGGTTTCTTTATTCAATTAACTTTCAGTAGCTTTGTGCAATGTCCAGAAGTGTTAATAATGATTATTTCACCTCTGAACATGTGAATTTTTATTATGTACTAACCCTCTAATGAGTTTGTTTCGAGTTTGGCGTGGAGGAAGTTTTCAAGGGTCAAGAGAGGAGGATGATACAATATGATCAAGGAGAGTGAAAGCTCTAAGCTTGGGGATGCCCCAGTGGTTCATCCCTGCATATTTCAAGAAGACTCAAGCATCTAAGCTTGGGGATGCCCAAGGCATCCCCTTCTTCATCGACAAATTATCAGGTCACCTCCAGTGAAACTATATTTTTATTCCGTCACATCTTATGTGCTTTACCTGGAGCGTCTTTATGTTCTTTTTGTTTTTGTTTGAATAAAATTGGATCCTAGCTAGCATTCATTGTGTGGGAGAGAGACACGCTCCGTTGTTGCATATGAACACATATGTTCTTAGCTTTATTCTTAATGTTCATGGCGAAGGTTGAAACTGCTTCGTTAATTGTTATATGGTTGGAAACGGAAAATGCTTCATGTGGTAATTGGTATAATGTCTTGAATAATTTGATACTTGGAAATTGTTGTGCTCATATAGATCATGTTTAAGCTCTTGCATCATGTACTTTGCACCTATTAATGAAGAACTACATAGAGCTTGTTAAAATTTGGTTTGCATGATTGGTCTCTCTAGAGTCTAGATATTTTCTGGTGAGGTGTTTGAACAAAAAGGCAGACAATGTAGAGTCTTATAATGCTTGCAATATGTTCTTATGTAAGTTTTGCTGTATCGGTTCATACTTGTGTTTGCTTCAAACAACCTTGCTAGCCTAAGCCTTGTATTGAGAGGGAATACTTCTCATGCATCCAAATCCTTGAGCCAAAAACTATGCCATTTGTGTCCACGATACCTACCTACTACATGGTATTTCTCCGCCATTCCAAAGTAAATTACTTGAGTGCTACCTTTAAAAATTCTATTCTTTGTCTTTGCAATATATAGCTCATGGGAAAAAAAGCTTAAAACTATTGTGGTATTGAATATGTACTTATGTATCTTATTTCTTAATAAGTTGCTTGTTGAGCGGTAACCATGTTTCTGGGGATGCCATCAACTATTACCTTTGTTGAATATCATGTGAGTTGCTATGCATGTTCATCTTGTCTGAAGTAAGGGTGATTTATCATGATCAAATAGTTTGAGTATGCATATTGTTAGAGAAGAACATTGAGCCGCCAACTAAAGCCATGAACCATGGTGGAAGTTTCAGTTTGGACACTAATCCTCAATCTCTTATGAGAATATTATTTGTTGTTGAATGCTTATGCATTAAAGAGGAGTCCCTTATCTGTTGTCTATGTTGTCCCGGTTTGGATGTCTAAGTTGAGAATAATGAAAAGCAAGAAATCCAATGCGAACTTTCTCCTTAGACCTTTGTACAGGCGGCATAGAGGTACCCCTTTGTGACACTTGGTTGAAACATATGCTATGCAATGATAATCCATGTAAATCCAAGCTAATTAGGACAAGGTGCGAGCACTATTGGTAATCTATGCATGAGGCTTGCAACTTATAAGATGTCTTATACATAACACATATGCTTTATTACTACCGTTGACAAAATTGTTTCTATGTTTTCAAAATAAAAGCTCTATCACAAAATAGTAATCCATGCTTCCCTCTACGAAGGGCCATTCTTCTACTTTATGTTGAGTCAGTTTACCCACTTCTTTCTATCTTAGAAGCAAACACTTGTGTCAACTGTGCATTGATTCTTACATGTTTACCTGTTGCACTTGTTATATTGCTCTATGTTGACAATTATCCATGAGATATACATGTTGAAGTTGAAAGCAACCGCTGAAACTTATATCTTCCTTTGTGTTGCTTCAAAGCTTTCTACCATGAATTTATTGCTTTATGAGTTAACTCTTATGCAAGTCTTATTGATGCTTGTCTCGAAAGTACTATTAATGAAAAGTCTTTGCTATATGGTTCAATTGTTTACTCATTGTCTTTACCATTGCTTCGAATCGCTGCATTCATCTCATGTGCTTACAATAGTATTGATCAAGATTATGATCGCATGTCACTTCAGAAATTATCTTTGTTATCGTTTACCTACTCGAGGACGAGTAGGAACTAAGCTTGGGGATGCTTGACACGTCTCAAACGTATCTATAATTTCTTATGTTCCATGCTACTTTTATGATGATACTCACATGTTTTATACACACTTTATGTCATATTTATGCATTTTCCAAGCACTAACCTATTGACAAGATGCCGAAGAGCCAGTTGTTGTTTTCTAGTGTTTTTGGTTTCAGAAATCCTACAAAGGAAATATTCTCGGAATTGGACGAAATCAACGCCCAGGGTCTTATTTTTCCACGAAGCTTCCAGAAGACCGAGGGGGATACAAAGTGGGGCGACGAGGCGCCGCCACGCCAGGGCCGCGCGGCCAGGGCTGGGCCCGCGCCACCCTATTGTGTGGGGCCCTCGCGCCGCCACTAAACCTGCCCATCCGCCTATAAAAAAGCCTTCGTCGAGAAAACCCCAGTACCGAGAGCCACGATACGGAAAACCTTTCAGAGATGCCGCCGCCGCCAATCCCATCTCGGGGGATTCATGAGATCGCCTCCGGCACCCTGCCGGAGAGGGGAATCATCTCCCGGAGGACTCTTCATCACCATGATCGCCTCCGGATTGATGTGTGAGTAGTTCACCCCTGGACTATGGGTCCATAGCAGTAGCTAGATGGTTGTCTTCTCCTCATGTGCTATCATTGTTCGATCTTGTGAGCTGCCTATCATGATCAAGATCATCTATTTGCAATGCTACATGTTGTGTTTGTTGGGATCCGATGAATATGGAATACTATGTTATTTTGATTATCAATCTATCATATATGTGTTGTTTAAGATCTTGCATGCTCTCCGTTGCTAGTAGAGGCTCTGGCCAAGTTGATACTTGTAACTCCAATAGGGAGTATTTATGCTCGATAGTGGGTTCATGCCTCCTTTTAATGCGGGACGGTGATGAGAAAGTTCTAAGGTTGTGGATGTGTTGTTGCCACTAGGGATAAAACATCAATGCTTTGTCTAAGGATATTTGTGTTGATTACATTACGCACCATACTTAATGCAATTGTCTGTTGTTTTCAACTTAATACTGCAAGGGGTGCGGATGCTAACCTGAAGGTGGACTTTTTAGGCATAGATGCATGCTGGATAGCGGTCTATGTACTTTGTCGTAATGCCCAATTGAATTTCACACTACTCATCATGACATGTATGTGCATAGTTATGCCCTCTTTATTTGTCAATTGCCCAACTGTAATTTGTTCACCCAACATGCTATTTCTTATTGGAGAGACACCACTAGTGAACTGTGGACCCCGGTCCATTCTTTACATCGAATACAATCTAGTGCAAACATTGTTCCTTACTGTTCTTCACAAACATCATCATCCACACTATACATCTAATCCTTTGTTACAGCAAGCCGGTGAGATTGACAACCTCACTGTTACGTTGGGGAAAAGTATTTTGATTGTGTTGTGCAGGTTCCACGTTGGCGCCGAAATCCCTGGTGTTGCGCCGCACTACACTCCGCCACCATCAACCTTCACGTGCTTCTTGACTCCTACTGGTTCGATAACCTTGGTTTTTTATTGAGGGAAACTTGCTGCTGTACGCATCACACCTTCCTCTTGGGGTTCCCAACGGACGTGTACTTCACGCGTATCACCCAGCCCACGTAGGAAGCCAGCCCAACCCGCCGTAACGCTTCGCGTTAAAGAAAGAAGGGGGCATCGTCGTCTTCTTCTCCGGAGACGACAACGTAGAGGAGGAGCTCGGCCACATCCTCGACGAGGATAAGGACGCCACCTGACGTCGCAGAAGGTTCTAGAGTTCCACACTATCATCCTCGCGTCCGAGCCTATCCGAAGACATCAAGATTCATGCCCAAATGCACTTCACCGTCGCCAGTACATCTCCACCCCTGCCGCCGGCGAGATGACGCTTCTGATCACCTCGAGCTCTATAAATAGTCGTGTAGCACTGCAATGGAACCTTGATTCATCTCCACCCATTCATTTCCCCTCGGACTCCCTCTATTGTAGGGATTCGTTGCATAGAAAACAAAAAATTTCCTACCGCGAGAACGCAATCCAAGCCAAGATGCAATCTAGAAGACGGGAGCAACGAGGGGATGAACGAGACTCACCCTTGAAGATTTCCAAAGCCTACAAGATGAGGCTCTTGTTGCCGCGGTAGACGATCACTTGTCACTTTGAAAAGCGCGTAGAAGATCTTGACGGTGCCACAATCGGGTAGCACCTCCGTACTCGGTCACACGTTCGGTGTTGATGAAGACGACGTCCTTCTCCCCGTTCCAGCGGGCAGCAGAAGTAGTATCTCCTCCTTGAATCCGGCAGCACGACGACGTGGTGGCGATGGCGATGGAGATCTCCGGCGGAGCTTCGCTAAGCGTTGCGGGAGAGGTGGAGGAGTGGGGCGGCTAGGGTTTGGGGAAGGGGGTGGCCGGCCTCCTTGGGGTGCGGCCAAGGTGGTGGTGTTGTGGTGGCCGGCCCCCTCCCCTTGCCCCTCATTATATAGGTGGAACCCCCAAGTGTTGGACTACAAGTCTTTGAATAAGACCCCAACCCAAAACCTTCCATGTGTAGGGAAACCTACCCAAGGTGGGATTCCCACCTCAAGTGGGACTCCCACCCTTCCATGAGGGGGGTGGCCGGCCCCCTTGGTGGAGTCCACTTGGGACTCCACCCCTCTAGGGTTGGCCGGCCATGGGTGGTGGAGTCCCTTTGGGACTCCGCCTTCCAAAGTGAATTCTTCCGGACTTTTCTAGAACCTTCTAGAACCTTCCATAAATACACCGGATCATTTTCAAACTTATAAAATAACATCCTATATATGAATCTTATTCTCAGACCATTCCGGAACTCCTCGTGATGTCCGGGATCCCATCCGAGACTCCGAACAAAACTTCGAACTCCATTCCATATTCAAGTTCTACTAATACGACATCAAACCTTAAGTGTGTCACCCTACGGTTCGCGAACTATGTAGACATGGTTGACAACTCTCTCTGACCAATAACCAATAGCGGGATCTGGAGATCCATAATGGCTCCCACATATTCAACGATGACTTAGTGATCGAATGAACCATTCACATACGGTACCGATTCCCTTTGTCACGCGATATTTTACTTGTCCGAGGTTTGATCATCGGTATCTCTCTATACCTTGTTCAACCTCGTCTCCTGACAAGTACTCTTTATTCGTACCGTGGTATGTGGTCTCTTATGAACTATTCATATGCTTGCAAGCTATTTAGACGACATTCCACTGAGAGGGCCCAGATTATATCTATCCGTCATCGGGATGGACAAATCCCACTGTTGATCCATATGCCTCAACTCATACTTTCTGGATACTTAATCCCACCTTTATAACCACCCATTTACGCAAGTGGTGTTTGATGTAATCAAAGTACCTTTCCGGTATAAGTGATTTACATGATCTCATGGTCATAAGGACTAGGTAACTATGTATCGAAAGCTTATAGCAAATAACTTAATGACGTGATCTTATGCTACGCTTAATTGGGTGTGTCCATTACATCATTCATATAATGACATAACCTTGTTATTAATAACATCCAATGTTCATGATCATGAAACGGTGATAATCTATTAATCAACAAGCTAGTTAAGAGGCTTACTAGGGACTCATTGTTGTTTACATAACACACATGTATCAATGTTTCGTTTAATACAATTATAGCATGGTATATAAACATTTATCATAAACACAAAGATATATAAGAACCACTTTTATTATTGCCTCTTGGGCATATCTCCAATAGTCTCCCACTTGCACTAGAGTCAATAATCTAGATTACATTGTAAGGTACCTAACACCCATGGTATTCTGGTGTTGGTCATGCTTTTCCCTAGGGAGAGCTTTAGTCAACGGATCTGCTACATTCAGATTAGTGTGTACTTTGCAAATCTTTACTTCTCCATCTTCGATGTACTCACGAGTCGAATGATAACGCAGCTTGATATGCTTCAGCCTCTTGTGTGATCTTGGTTCTTGTGCATTGGCGATGGCACCCATGTTGTCACAGTAGATGACTAGTGGGTCCAATGCACTAGGAACCACACCGAGCTCTACAATGAACCTCTTCATCCATACCACTTCTGATGAAGCGTCTGAAGCCGCTATGTACTCCGATTCTGTTGAAGACTTCGCCACCGTGCACTGCTTCGAGCTTGCCCAGCCTATCGCGAGCACCATTCAATATAAACACGTACCCAGACTGAGACTTAGAGTCATCAGGATCAGTGTTCCAACTTGCATCGGTGTAACCAGTTACAGCGAGCTCTTGGTCACCTCCATAACAAAGAAACATATCCTTAGTTATTTTCAAGTACTTCAGGATATTCTTGACCGTTGTCCAGTGTTCCATTCCTGGATCACTTTGATATCTGCTAGTCAAACTAACAACATGTGCTATATCCGGTCTAGTACATAGCATGGCATACATGATAGATCCTACTGCCGAGGCATAGGGGATCTTACTCATCCTTTCTCTTTCTCACTACAAGAAAAGTTGCCATTGCCGACGAAGTTGAAGTCACGCCGTGGTTGCTGGTGTACCATGGCCGACGATTTTGGGTCTCTCTGTTGTGCATGTCAAAACATTTTTTTCTTGTTTTTGAGGCCACCTAGCCCGACGAAAACGGCCAAAACGTTGCGTATGGTGGCCCGGGACGTGGTGCATCTCGAATTCTCGGGTTCGTCGGCCGAGTCAACGCAAATCCGCACCGCCGAGGGATGTAGGGCCCAGATGGCAGCCTCTCTAGCATTTTTTTTCTCGATCGAGCCATCTCGTTCAACGCTCTCCGATCGAGCCGTTTACGATGCAGGATCATGGGTCCCGCATGTCATCCTCTATGAACCAAAATTCTTTCTATTCTTGGATTTTTTTGACCCCCGATTTCTGGCTACTTCCTTTTTCTTTTGATCCCTTGCCGCCTTGGAAACGTTGAGACCGCTCGCTGCTGATTGGGACCCGCATGTCATCCTCTATGAGCAATCAACTTTCTTTTCTTGGAGTTTTTTTGGCACCTCAAATTTGGTCACTTGCCTTTTTCTTTCGATCCCCTGCCGCCTCTCAAACGGTGATACCGCTGCTGCTAAATCGGACCCGCATGTCATCCTCTATGTACTATAAAACTTTATTTTCTTGGATTTTTTGGCACCTCATATTTGGTCAGTTACCTTTTTGTTTCGATCCCCTGCCGCCTCTCAAACGGTGATACCGCTGCTGCTAAATGGGACCCGCATGTCATCCACTATGTACTATAAAACTTTCTTTTCTTGGATTTTTTTGGCACCTCATATTTGGTCACTTACCTTTTTCTTTCGATCCCGTGCCGCTTCTCAAACGGTGAGACCGCTGCTGCTAAATGGGACCCGCATGTCATCCTCTTTGTACTATAAAACTTTCTTTTCTTGAATTATTTTTGGATCCTGATATTTGGTCACTTGCCTTTTTCTTTCGATCTCATGCCACGTTTGAAACATTGAGGAACCTGCAGGATCATGGGACCCGCATGTCATCCTCTATGTACTATAAAAGTTCATTTTCTTGGTTTTTTCACCCTCTGATTTTTGGCTATTTCCTTTTTCTTTTGATCCCCTGTCGCCTTTGAAGCGTTGAGGACTCTGCTGGCTCATAGGTCCCACATGTCAGCCTCTATGTACAATCAAGTTTCTTTTCTTGAATTATTTTTGGATCCTGATATTTGGTCACTTGCCTTTTTCTTTCGATCTCATGCCACGTTTGAAACGTTGAGGAACCCTGTCGGCTCATGGGACCCGCATGTCATCCTCTATGTCCATCAACTTTCTTTTCTTGGATTTTTTTTGACCCACTAATTTCTGGCTACTTTCTTTTTCTTTTGATCTCAAGTCGCATTTGAAACGTTGGGACCGCTGCTGCAAAATGGGACCCGCATGTCATCATGTATGTACAATAAAAGTTTCTTTTCTTGGATTATTTTCCACCCTCTGATTTTTGGTCACTTGCCTTTTTCTTTCGATCTCATGCCGCCTTTGAAAACATTGAGGAACCTGCTGGCTAATGGGACCCGCATGTCATCCTCTATGTACTCTAAAAGTTTTTTCTTGAATTTTTTCTTTTGATCCCCTACCGCCTTGGAAACGTTGAGTAAGCTGCTGACTCATGGGACCCGCATGTCATCCTCTATGTACAATCAACTTTCTTTTTCTTTTGATCTCAAGCCGCATTTGAAACGTTGAGACCACTCGTCGCTAATTGGGACCCGCATGTCATCCTCTATGTACAATAAAGTTTTTTTCTTGGATTATCTTTGGCTCCCGATATTTTGTCACTTGCCTTTTTCTTTCGATCTCATGTCTGCCTTTGAAACGTTGAGTAAGATGTCTGGCTCATGGGTCCCGCATGTCATCCTCTACAAACAATAAAAGTTTCCTTTCTTGGAGTTATTTTTGACCCCTAATTTACTGGCTATTTGCCTTTTTCTTTTGATCTCCTGCCCCTTTGAAACGATGAGGACGCTGTTGGCAGGTCGGTCCCACATGTCATCCTCTGTGAACAATAAAAGTTTCCTTTGATGGATTTATTTTGAATCCCTAATTAATTTCTAGATATTTCCTTTTTTTCCTTTGATCCCATGCCGCCTTGGAATCGTTGAGGATGCTGCTGCATCATGGGTCCCGCATGTTATCCTCTCAGAACGGTAATTGTTTCTTTTCTTGGATTTTGTTTACCAAATGATTTTTGGCTTATTTTTCTTTCGATCTCTTTCCGCCTTTAAAACGTTGAGGACGCTGCTGGCTCACGGGTCCCACATGTCAGCCTCTATGAACAATAAACTCTGAGGATGCTGCTGCCTCATGGGTCCCGCATGTCATCCTCTTAGAACGAAAATGTTTCTTTTCTTGGATTTTGTACCAACATATTTTTGGTTTATTTTTTCTTTCCATCCCCTGCCGCCTTTAAAACGTTGATGACGCTGCTGGCTCATGGGTTCCCGATGTCAGCCTCCCCGTACAAGAAACATGTGATATCTTGATTATTTTGCAGACAATAAACAGTGTATTGCGCTCTGAGCTATTGCAAACGGATAAATTAAATCTTTATTTTTACATAAACAAACTTATATGTTGAATCTCCTTTTTTTTTGTTTTTGCGAAGCATAGGACTTTCCTGTTTTTTTTTTAGAAAATTCTGAACTTTCCTGTTTTGGAGTGAGCTGAAATTGTACGAGTCAAAAGGCCAAGCAGGATAGTTCGAAGGCCTAGATGTCCAGATGCAGCCCAATTGAAATCTTTCTTCTTAGATTTTTTTCACCCCTTGATTTCTGGCTACTTCATTTTTCTTTTGGTCCTGTGCCGCCTTGGAAACGTTGAGACCGCTGCTGCAAAATGGGACCCACATGTCATCCTCTATGTACAATAAAATTTCTTTTCTTGGATTATTTTTGGCTCCTGATATTTGGTCACTTGCCTTTTTGTTTCGATCCCGTGCAGCCTCTCAAACAGTGATACCGCTGCTGCTAAATGGGACCCGCATGTCATCCTCTATGTACAATCAAGTTTCTTTTCTTGATTTATTTTTGGCTCCTGATATTTGTTCACTTGCCTTTTTCTTTCGATCTCATGCCATGTTTGAAACGTTGAGGAACCTACAGGATCATGGGACCCGCATGTCATCCTCTATGCACTATAAAACTTTATTTCTTGAATTATTTGTGGCTCCTCATATTTGGTCACTTGCCTTTTTTCTTTCGATCTCATGCCACGTTTGAAACGTTGAGGAACCTGCTGGCTCATGGGACCCGCATGTCATCCTCTATGTGCTATAAAAGTTTATTTCTTGTATTTTTTTCACCCTCTGATTTTTGGCTATTTCCTTTTTCTTTTGATCCCCTGCCGCCTTGGAAACGTTGAGTAAGCTGCTGATTCATGGGACCCGCATGTCATCCTCTATGTACAATCAACTTTCTTTTTCTTTTGATCTCAAGCCGCATTTGAAACGTTGAGACCGCTGCTGCTAAATGGGACCCGCATGTCATCCTCTATGTACAATAAAGTTTCTTTTCTTGGATTATCTTTGGCTCCTGATATTTTGTCACGTGCCTTTTTTCTTTCGATCTCATGCCGCCTTAGAAACGTTGACTAAGCTGCTGGCTCATGGGTCCCGCATGTCATCCTCTACGAACAATAAAAGTTTCCTTTCTTGGAGTTATTTTTTGACCCCTAATTTATGGCTATTTGGCTTTTTCTTTTGATCACCTGCCCCCTTTGAATCGATGAGGACTCTGTTGGCAGGTCGGTCCCACATGTCATCCTCTATGAACAATAAAAGTTTCCTTTGGTGGATTTATTTTTGACCCCTAATTAATTTCTGGCTATTTCCTTTTTTTTTCTTTTGATACCCTGCCGCCTTGGAATCGTTGAGGATGCTGCTGCCTCATGGGTCCCGCATGTCATCCTCTCAGAACGGTAAATATTTCTTTACTTGGATTTTGTTTACCAACTGATTTTTGTCTTATTTTTCTTTTCGATCTCCTGCCGCCTTTAAAACGTTGTCGAGAGGCTGCTGGCTCACGGGTCCCACATGTCAGCCTCTATAAACAATAAACGTTGAGGATGCTGCCTCATGGGTCCCGCATGCCATCCTCTCAGAACGATAAATGTTTTCTTTTCTTCGATTTTTTACCAACATATTTTTGGTTTTTTTTTCATCCCCTGCCGCCTTTAAAACGTTGACGACGCTGCTGGCTCATGGGTCCCCGATGTTAGCCTCCCCGTACAACAAACATGTGATATCTTGATTATTTTGCAGACAATAAACATTGTATTTCGCTCTGAGCTATTGCAAACGGATAAATTAAATATTTATTTTTACATAAACAAACTTATATGTTGAATCTCCTTGTTTTGTGTTTTTGCGAAGCATAGGACTTGCCTGTTTTTTTAGATAAATCCGAACTTTCCTGTTTTGGAGTGGGATGAAATTGTACGAGTTAAAATGCCCAGCAGGATAGTTCGAAGGCCCAGATGTCCAGATACAGCCCAATTGAAATCTTTCTTTTCTTGGATTTTTTCACCCCCTGATTTCTGGCTACTTCATTTTTATTTTGGTCCTGGGCCGCCTTGGAAACGTTGAGACCGCTGCTGCAAAATGGGACCCGCATGTCATCCTCTATGTACAATAAAATTTCTTTTATTGGATTAATTTTGGCTCCTGATATTTAGTCACTTGCCTTTTTCTTTCAATCTCATGCCGAGTTTGAAACGTTGAGGAACCTGCTGGCTCATGGGTCCCGCATGTCATCCTCTATGAACAATAAAAGTTTCCTTTGTTGGATTTATTTTTTACCCCTAATTTCTGGCTATTTGCCTTTTTATTTTAATCCCCTGCCCCCTTTGAAACGATGACGATGCAGCTTGCAGGTCGGTCCCACATGTCATCCTCTATGAACAATAAAGGTTTCCTTTGATAGAGTTATTTTTGACCCTAATTAATTTCTTGCTATTTCCTTTTTTTATTTTGATCCTCTGCCGCCTTGGAATAGTTGAGGATGCTGCTGCCTCATGGGTCCCGCATGTCATCCTCTCAGAAAGGTAAATGTTTCATTTCTTGGATTTGTTACCAACTGATTACTGGCTTTTTTGTTTGTTTCGATCTCCTGCCACCTTTAAAACGTTGACGACGCTGCTGGTTCATGGGTCCCCAATGTCAGCCTCCCCGTACTGCAAATCCTCTTTATGCAAAGGTTGTATTTCTAGCTAGATAGGTAAGGTGGATTCGAATCTGCCGTGGTTCAGGCAGCTTAGGTAAGCCTTCTTGCAATGATTAATGGAACTAGTGTATAGCAAGGTCAAGACATGTGGCTCGGTGTAATGAATCGATTTGAATCATGTTGTGGATTCAATCTGATAGTTCTCTAACAGGTCAACCAAAATATAAATTAAGTTTTTTCTAAAACGGAAATGCAAATTAAGATGAACACAAACATTAGTTATCATAATAGCTGATCATACATACATACTTGCTAAGAGCAAAAGCTTGCCAGAGTTTTACCACCCATACAATTAATTGGCAGTTCAGATAATATAACCTTATATAAGTATAACTACAAATGCATTTGCTAAGGGCTCATGGGACAACAGAACTAGACAACTGCAAACTTTATGACCAGCATGTCACATCGGCATCGAAAGATCTTGACCTTCAACTTTGATCCAATGCGAAGTTTGGCACCGTCAATGAACTTTTTCCACCTGGAAGTAACAGCCAAGCGGCCATCTCGTGGACTGACGGAGTACCGTCCCTCCACGGTGAGACCTTCACTCTCCATGACGAGGGAAATCTTGCCCCTTCGGCTAGCATTGAGATCCTTGGAGATACTTTTAGGCAATTTCTTATTCAAAGTAAGAGATACCACCAAAAATTAGTCAATGGCACCAATGCACTAAAGACTGAACCATGTGAGACTTTGAGCAGAGAAGACATCAAGATAAGAGCAGTTATGCTGTCATATACTCACGAACATAGCCTTCAGATGCGTCCTGGTCAAGCACACGGGTGGCCACGGCAATGAGCTGAGTCCTCGGTGATCTGGCTGGGGCAGGTGCAGGAGCCTGGGCTGGTACACGAGCCGGTGCCGATGCGGGAGACTGCCGGGCGGGTGCAATAAACGGTGCCTCTAGAGGAACCGGTGCCGATGCGGGAGACCGTTGGGCAGGTGCGGTAACGGTGCGGCTAGAGGAACCGGTGTCGATGCGGGGAGCCTCGCCGGGCGAGTGTAGTATATGGGGCCTCTACGAGGAACCAATGCTGATGTAGGGGCCTGTCTGGGTAGATGCGATGAACGAGCTGGTACAGGAACCGGTGCTGATGCAGGAGAGTGGGAAGCCGGTGCCGGTCTTGGTGTGGGTGCCCTTTGTGACATCCGCTCTTGTTCCATCAGGGGATCTGCAGCTTTGATCATGTTAAACCCAGCAAGCTAGAACAGAGGGAATGGTTTAGAACAACTGCTCAGAATGCAGTAATCAAAGGATATGAGTACAAAAAGTTACATATTATATATTTGGAAGTGTCTCCAACTCTGTAAGAAGTTACGTATATCTGCCCGTTTGAGTTTCTGATCCTCAGCTCGTCGCCCTTCTTCAGACCGTAGTCAAAAGCAAACTTTCTCCAATCATGTCCATACAAATATGTGATGGCCTGCGTCTTGTATACATACACCTCATAGACCGTGTAGGTGTTCATCAATTTGCCATTTCCATGCATAGTGAAAGACCCTTCATGCGGACACATCTGGTTAATCATTGGACGAAGTTCACAAGGTACAGTCAGCAGGTGAAAATTGATACTAATGTAAGAAGCAGGGAAGACTAAAAACAAGACTTTACTATATGCCAATTCATGCTAAACCACTGAGAATACATACCTGTAACTCTGTGAAGGAGTTATTAGAAAGGTAGATAGAGCCATAGGAGGTGTTATATGCGGGGTATGTACATGGGCCCGCCATATTCCCGCAAGCTCGGCATCGGGATGGTGAAGAAAACATGAGAGGTACTACTGGTGCGTAGCGCTGAATGTAAGTGGAAGAATTAGGTTGTGTAAAGTGCATAGTTCAGAGCAATGCAAATGTTGACAAGAGAGTGCATAACACTATGTTACAAACTGAACAGTCAAAATTTAGTGTATGATGAATATAAGCATGCTAATTTGGCGTTTCCGAATTCCACAAAACATTAGACAGAGCCGGTGATAATATCAGACATAAATCATGGCATGTATATGTGGCTTAAGAAAATATAACCGAACCCTTGGATGGTTACGGCCCGGCTGGTCCTTGGACTTGAGCTTATATAAGCATCCATAAGGTGGGGCTGACAGTAACTTGGTGGCAGCCTCTGCAGATGCCTCATCAGCAGCAGTTGTAATCCTTTTAACCAATGAAGGCTTAGCAGTTTCAGTCTACATATGAAAATTGAAGAGCAACAGACATCAGCAGTGATATATAAAATGAATCTATGATACACTGATGCATATAGTGCTGGATGTAAGTGGAAGAATAGGGTTGTGTGTGTTTCTGAACTATTGGTAAGCATTAGACAAAGCCGGCAATAAACAGACAAATCAAATCATGTATGAGAATTAAGAAAATATACCTGCTTACTGAAAAGGATACCACCCAGCTGGCCCGTGGCCTTGTGCTTGAGGAGGTTTTCAGAAGATGGTGGCGGCACCATCGTCTTCACAGCAGCCTCATCAGGATCATTTTTTTCCCATTTGAGTAGAGGCACAAAAGCTTCATCCTGCATATGAATAGCAACATAACTCATCATTGATATTTAATAAATCTATGAGAGACTGATGCAAGTAGTGCGGGATGTAAGTGGAAGAATAGGGTTGTGCATAGACAACAGTTGACAACAATGCAAATGATTACAAAAGAAGCCAACAGAAGTCAACAGTTTATATACTGGATGAGACAGACTGAAAAGTGAAAAATTAGTGTATGATGATTGTAAGCAAACGCAATGTTTCTGAACCTTTGCTAAGCATTAGGCAAATCCAACAATAATTAAACAGATAATAATAAAATCATGTATGTGGATTAAGAAAATATACCAGATTCATTAAAAGGTCACCACCCAGCTGGCCCATGGCCTCGTGCTTGTAGAGGTTTTCGGATGATGGTGCCGGCACCATCGTCCTCACAGCAGCCTGATGACCCACAAGTATAGGGGATCGCAACAGTCTTCGCGGGAAGTAAAACCCAATTTATTGATTCGACACAAGGGGAGACAAAGAATACTTGAAAGCCTTAACATCGGAGTTGTCAATTCAGCTCCACCTGGAAACAGACTTGCTCGCAAGAGTTTTTTAGTAGTAACATTTTATAGCAGTAGCAGTAGTGAAATAACAGCAGCGGAGTAACAGAGATAGCAGTAGTGATTTTAGTAAACAACAGGATTAAAATACTCTAGGCACAGGGATGGATGACGGGCGTTGCATGGATGAGAGAAACTCATGTAACAATCAAAGCAGGGCATTTGCAGATAATAATAAAATGGTGTCCAAGTACTAAGCAATCCATAGGCATGTGTTCCGTATATAGTCGTACGTGCTCGCAATGAGAAACTTGCACAACATCTTTTGTCCTACCAGCCGGTGGCAGCCTGGCCTCTAGGGAATCTACTGGATATTAAGGTACTCCTTTTAATAAAGTACCGGAGCAAAGCATTAACACTCCGTGAACACATGTGATCCTCACATCACTGCCATCCCCTCCGGTTGTCCCAATTTCTATCACTTCGGGGCCTCGGGTTCCTGACAGCGACATGTGTATACAACTTGCAGGTAAGATCATAAAACTATGCATATCATGATGAAACAATAACATGTTCAGATCTGAGATCATGGCACTCGGGCCCTAGTGACAAGCATTAAGCATAACAAGTTGCAAAAATATCATCAAAGTACCAATTACGGACACTAGGCACTATGCCTAACAATCTTATGCTATTACATGACCAATCTCATCCAATCCCTACCATCCCCTTCAGCCTACAGCGGGGTAATTACTCACACATGGATGGGGGAAACATTGCTGGTCGATGGAGAGGCGTCGGTGGTGATGATGGCGATGATCTCCTCCAATTCCCCGTCCCGGCGGAGTGCCAGAACGGAGTTTCTGGTCCCGAGATGGAGTTTCGCGACGGTGGCGGCGTACTGGGAGGTTTCTGGCGACTTCGACTTCTCGTCTCGCGTTTTTAGATCGAAACCCTTAAGTAGTTCAGAGGAGGGCGTCAGAGGGCAGCCGAGGGGGCCACAAGCTAGGCGTCGCGCCCCCCCTCCAGGCCGCGCCGGCCTAGCGTCTGGGGGCCCTGGGCCTCCCCCAGGCCTGCCCTTCTGGCTCCGTGATTCTTTTGGTAAAATAGGCCCTTTGATATAAATTCTGAGGATTTTCCCGAAAGTTGAATTTTTGCACAAAAACGAGACACTAGGGCAATTCTGCTAAAAACAGCGTTAGTCCGTGTTAGTTGTATCCAAAATACACAAATTAGAGGCAAAACAATAGCAAAAGTGTTCGGGAAAGTAGATACGTTTTGGACGTATCAACTCCCCCAAGCTTAGCTTATTGCTTGTCCTCAAGCAATTCAGTTAACAACTGAGTTCGATAAAAGAACTTTCACGAACACATTTGTTCATATGATGTAATTATTCTCATGACATGGACAAGTGCTTAGGCAATTCATAATAAGATACATGCAAATAAGATCATCCAATAGCTATGTCAATCATGGAAAGGTACCAACAAATTAATAATAAGCATCATGAATCATGTCTATCGACGAGGATTCCAATGTTCATAAAAGGATATGATAAAGTGGTATCTCGCTTGCCCGTATTTGAATAGCAAAACATAAATGCTCAGGCACCTCTGAAATTCATAGAAAGACTAGAAATAGAGATTGTCAAAGATAAAAGTATCAAAGTTATACCACAATCAATCATATTTTGGGACAAGCATATTATACTAAGAATGACAGTTGTGCTCTCAAGAAAGTGCTCAAAGAAAGGATGGAGACACAACATGAAAGTAAAAGATTGACCCTTCGCAGAGGGAAGCAGGGATTAACATGCGCTAGAGCTTTTCATTTTTTAAACAGGAGTAAAATTATTTTGAGAGGTGTTTGTTGTTGTCAACGAATGGTAATGGGTACACCAACTACCTCGCCAACCAGACTTTCAAGAGCGGCTCCCATGAAGGATGTTATTTCTACCAGCAAGGTAGATCATCCCTCTTCTCTTTTGTTTACACACGTATTTTAGTTTTATTATGGGTGACACTCCCCCCAACCTTTGCTTACACAAGCCATGGATAACCGAATCCTCGGGTGCCTTCCATCAATCTCATACCATGGAGGAGTGTCTATTTGCAAAATTATGTTGCTTACTGATGAATCAGAGCAAAACATGTGAAGAGAATTATTAATGAAGTTTGATTAATCGGGGTTGGGAGCCCCGTTGCCAGCTCTTTTTGCAAAATTATTGGATAAGCGGATGTGCCACTAGTCCATTATGAAAGTCCGTCAAGAGTAAATGACAAGGTTGAAAGATAAACACCACATACTTCCTCATGAGCTATAAAACATTGACACAAATTGAGAAGCATTTTGAAGGTTTAAAGGTAGCGCATGAGAATTTACTTGGATTGGTTTGAAATGCCATGCATAGGTATTTATGGTGGACACTTTGGAACAACTTGGTTTTCAGGGGTTTGGAAGCACGAGCAGCGTTCCTGCTCAATACAAGTGAAGGCTAGCAATAGACTGGGGAGCGACAATCAAGAGAGCAGTCACTGTCATAATCATGCTTGCGGCAAAATAAATTAACGGGGGCATAAAAGTGATACAAGAACTCTGAAGCAAAGTAAATCATCGAGGCTTAATTGACTTTTGTTCAGTCATAGCATGCGTGAGCATGTGCCAAGTCAATTCGAATGAATTATTCAGAGGAGGATACCACAATGTCATACCTATTTATGAATAAAAAAATGCAAGCAAACATCTATGACATGCTACTCATATTAATAAACTGGAGCTAAACATGAGAGATCATGAACTACTAGACTTTCTTAAATGACATATACCTCACATGAACCAACTAAGCATGCTCACATGGATGAGTATATGTACAAAATGAAAAAATAGAGTTCATACCAGCCTCTCACCACAGTCGAGTTGTCGTAGATCGTCATTATTGCCTTTCACTTGTGTAGCTTGGATAATATGAAATGAAAACCTCGCTCCAGCCACCGAAGACCATTGAACTCATAATGAACTTTACAAAACCAAATAAGAACAGCAAATATTTTTGGTGTTTTTGAATTGGAAACAAGAACAAAAGGAAACAAGCAAACAAAGCAAAATCTTTTTGGATTTTCTTATAGCAAACCAACGATAGCAAATAAAGCAAAATAAAAGTAAGAAACCAAAATAAACAAGTGGTGAAGAGAAACAACAGAAATATTTTTGGTCTTTTTGTGTTTTAGGAAAGAAACAAAGCAAAGACAAGAAAAGGAAAACTAGAAGAGTCGCATAAACACAAAGCAGCAGGAATTCGTCAAACTTGACAGCAGTGCAGTAATCTATTTTTAAGAAAATGTTCCGCTGCTCAGATCGAAAAGTGCTCAACTAATGAAAGTTAGACAACAACCTGGGGAACATGCACAAAAATTGGCTTCGCAAAATAACGTTCTGGATATTTTTGAGATTTTTTTTGGTAACAGCCCAGAATCTGTTTTTCAGGCAGCACTTCCCCAAATATCATCTCCCTCTCATTAGAAAACCACTTAAAGAAACTAAACAAGTATATACAAGTATCCAGCAACCATAATATGCAAAGAATGAGTGATGCCAGTATACCTCCCCCCAATCTTAGGCTTTTGGCCTAAGTGGAGTTCAATCCCAACGGCGCCAGAAAATAGTCTTGATGACCCACAAGTATAGGGGATGTGGCAAATTTAGGATCAAGAGACAGCTTATATCTAACAGTATATTGTGCGAGAAACTTTTTAATTTTTCTTGCATCAGCAGTAGCATTGCATCTATTAATAAATCATCATCAAGTTCCACATAATCCTCATCAGGATCATCACTAGAATAATCAACAGACTCAGGTGAATTAACAGGTGTAGCATCATTAGGAGTTTTAGTATTTTCAATTTGTCTAGACCTAGCAATTGTAGCATCTAGAAAAGATCCCAATGAACCACTATCATCAAGCACAGCAGAAACATTATCAATATTATGAGATTTTTTAGATTCAGCACAAGTACCAGCAAGTGAAGCTTGCGGCGGTGAAACAAGTTGACTCATCACAGATGGTGAATCAAGAGCAGCAGAGGTACTCAAAGTTGTACCTTTTCTTGTAGTGGATGGTAATATGGCGACTTTAGGATCGCGAGATTTACCCATGATGGAGAATTTGCAGCGAACAATATCAATCCAAGTGAACTTTCAAATAAAGCTATGCTCCCGGCAACGGCGCCGTGAAAATAGTCTTGGTGACCCACAAGTATAGGGGATCGCAACGAGTCTTCGCGGGAAGTAAAACCCAATTTATTGATTCGACACAAGGGGAGACAAAGAATACTTGAAAGCCTTAACAACGGAGTTGTCAATTCAGCTGCACCTGGAAACAGACTTGCTGGCAAGAGTTTATCAGTAGTAACAGTTTATAGCAGTAGCAGTAGTGAAATAACAGCAGCAGAGTAACAGAGACAGCAGTAGTGATTTTAGTAAACAGCAGGATTAAAATACTGTAGGCACAGGGATGGATGACGGGCGTTGCATGGATGAGAGAAACTCATGTAACAATCAAAGCGGGGCATTTGCAGATAATAATAAAACGGTGTCCAAGTACTAAGCACTCCATAGGCATGTGTTCCGTATATAGTCGTACGTGCTCGCAATGAGAAACTTGCACAACATCTTTTGTCCTACCAGACGGTGGCAGCCGGGCCTCTAGGGAATCTACTGGATATTAAGGTACTCCTTTTAATAAAGTACCGGAGCAAAGCACTAACACTCCGTGAACACATGTGATCCTCACATCACTGCCATCCCCTCCGGTTGTCCCAATTTCTGTCACTTCGGGGCCTCGGGTTCCGGACAGCGACATGTGTATACAACTTGCAGGTAAGATCATAAAACTATGCATATCATGATGAAACAATAACAAGTTCAGATCTGAGATCATGGCACTCGGGCCCTGATACGCGTACAGCACGCGACCGTTGGGAACCCCAAGAGGAAGGTGTGATGCGTACAGCGGTAAGTTTTCCCTCAGTAAGAAACCAAGGTTTATCGAACCAGTAGGAGCCAAGAAACACGTTGAAGGTTGATGGCGGCGAGATGTAGTGCGGCGCAACACCAGGGATTCCGGCGCCAACGTGGAACCTGCACAACACAAGCAAAGTACTTTGCCCCAACGAAACAGTGAGGTTGTCAATCTCACCGGCTTGCTGTAACAAAGGATTAGATGTATAGTGTGGATGATGATTGTTTGCAGAAAACAGTAGACCAAGTATTGCAGTAGATTGTATTCGATTAAAAGAATGGACCGGGGTCCACAGTTCACTAGTGGTGTCTCTCCCATAAGAATAAGCATGTTGGGTGAACAAATTACAGTTGGGCAATTGACAAATAGAGAGGGCATGACAATGCACATACATGATATGATGAGTATAGTGAGATTTAATTGGGCATTACGACAAAGTACATAGACCGCTATCCAGCATGCATCTATGCCTAAAAAGTCCACCTTCGAGGTTATCATCCGAACCCCTTCCGGTATTAAGTTGCAAACTACGGACAATTGCATTAAGTATGGTGCGTAATGTAATCAACAACTACATCCTCGGACATAGCATCGATGTTTTATCCCTAGTGGCAACAGCACATCCACAACCTTAGAACTTTCGTCACTCGTCCCGCATTTAATGGAGGCATGCACCCACTATCGAGCATAAATACTCCCTCTTGGAGTTAAGAGTAAAAACTTGGCCGAGCCTCTACTAATAACGGAGAGCATGCAAGATCATAAACAACACATAGGTAATAGATTGATAATCAACATAACATAGTATTCTCTATCCATCGGATCCCAACAAACACAACATGTAGCATTACAGATAGATGATCTTGATCATGTTAGGCAGCTCACAAGACCCGACAATGAAGCACAATTAGGAGAAGACGACCATCTAGCTACTGCTATGGACCCATAGTCCAGGGGTGAACTACTCACTCATCACTCCGGAGGCGACCATGGCGGTGAAGAGTCCTCCCGGGAGATGATCCCCCTCTCCGGCAGGGTGCCGGAGGCGATCTCCTGAATCCCCCGAGATGGGATTGGCGGCGGCGGCGTCTCTGGAAGGTTTTCCGTATCGTGGCTCTCGGTACTGGGGCTATTGCCGACGAAGACTTAAGTAGGCGGAAGGGCAGGTCAGGAGGCGTCACGGGGGACCCACACGCTAGGGCCGTGCGGGCCCTCCTTGGGCCGCGCCGCCCTAGTGTGGCGGCGCCCCGTGGCCCCACTTCGTCTCTCCCTCGGACTTCTAGAAGCTTCGTGGCAAAATAGGACCCTGGGCGTTGATTTCGTCCATTTCCGAGAATATTTCCCTACTAGGATTTCTGAAACCAAAAACAGCAGAAAACAGCAACTGGCTCTTCGGCATCTCGTTAATAGGTTAGTGCCGGAAAATGCATAAATATGACATAAAGTGTGCATAAAACATGTAGGTATCATCAATAATGTGGCATGGAACATAAGAAATTATCGATACGTCGGAGACGTATCAGCATCCCCAAGCTTAGTTCATGCTCGTCCCGAGCAGGTAAACGATAACAAAGATAATTTCTGGAGTGACATGCCATCATAACCTTGATCATACTATTGTAAGCATATGTAATGAATGCAGCGATCAAAGCAATGGTAATGCAATGAGTAAACAAATGAATCATAAAGCAAAGACTTTTCATGAATAGTACTTTCAAGACAAGCATCAATAAGTCTTGCATAAGAGTTAACTCATAAAGCAATAAATCAAAGTAAAGGTATTGAAGCAACACAAAGGAAGATTAAGTTTCAGCGGTTGCTTTCAACTTATAACATGTATATCTCATGGATAGTTGTCAATGCAAAGTAATATAACAAGTGCAATATGCAAGTATGTAGGAATAAATGCACAGTTCACACAAGTGTTTGCTTCTTGAGGTGGAGAGAAATAGGTGAACTGACTCAACATAAAAGTAAAAGAAAGTGTCAACACCCGGATTTTTAAGTCCAGATGCCTATTATGCCGTACATCGCAATCCCATGAATAATGTTTTTGCGAGACATAATAGTAAGTAGCATAGAGTCATCATTTATTACAACACATATTGTCTTACAACCATAGATCACATGATCCAATATTACACGAATATATTGTTCAACAACACAAATAGTAGCGGAAGCGAAGTAGTAGTGGACTATCTATTCCACAGGCAACGCTTGACGTTAGAAGACGATCCTAGTTATCGTAGACGTCCTGTTGTCCGTCATCCTGATACTGGTGCTCTCTTTCATAGTCTGGCATTTGAATAGCCAGGGCAAAGCCATGAGTACTTTAAGGTACTCGCAAACTAACACTAGAGTAATTACTTAGTAAGTGTAGTAAGGGGGTGCTAAGCTCTAGGTTTATTTGCATAAAGCCAAGTTTTAGTTTGATAAACATTTAGTAAAGCCTTATCATGTGCTAGACTAACTCAAGTGGGAACATTAGTGTCATTCCCACAACTCATTATGGTTCACCTCAATATCACCTTTCAATTCATCATTCCTTTTTAAGATCAAAACTTATGATAACGGAGATAGTATGGCCTTTCCAATCATCCGTAACCGTGGACACGGCTATTCGAATAGGTTTAACACTCTGCAGAGGTTGTACTCTTGTGCCACAACTTTTGATTACATCCGTCGAGGATAACCCCGAATCATCGTAACACAGTACGCAGATCATCAACCATAACCTTTCACTTGTATATGCTAGTATGCGCACCTCTCCCCATGAGCTTGGCCTCCCGGTGAAAACCGCAGTTAACCCGGGAACTGCACAGGGCTTGGGCCGTACATTCACCTCATATTAACATCGTTCCAACTTAACGGAGGCAGCCTCGGCATAACCCCTATGATGCTTGTTTAGAGGGAACCCATACTAAAATACACAAGTTTCTAGTTAAGCCCTACCCATAATCAGGTATTGTGGGGGTACTTGTATAATTGGAAGGGTATCGCATTCAAACCCAATCATCAATTTTATCAAAAATCACCATCTTCTCTTGTTCATATTCACCTTCAGCTTTACATTCTTTCCAAAGTCATTTCACTTCACCATGTTCCCATCTAGAGTAGTCAATTTTAGTTGATTAGCACTAGCAACTATTTCATGAGGGGTGCTATCTAGCTTTGAACTGTGCTAAGCTAACTTCAATATTGTTCTACTCTAGACCAAGTGAATCCTAAATCAAAAAGTACTTTGAAATAAATACGCAAAAGTAAATGTAAAGTAAAAAACATGGGATAGGTAAGACATAATGTAAAAGGGTGATGGTGCCTTGCTCTTGTAGAGCTATGCACTTGTGTTTAGCAAGGGTTAGCTTGCCTTGAGCTGAGTAGTTATCGAAGTTCTCCTCTTCTTCTTGGGAGTAAGCTTCCTCCTCTTGGTAGTCCTCGTTACTAGCGTCTATATACGAATACGAGGTATAAATACTAATCCAAGCTCATATACTAAACTAAAAACACTCAAAAGAATCCACCCACTAATCCTATCATCAATCAAACATGGCATGGTGGATTATTTGGTTAGTTCTTATTTAAGAGGAAAATAATTTCCTCTCATTATTCATATTTCTTTAACTTGGGTATTTAGATCCTTAGAGAAATTAATTTCTTCTCAATACATCTTATTAAGATTTAATCTCTTCATATAATAATCAGGTATGAAATATAGGTTGACCAAAGTCAACATTCCATATCTATTATATGTGAGTATAATTTAATTGAAGTGCTACACTTCACATAGTTTTAATACTAACATTTAAATGAATTAAAATCTCTAAGTAATAATTATCAGAGGTTCATTAGCCTAAGTCATCCCCCTGGTTATATTACTTAGGATGAAGATTTAAATGAGAGAGTAGCTCTCATATTATTTGTTGAATTTGAATTTCAAGTTTAATTGCACTAGAATTGACTACATAGCCATTTAATTTGATCTAGTCCATGATCATACAAACAACCTGTCTATGTTATTGCATAATCAATTAGAGGACATCATTTGTGATTTATTAGAGTTGGAATCAATTCAAAATCTATTATGGTTAAAATTTAAATAAGGTTTGAATGTACAAAAGTCTCTGTCTTGTTATTTTTATCAAATTAAATCTACTTTGAATTGGAGGTGGGACCTATGGCATTTGTTAGATAATTTCATGGGCTTTCCAACGGTATAAGGTTTGCTAGATTTGGTTTGGTAGAATTCAAACCATTCAAAAATTACTTATATCTTCCTTTGTATTGCTTCGATGCCTTTACTTTGAATCTATTGCTTTATGAGTTAACTCTTGTGCAAGAATTTTGATGCTTGTCTTGAAAGTACTATTCATGAAAAGTTTTGCTATATGTTATCTATTTGTTAGCAACTATAGATCATTGCCTTGAGTCACTTCATTCATTTCATATGCTTTGTAATAGTATGATCAAGGTTATGTAAGTAGCATGTCAGTACATAAATTATTCTTTTTATCGTTTACCTGCTCGGGACGAGCAGGAACTAAGCTTGGGGATGCTGATACGTCTCCAACGTATCCATAATTTCTGATGTTCCATGCTTGTTTTATGACAATACTTACATGTTTTTCTTGCACTTTATAATGATTTCATGCTATTTTCGGAACTAACCTATTAACAAGATGCCACGAGTGCGGTTCTGTTTTCTGCTGTTTTTGGTTCCAGAAAGGCTGTTCGGGGAATATTCTCGGAATTGGACGAAATCAACGCCAAAGATCTTATTTTTCCCGGAAGGCTCCAGAACACCGAAGGAGAGTCGGAGGAGAGCCAGGGGCCCCCACACCATAGGGCCGCGCGGGCCACACCCTGGCCGCGCCGGCCTGTGGGGAGGCCACCCTGTCGACCCTCCTGCGCCGCCTCTTCGCCTATATAACCCCTTTCGACCTAAAAACACAGTACAAATTGACGAAACTCCAGAAAGACTCCAGGGGCGCCGCCACCATCGCGAAACTCCAATTCGGGGGACAGAACTCTCTGTTCCGGCACCCTGCCGGGACGGGGAAGTGCCCTCGGAAGCCATCTCCATCAACGCCACCGCCTCCATCATGCTCCGTGAGTAGTTCCCCCATGGACTACGGGTTCTAGCAGTATCTAGTCGGTATTCTCTCCTCCATGTACTTCAATACAATGATCTCATGAGCTGCCTTACATGATTGAGATCCATCTGATGTAATCGGTGTTGTGTTTGTTGGGATCCGATGGATGATACATTATGATTAGTCTATCTATAAAGTTTGTGAAGTTATTGTTGCTGCAATCTTGTTATGCTTAATGCTTGTCACTAGGGCCCGAGTGGCATGATCTTAGATTTAAGCTCTATAATTATTGCTTAGATTGTATCTACAAGTTGTATGCACATGTCATTATCCGGAACCAAAGGCCCCGAAGTGACAAGAATCGGGACAACCGGAGGGGATGGCGGTGATGTGAGGGGCACATGTTTTCACGGAGTGTTAATGCTTTGCTCCGGTACTCTATTAAAAGGAGTACCTTAATATCCAGTAGATTCCCTTGAGGCCCGGCTGCCACCGGCTGGTAGGACAAAAGATGTTGTGCAAGTTTCTCATTGCGAGCACGTACGACTATATACGGAAAACATGCCTACATGATTAATGATCTTGATGTTCTTTCTTAATGCTTTGATTCCTATCAATTGCCCAACTGTAATTTGTTCACCCAACACTTGTCACTTATTGGAGAGTTACCACTAGTATAGATCGCTGGGAACCCCGGTCCATTTTTCATCATCATATACTTGTTCTATATGTCATTGGAAGTAGTATCAACTATTTTCTGGTGCCATTGCTCATGTGTTACTATTACTGCTGCTGTGTTACTGTTACTACTGCTCTCATATTACTGCTACTTTCACATCACCCCTGTTGCTAGTGCTTTTCCAGGTGCAGCTGAATTGACAACTCAGTTGTTAAGGCTTATAAGTATTCTTTACCTCCCCTTGTGTCGAATCAATAAATTGGGTTTTACTACCCGCGAAGACTGCTGCGATCCCCTATACTTGTGGGTCATCAAGACTGTTTTCTGGCGCCGTTGCCGGGGAGGCATAGCTCTACTCATAAGTTCACCTGGGGAGTACACTCTACCTCTCTCTCTGTTTTATTTTATTTTGTTTTGCTTAGTTTACTTTTGTCTAGTTTATTTGTGCTTAGTTTATTTCTGTCTAGTATTATTTTGCGTAGTTTACTTTTGCTTAGTTTATTTTTGTCTTGTTTTATTTTCCTCATATACCCAAAAATCCATAAAAATTTGAAAAATAAAAAAATTAAAAACTGATGTTATGGGAGAACCAACAACCTACTTGGAGCTTATAGAATGTTATAATAATTATAGAGAATCAAGAACTGGTAAAGTAATGAGTGCTATGATAGAAAAATTGAATACAATGGCTAAAATCTTGCTTAAATGCCATGATATAAACTGTTGCTCTCAACAGGATACTAAACATCTTAAATTTCAATGTGGCTTTAGTGAGGAATTTTTAATTAAGAACTATAATCGGAATTGCTATATTCATTATGGGTTCGAAGAGGTAGAACAATTTGTCTTATTTATGGGAGCCTCCGAGATAGAATCCTTCATGGTTGAGAATTATGAAACTTGTGTTGTTTGTAAGGACCTTAAAGATTATGTCTCTACTATCCTTAATTCTTGCATAGAATGCTACAGTAGGAATCCTTATATCCTTGATTATAAAGAGAGACTCATTAATGCACAAGAATGCACTCACAATTTGCAGGAACCGGTGGAAGAAGAAATTGATGAACCTGAAAGCTCATTGGATGAAAAAGAGGAGGAAATTGATGAACTAGAAAGCTCATTGGATGAAAAAGAAGAAGAGAGCGACGAACAAAAGGAGGAAGAATGGATTAGCTACCCATGCCAACCTTCTAATGAGAGTAACTCTTTATCTCTTACATTATTTGATTGTCCTCCATGCTTACCGAAAGAGGTTGAATGTTAAGTTCCTGTGGATTCTCTTGAAATATTGCCTATGAGTAAAACTTGTGAGAATAATTATGCTACTGTTATTTATGATAATCCATGCTACTTTGATAAATCTTATGATAATGCTTTGTTTGTGCCTGATGTCGAAATGCATGGTACTAAAGAATTTTGCTTGGCAAATATTTATGATAAAGCTCTAGATGATGGTCCTATGTTACTTGATAATATTAATTGTACTATTAATGAAAATGGGATTGGAGAGTTCTTGACTTTATCTATGAGTCCCATATCTTTTGAGATTGATCAACTACCTTGTTATATTATTAATAAAAGTGAGTTTGAAAGTTTTAATTCCACTATTCTTGAACTTGATAAAAATTATATGTTTATGTATCATGAAAAGTATGCTGCATGTGATAGTTATATTGTTGAGTTTGTTCATGAAGCTACTGAAAATTATTATGAGAGAGGAAAATATGGTTGTAGAAATTTTCATGGTGCTAAAACACCTCTCTATATGCTTAAAATTTTGAAGTTACACTTGTTCTATCTTCTTATGCTTGTCACTTTGTTCTTCATGAATTTATTTGTGTACAAGATTACTTTGCATAGGAAGCATGTTAGACTTAAATGTGTTATGGATTTGCTTTTTGATGCTCTCTTTTGCTTCAACTCTTCATTTTTACGAGCGCATCATTGAAACTGCTGAGCCCATCTTAATGGCTATAAAGAAAGCAACTTCTTGGGAGATAACCCATGTGTTATTTTGCTACAGTACTTTGTTTTATATTTGTGTCTTGGAAGTTGTTTACTACTATAGCAACCTCTTCTTATCTTAGTTTTGTGTTTTGTTGTGCCAAGTGAAGCCTCTAATCGAAGGTTGATACTAGATTTGGATTTCTGCGCAGAAACAGATTTCTATCTGTCACGAATCTGGGATGTTTTCTCTATAGGTAACTCAGAAAAATATGTCAATTTACGTGCGTGTTCCTCAGATATGTATGCAACTTTCATTAGTTTTGAGTTTTCTGATTTGACCAACGGAAGTATTTATTAAAAATTCGTCTTTACTGGCTGTTCTGTTTTGGCAGATTCTGTCTCTGTTTTTTGCATTGTCTCTTGTGGACTTTAAGCAAGGCTTTCTAGACGTGGAGAGCTGTAGCTAATGTTTTATTGAGTTCTTGCAATGTGTCACTACAGGACCAAGGTGGATTCAAGTTTTTTGAGTACTAACCCCTCTAATGAAGTTTATGAGAAGTTTGGTGTGAAGGAAGTTTTCAAGGGTCAAGAGAGGAGGATGATATATGATCAAGAAGAGTGAAAAATCAAAGCTTGGGGATGCCCACGTGGTTCATCCCTGCATATTTCAAGAAGACTCAAGCATCTAAGCTTGGGGATGCCCAAGGCATCCCCTTCTTCATCGACAAATTATCAGGTTCCTTCTCTTGAAACTATATTTTTATTCGGTCACATCATATGTGCTTTACTTGGAGCATCTGTGTGCTTTTATTTTTGTTTGTGTTTGAATAAATTCAGATCTTAGCAATCCTTGTTTGGGAGAGAGACACGCTCCGCTTTTTCATATGAACACTTGTTCTTCATTTTACTTTTAATGTTCAATGATAAAAGTTGGAAGCTACAATACTTATGGTTATTTGGTTGGAAAAAGGAAATGCCTCATAATGTCTTGGATAATTTGACACTTGGAAATTGTTTTGAGCTCTCAAGTAGATCATGATTAAGTTTTTTCATGTAGTTTAAACCTATTAGTGGAGAACTACTATAGAGCTTGTTAAAATTGGCTTGCATGATTGGTCTCTCTTAAGGTCTAGATATTTTCTGGTAAAAGTGTTTGAGCAACAAGGAAGACAGTGTAGAGTATTATAATGCTTGCAATATGTTCTTATGTGAGTTTTGCTGTACCGGTTCATACTTGTGTTTGCTTCAAATAGCCATGCTAGCCTAAGCCTTGTATCGAGAGGGAATACTTCTCATGCATCCAAAAACCTTGAGCCAAAAACTATGCCATTTGTGTCCACCATACCTACCTACTATGTGGTATTTCCTGCCATTCCAAAGTAAATTGCTTGAGTGCTACCTTTAAACAATTCAAAATTTATCACCTCTGATTTGTGTCAATGTTTTATAGCTCATGAGGAAGTATGTGGTGTTTATCTTTCAATCTTGTTGGGCAACTTTCACCAATGGACTAGTGGCTTCATCCGCTTATCCAATAATTTTGCAAAAAGAGTTGGCAATGGGATTCCCAGTCCCAAATTAATTAACCAAAATAGACACTCCTCCATGGTATGTGATTGTTGGACGGCACCCGAAGGATTCGGTTAGCCATGGCTTGTGTAAGCAAAGGTTGGGAGGAGTGTCATCATAATAAAACTAAAATAAAAAGGCACTCCTTCATGGTATGAGATTGTCGGCAGTAGCCATGGTTTGTGAAAGAAAGGTTGGAAGGAGTGCCATCCAAAAATAAAATAAAATGGGAGCCGCTCTTTGAAGGTTTGTCTGGCAAGGGGGTTAGAGTGCCCACTACCATTCGTTGACAACAACAAGCACCTCTCAAAATTTTACTTTTTATGCTCTCTATATGTTTTCAAAACCAAAGCTCTAGCACAAATATAGCAATCAATGCTTCCCTCTGCGAAGGGCCATTCTTTTACTTTATGTTGAGTCAGTTTACCTACTTCCTTCCATCTTAGAAGCAAACACTTGTGTTAACTATGCATTGATTCTTACATACTTGCATATTTGCATTCATCATATTACTTTGTGTTGACAATTATCCATGAGATATGCATGTTGAAAGTTGAAAGCAGCTGCTGAGACTTATATCTTCCTTTGTGTTGCTTCGATGCCTTTACTTTGAATCTATTGCTTTATGAGTTAACTCTTGTGCAAGACTTTTGATGCTTGTCTTGAAAGTACTATTCATGAAAAGTTTTGCTATATGTTATCTATTTGTTAGCAACTATAGATCATTGCCTTGAGTCACTTCATTCATTTCATATGCTTTGTAATAGTATGATCAAGGTTATGTAAGTAGCATGTCACTACAGAAATTATTCTTTTTATCGTTTACCTGCTCGGGACGAGCAGGAACTAAGCTTGGGGATGCTGATACGTCTCCAACATATCCATAATTTCTGATGTTCCATGCTTGTTTTATGACAATACTTACATGTTTTGCTTGCACTTTATAATGATTTCATGCATACTAACCTATTAACAAGATGCCACAGTGCCAGTTCCTGTTTTCTGCTGTTTTTGGTTCCAGAAAGGCTGTTCGGGGAATATTCTCGGAATTGGACGAAATCAACGCCAAAGATCTTATTTTTCCCGGAAGGCTCCAGAACACCGAAGGAGAGTCGGAGGAGAGCCAGGGGCCCCCACACCATAGGGCCGCGCGGGCCACACCCCGGCCGCGCCGGCACCGTGGGGAGGCCACCCTGTCGACCCTCCTGCGCCGCCTCTTCGCCTATATAACCCCTTTCGACCTAAAAACACAGTACAAATTGACGAAACTCCAGAAAGACTCCAGGGGCGCCGCCGCCATCGCGAAACTCCAATTCGGGGGACAGAACTCTCTGTTCCGCCACCCTGCCGGGACGAGGAAGTGCCCCCGGAAGCCATCTCCATCAACGCCACCGCCTCCATCATGCTCTGTGAGTAGTTCCCCCATGGACTACGGGTTCTAGCAGTAGCTAGTCGGTATTCTCTCCTCCATGTACTTCAATACAATGATCTCATGAGCTGCCTTACATGATTGAGATCCATCTGATGTAATCGGTGTTGTGTTTGTTGGGATCCGATGGATGATACATTATGATTAGTCTATCTATAAAGTTTGTGAAGTTATTGTTGCTGCAATCTTGTTATGCTTAATGCTTGTCACTAGGGCCCGAGTGGCATGATCTTAGATTTAAGCTCTATAATTATTGCTTAGATTGTATCTACAAGTTGTATGCACATGTCATTGTCCGGAACCAAAGGCCCCGAAGTGACAAGAATCGGGACAACCGGAGGGGATGGCGGTGATGTGAGGGACACATGTTTTCACGGAGTGTTAATGCTTTGCTCCGGTACTCTATTAAAAGGAGTACCTTAATATCCGATAGATTCCCTTGAGGCCCAGCTGCCACCGGCTGGTAGGACAAAAGATGTTGTGCAAGTTTCTCATTGCGAGCACGTACGACTATATACGGAAAACATGCCTACATGATTAATGATCTTGATGTTCTTTCTTAATGCTTTGATTCCTATTAATTGCCCAACTGTAATTTGTTCACCCAACACTTGTCACTTATTGGAGAGTTACCACTAGTGTAGATCGTCAGGAACCTCGGTCCATCTTTCATCATCATATACTTGTTCTATATGTCATTGGAAGTAGTATCAACTATTTTCACGGTGCCATTGCTCTCGTGTTACTATTACTGTCTGCTGTGTTACTCGTTACTACTGCTCTCATACTATCTGCTACTTTCACATCACCCCTGTTGCTAGTGCTTTTCCAGGTGCAGCTGAATTGACAACTCAGTTGTTAAGGCTTATAAGTATTCTTTACCTCCCCTTGTGTCGAATCAATAAATTGGGTTATACTACCCGCGAAGACTGCTGCGATCCCCTATACTTGTGGGTCATCAGACGGCTAGGGCTAGCTGGTGTCCTGGCGATGCTCAATGTGTAGCTGGCGAGGCCAAAGCGTGAAGGGATGGCTCGAGCGCATCCCATGTCTGCGGCGGGGCGTGCGGCAGAAAAGTGAGGGGGACGACGGCGACGGAGCAGGGGCAGGCCTGGGCGTTTGTCTAGCGTGTAGAGGGCGGGGAGTAGATGCTCGACGCAGTGGTAGGGATGCAGGGGGAGGACGACGTCGCTCGAGTGCGCGACGTACTGGCGCGGCCAGAGCGCGGTGAGCACGCGTGCTGACACGTCCTGGCATGCTTTGGGCGCGCGCGTTCTGGCCAATGCCGTGGCTCGGCGTTGCTGGGGCGTGTACCATCGTCGTCCTTGAGCTGTGTAGATGCTCCAGGACAAGGGGATGCGTCGAGATGGTGGCCAGAGAGAGGGATGCCAAAGGTGGCCGGGTGTGCTTTGGCATGGGACATTTCTCTCACTTTTCCACTTTAATCAACCCAGGCAAGTACTTGGCTAGGGGCAGGGATCATAGAGAGGCACTTATCATCTCAGTAGCAAAGGGGTTTAGGCCAAGAACCAATGGATAATAGCATGTAACACAATTTGGAAACAATGCCTACCAAGTGTTTGATTAAATGGCCGCATGAACTTTTTGTTTGAATTTTGGTTTTCTTTTTGGTGAATCTCATTTATATAATTAATGTGTTGGATTGGTGGTGGTTTTGTTCAATTTGGAGTTGTTTTGCAAAATGGCAAAAGTGACATGATCTTCTCTTTGTTTCAACATCACTACTTGTCACATTAATACTGGTCAACCTAGTCAACTATAGCAAGGGTGGTCAACATCAAAGTTACTCACCTTGACATGGTCTTGGATGACATGGCTTTGGTTGACCAAGTTTAGTTTAAGAATAGAGAAAACCAGAGGGGTAAAGTAGTGAAGAAAATATTTTGGTGACATATGACCATTATCATATGTGTGTAGAATTTGAGATTTCTTTGGGTTTGATTCTTGGTTCTTTGATGCAATTGTGTTAGTTTATCAAATTTAAGTATTCTACAAGCAAGAGAGCAAGCAATTATGGCCTAGGGTGAAGATTTGCAATTTGGCATAATGTGTATGTGAGTGAGAAATAGGTTTTTCCCATTTTCTTCTTTTCTTCTCAAATTAGGGTTTGATGATCTTGGTTTAGGGTTTAAGCACACTTGATCAACATACTAACACTCATCATGGCAATTGCACAAAAGAATTTCACTCAAATGCATGAAACTATATGTGGCACTATATGCATAGAAAAAGTTTTTGTTAGTTGCAAATTTTGAGTTTGGGAAATTTTCTTTATTATTTAATATTTTTGAAACTTGGGATGTTACAAACCCTTCCCCCTTACAAAAGATCTCGTCCCGAGATCTGAGAGAAAACTAGGTACTAAAGAGATCTGGGTACTCAGTCCTTATGAAGTCTTCTCTCTCCCAATTGGCTTCTTCCTCGGTGTGATTACTGCATTGAATCTTCAGAAACTTGATACTCGGGGTACGGGTGGTTCTGAAGGCTTCTTCCAAGATGCGAATAGGTACTTCGTGTTATGTCAGATCTGAGTTGATATCCACCGCTCTATGGTCGATGTTCTTGAAAACCTCGGTCTTCTCAGGTACCTCTAAGCACTTCCGGAGTAACGAGATGGGAAACACATTGTGTACCGCTGACATTTCTTCCGGTAACTCCAGTTGATAAGATACTTCTCCTCGACGGCTCAGGACTTTGAAGGGTCCGACATATAGGGGTGCAAGCTTTCCTCTAAGCTGGAATCTCTGCATTCCTTTAAGAGGGGACACTTTGAGATATACGAAATCTCCGATCTCGAAGGTCATCTCTCGGCGTCTCTTGTCGGCGTAGCTCTTCTGTCTTGATTGGGCTGTCTTGAGGTACTCGTGGATCTTGTGAACCTTCTCTTCTGCTTCTCGGAGAATATCTGGTCCAAAGACTTGACTCTCTCCGACTTCCGAGCCAATTCGGAGGGGTACGGCACTTCCTTACGTACGGTGCTTCGAAGGGGGCCA
>NC_061510.1:315104746-315169665 GCF_022539505.1 Lolium rigidum | reverse complement strand
AAAAAAGTTAAAAAAATTGGAGCCACCCCGAGGTTCGAACACCGGCCGGCCGGGAGTAAACCAAACAGGGGACGAGATAGCTAGCCATTGCTTGGTGCGGTGCGGATCTTTGTCAACACAGTACGAGGCCAAATTGTTTTTGGCCCTATCCTAAAGTACGTGGTGGCGCACCCCTGGTGGTGCGCCATCGGCCCCACTTCCTTTATGCTATGAGCGCGCACCCCAGCAGTGCGCCATTAGCAAGGGGGTGGGGGACTTAGCTTCGTCTCGACCATCTTCTTCTCCCCATCCCCCGTTCCCCATTCCCCACCGGCGCCTCGATCTCGATCTCACGCAGGCTCCCCCCTCTTCCGACGCCACCTCCCCCGCCGGCGACGCCCTCTCCGCTTGTCCGCCCCCTCCCGCCGGGTGACACCCTCTCTGCGATTCACCTCGGACCCCACGGCGACCACGGACCCCGGCGGCGTCGCGCAGGTACCCCTCGATTCACCTCCCCGCGAGCGCGGCCCTCCCCCCCCTCGATCCCCACCCGCCTCACGGTCTCTCCCCCAAGCAGATCCTCTCAAGCTCGCCGCGGAGCAGGAGCGGCGAGCTCCCCGGCAGCGAGCCTAGGGGGTGGGAGGGAGTACCAGGCCGCTGCGTGTGGTGGGCAAGCTGCGCGGAGAAGTGGTAGTCGATGAGGAAGCCCCTGGTGCAGCGGCGGAGCTCGGCGAGGCTCCAGGCGAAGCAGAGCTTCCGCGGGCTCCGGCGGACTTGAGCTCGCGATTCGAGCGACTCCGGCGATGAGTGGTGAAATTGACTGGGGGAGAATGCTCAGTGAGGAGAGGGGAGTGAGTTGTGTGAAGAGAGGAGGAGCCGATCGTCTCTATTTATAGTGGGCGGGAGGTGGCCGAGTGTGCTGTGGAGGAGCGGCCAGGGCGTGGCTCTTGTGGCGATCCAAAGGGCAAGGCGAGGACGGCTAGGGATAGCTGGTGTCCTGGCGATGCTCAACGTGTAGCTGGCGAGGCCAAAGCGTGAAGGGATGGCTCGAGCGCATCCCATGTCTGCGGCGGGGCGTGCGGCAGAAAAGTGAGGGGGACGACGGCGACGGAGCAGGGGCAGGCCTGGGCGTTTGTCTAGCGTGTATAGGGCGGGGAATAGATGCTCGACGCAGTGGTAGGGATGCAGGGGGAGGACGACGTCGCCCGAGTGCGCGACGTACTGGCGCGGCCAGAGCGCGGTGAGCGCGCGTGCTGGCACGTCCTGGCATGCTTTGGGCACGTGTTATCACCAGATTTTGGCTGAATCAGGAGGTGGGCCGCGAACAAGATGGGCTTGGAAGATTACACGTGGAAGATCTGTGAAGCGGCCCTGTTCGGTGGAGTTGGGCTAGATTGCCCATGTATCTTTAATTATAGTAGATTGTATCTAGATTAAAAGTTAGAGTTTATCTCGTGCACGGTTGGGTGCACGCCCACATTAGAAAGTCCCCTGGACTATAAATATGTACCTAGGGTTTATGGAATAAACAACAACCAACGTTCAACCACAAACAAATCTCGGCGCATCGCCAACTCCTTCGTCTCGAGGGTTTCTACCGGTAAGCGTCATGCTGCCTAGATCGCATCTTGCGATCTAGGCAGCACAAGCCTGCCTACATTGTTCATGCGTTGCTCGTACTGAAGCGTTTTTGATGGCGAGCAACGTAGTTATCTTAGACATGTTAGGGTTAGCATTGTTCTTCATATTACATGCTTTCGTAGTGCAACCCTTGCATGTCTAGCCTCCCTTACACCTATCTTAGGTGTAGGGGCGGCACCCCGCTTGATCATAGTTTAGTAGATCTGATCCGTTACGATTGCTCCTTGTTCTACAAGGATTAGTTTAATATCCGCAATAGTTAGGCCTTACAAAGGGGGAGGATCCAGCGGCACGTAGGGTGTCGTTCGTTGGCCCTAAAACAGGATGTTCCGAGGATCAACCTCGTGTTGGTTTTTAGGCCTTGTTTAGGATCGGCTTACGATCACCGTGCGTGGCCGCGAGGCCCAACCTGCAGTAGGATGATCCGATTATGCGGTGAGAACCCCACATCGTCGTAGATCTCATTAGCTTTACCTTGATCAAGCAGGACCACCATATATTCGGACACCTCGTCTGAATCATGGGTGGATCGGCTCTTTGAGCCGATTCACGAGATAACCCGAGAGCCGATCGAGGCTCGTATTTAACGTTTACGTGTGTGCCCTGCAGGAAACTAAGCGAGGCATCATCCACACCTTCCCCGACCAGGTATAGGTCACGTGGCACGCCCTTGTGATAAACATCGGTGCGTGCGACCGAGAGGCTTTGCGGGCCGTCGCTCAGAGGGACTAGGGCCAGCCGCAGCCCTAGTTGTTCCCGGCTCTACGGTGTTGCCCGTCTCTACCCGCCAGTGGGTTTGTGACGTCAACACATTCTGGCACGCCCGGTGGGACAACCTTCAACATCCACCACATCGCCGTCTACATCCGAGATGGCGGAAAGCACTCCGGTCAAGTACGAGGACCTGCCTGATGACCTCAAGAAGAAGCATGATGAAATCAAGGCGGTCCTCGAAGCCGAACTCATCGGCTCCTTCCACCGAACCCGCTCCCATGGCGTCAGGTGGAAGGGTTTCACACCTGAAGGCGCACTCGATGGAGTGGACCTGTCCACCCCGTCAGAAGAACGCACCAGGTCACTGAAGTACGAGGATCTGCCCGAGGAGCTCAAAAGGAAACATGATGAGATCAAGGCAACCCTCAAAGCCGAACCCGTCGGCTCCTCTGAGAAGACCCGGCCGCACGATATCAAGCTCGCTAGAGACTCAAGTCCGTCGCCTGGCGTCAACATGGTGGATCTCAGCCACTCCATAGGCCAGCCGAAGTCCTCCTTTGGTGTCAACATGGCAGGGCTTGCAAGCCGCCATGGCAAAGGTGAAGCCGAAAGCAGCCACTCCCGTGGCAACGATGAAGGGGAGGCCGATCCACGCGACCGGCCCCGAGATAATGACAGGCGGTACCTGGCAGGGGAGGGAATGAGAAGCGTGCGGTATCAACGTCCACTCTCCGAGCGCCTCCTCAACAAATATGAACACCAGCACGACCGACGTCGGCACTACGACGTAGATGATGAAAGGAATTGTCGGTCTGATGCAGAAGTCAGGAGGTACCGTCAATATGATAGGAACGACGACGGATACAATCGTCACGCTGAAGGAAGGTCAAGGGGGCAGGATAACATGGATAGGCACTGGAGCTGTTTGTTCTTCAAACATTGCTGGGACTCAGGAATGAGCCGATTGCCGACAATCGAGAACTGCCCAGAATGCAAGCAAAGGAAGAAGGATGCCGCTAACGTGTCCGTGTTCAAGCGCCTAGGGCCTCTCCCGCCTCGGAACAAGCACGCTGAGTCCTCTCGGGTGGAAGTTCTCGAGGAACCAGAGGACGATGAGGGAGATAAATATCATCGCCCCAGGTGGTGCCCTGATGGGCTCAGCCGTCCCCAAAAGCGAAGGGTTCAGCGTCTGCGTGGGTTGGAAGAAGCTGAAAGGTGGTACCTGCACACGCTAAGGAAGGCACGGCCTGATCTGGCCGCCAAAATCCGGCGAGCCCTGGATGAAGAGGGTCGGCCACAGAGAAAAGAGTGGCGCCCCAAGCAGAGGAAAGCCGATGATGATACATCGGCTGGCACAAACATGGTCTTCATTCTTCCATCGGAGTTTAGCGCTCCAAGGTTACATGAAGCACCCGTGGCGCACTAGATCGCGGCCCACGGCCGGTCATTTTTGAGAAGCCAAAGGAAAGAAGTTACAGTGCATCCGAAGGCCCCGTACGTGCGAGGCTACATCAATGGGCAGCCTTGTCAACAAGATGTTGGTAGACACCGGAGCGGCAATCAACATTATGCCATACTCCATGCTACGTCGGTTGGGACGCTCCAGTTCGGATCTGATCAAGACCAACGTAACACTGAGCGATTTCAACGGCCAAGCATCTGACGCACAAGGTGTTCGAATGTGGATCTGACCGTAGGAAGAAAAACTATCCCTACGACGTTCTTTATCGTCGACAGCAAGAGTACCTACGCTGTCCTACTAGGGAGAGATTGGATCCACGCCAACTGTTCCATTCCATCCACGATGCACCAATGTCTGATACAGTGGGATGGAGATGAAGTGGAAGTCGTCCGTGCAGATGATTCAGTCGAGGTTTCAACAGCTGGCATGGACATTTGGGAGACATCAGGCCAAGAGCCGCTCTTAGGTATCGATTTGGACGACTGTGAGCGCATCGACGTGACAAAGAACGGGGTTAGGCTGGTCTTATCCACCGGCTTGACCGTGTAACACAAGCAAATGTCGATGGATAAACGTGGCGAGACCGATCCTTGTGATCGGCCCCAAAAGATTTGTGAAGGGACATCACAAAACCTTCACCAAGGAAGCAATGGGAGGCCGATTCTAGCGATCGGCCAAAATTATCCTCAACATCCAGTCTGCCTGGGTTCAACACACGATCCAACAGAGCCGATACCATCAACTCTCTTGACAGAATCGGCTCGGGGGGCACATAGAAGGATAAAACATGAGGAAAAGCTGTCTCATCCTTTGATGATGGATATTGGAGTATGGGGGCCGATACACAAAATCGGCCGAAAATTCAAAAAAAAATTACGCATAGCCGATGTGCAGACATCGACTTAAGGATCGATGGAGCAAGGAGTGGATCTTCCGTTCAAAGACCCCTAGTTCCCATTCGCATCTCTTCCTAGATCGGCAAGGGCAGCATAAAAGAACCGCCGATGACGAAGCCATCGGCTATCACGAGTTGGCTCAGTAAACTGTCACTTCCAGGGGATGTTGCACCCAGGGTTGGAGGGCGTCAGAAATGTGGGGGCATCTTCACCGGAAGATTGCTGCAGCCTGCCGAAGTTAATGAGCCGATCTGATCAGCAAGGCGCAAGGTTTGAACTGAAAAGCTCGGGGGAGGGCGATCCGCCCTGAAATTGCATTACAGATGGGAAGCCGAGGATGATCAACGTGGTCGGCTCACTGCTATTCTCGCCCCGGCTGAGGCCCGGGGGGCAACTCACCTGGAAGTTTCTCTGTTCTGGGGAGCCGATTTCGTTGGAATCGGCTAACTCTGCATCACAACTTGCCTGAAGAATGGTGCTGATGTTGCAAGATTATCAGTTTCAGGATGCAAGACGATCCAGCGGCAAGCCCAGAACTATGTTGAGGGCACCTACTCGGCGCCAGATTACTAGCCTGCTGAATCGGCTGTATAAACTGTCAACGGATGAAAGGTGATCAATCGATTGGCCACGCACGATAGCACTCTCGGACATGGTCGAGCCCAGGCCTGTTTGCCTGAATTACGAGTCCATCATTATTTCCACCCTGGTTGAGGCTCGGGGGGCAACTTGCTACGAGAGGTCCGTTACTATAGGAAAGCCGATTTTTGCTAAAATCGGTTGGCTTTGCACCTCGTTTTGATTTTGAGCAATGGTTGCTGAAAGAGAGCATAGCAGGATTATAAAACGTCACCACAGAAGTGATGCCTGTCCTGCAGAAGTGGCAACTTCGGCGTTTAAATTGATCCAGCAGCAGTCCTAGGTCTCTTCTGAAGACAAAGAGGATCTGGAAGGAAAGGATACGGCGGAAGAATGTCTGAAAGGCCTAGGGTTTACACGATTATGGCTCGGCCTTGTTTGGCCAAGAGTTTGGGCCCGGATGGACCTATCTCGAAATTTATCGTGAGAGACCGATGCGATGCTATCGGCTTATTGGGCATCGACCAGTTTGGCAATCGGCAGAACTAGTACAAAAGACAATCGGCTAAATTATCATAAGGGGAATCGGCAAAATCAAGATTGGGGAATTTCTTCATTAATAAACCGGATTCCTTACATGGAAGAGCTGATTGCTCTCAAAAGAAAATGCTAGGGGATACATTGCCCCGTCTGCTACTGCTGGCCCTATGCTAAGATCCTATCTAGGGGCCGCTGCTGCCCTCATCGTCGTCGTCGCCGTCATCGCCACTGTCGGCGCTGCTCCCTACCGGCTCGTCATCGCTGCTCCAGCGGCCGCCGGCAGGACCCTCATCGTCTTCATCCTCTTCGTCAGCGTCGTCGTCACTGTCAACGTCGCTGAGGTTCCCGGGCCAGAGGTGGCGGCGTTTGGCCGGCGGCTCGTCGGAGGAGCTGTCTTTGCCCTCCTCCTCCTCCTCCTCCTTCACCTCCTCGGAGGAGGTGAAGTCGTCCCAGGAGAAGCGATCGTCATCGCTCTCCTCCTCCGATTCCCCGTCGGCGAGGAAGCGGAGGTCGCTCTCCCCACTGGTCAAGGATTTATCGTCCTCGGACCAGATGGAGGAAGCGTGGTCCTCCAGGTCCCATTCTTCTGGTGCGCGAATGTCCGGCGGCGTCTCACGGGAGGAGGAGGACCCGAGGGAGAGTTCCGAGGAGGTGGAGGAAGGGGAAGACATGGTGCGCGGAAGGGTTTTTGGGAGTACTAATGTGGGGAGGACGAAGAGGAGAACTGTTCGATGCAGTTAGATAAAGGGGATGGAGATTTAATTTGCGAACAGTTTTCGAGGGCGTAATGCCAAAACTGTCAAATCGTGCAGAGAAGTTGGGAAGGCAAGTCGTCATGATGAAACATACTGCGACGGTTCTCCTCTGCCACGACATGACCCTTCGAGGAAAAAAACAGAGTGGTTTTGAAATTATCATTACCAAAACCAGGGGGGCATGTGTTATCACCAGATTTTGGCTGAATCAGGAGGTGGGCCGCGAACAAGATGGGCTTGGAAGATTACACGTGGAAGATCTGTGAAGCGGCCCTGTTCGGTGGAGTTGGGCTAGATTGCCCATGTATCTTTAATTATAGTAGATTGTATCTAGATTAAAAGTTAGAGTTTATCTCGTGCACGGTTGGGTGCACGCCCACATTAGAAAGTCCCTCGGACTATAAATATGTACCTAGGGTTTATGGAATAAACAACAACCAACGTTCAACCACAAACAAATCTCGGCGCATCGCCAACTCCTTCGTCTCGAGGGTTTCTACCGGTAAGCGTCATGCTGCCTAGATCGCATCTTGCGATCTAGGCAGCACAAGCCTCGCCTACGTTGTTCATGCGTTGCTCGTACCGAAGCGTTTTTGATGGCGAGCAACGTAGTTATCTTAGACATGTTAGGGTTAGCATTGTTCTTCATATTACATGCTTTCGTAGTGCAACCCTTGCATGTCTAGCCGCCCTTACACCTATCTTAGGTGTAGGGGCGGCACCCCGCTTGATCATAGTTTAGTAGATCTGATCCGTTATGATTGCTCCTTGTTCTACAAGGATTAGTTTAATATCTGCAATAGTTAGGCCTTACAAAGGGGGGGAGGATCCAGCGGCACGTAGGGTGTCGTTCGTTGGCCCTAAACAGGATGTTCCGAGGATCAACCTCGTGTTGGTTTTTAGGCCTTGTTTAGGATCGGCTTACGATCACCGTGCGTGGCCGCGAGGCCCAACCTGGAGTAGGATGATCCGATTATGCGGTGAGAACCCCACATCGTCGTAGATCTCATTAGCTTTACCTTGATCAAGCAGGACCACCATATATTCGGACACCTCGTCCGAATCATGGGTGGATCGGCTCTTTGAGCCGATTCACGGGATAACCTCGAGAGCCGATCGAGGCTCGTATTTAACGTTTACGTGTGTGCCCCGCAGGAAACTAAGCGAGGCATCATCCACACCTTCCCGACCGGTATAGGTCAGGTGGCACGCCCTTGTGATAAACATCGGTGCGTGCGACCAGGAGGCTTTGCGGGCCGTCGCTCAGAGGGACTAGGGCCAGCCGCAGCCCTAGTTGTTCCCGGCTCTACGGTGTTGCCCGTCTCTACCCGCCGGTGGGTTTCTGACGTCAACAGCACGCGCGTTCTGGCCAATGCCGTGGCTCGGCGTTGCTGGGGCGTGTACCATCGTCGTCCTTGAGCTGTGTAGATGCTCCAGGACAAGGGGATGCGTCGAGATGGTGGCCAGAGAGAGGGATGCCAAAGGTGGCCGGGTGTGCTTTGGCATGGGACATTTCTCTCACTTTTCCACTTTAATTAACCCAGGAAAGTACTTGGCTAGGGGCAGGGATCATAGAGAGGCACTTATCATCTCAGTAGCAAAGGGGTTTAGGCCAAGAACCAATGGATAATAGCATGTAACACAATTTGGAAACAATGCCTGCCAAGTGTTTGATTAAATGGCCGCATGAACTTTTTGTTTGAATTTTGGTTTTCTTTTTGGTGAATCTCATTTATATAATTAATGTGTTGGATTGGTGGTGATTTTGTTCAATTTGGAGTTGTTTTGCAAAATGGCAAAAGTGACATGATCTTCTCTTTGTTTCAACATCACTACTTGTCACATTAATACTGGTCAACCTAGTCAACTATAGCAAGGGTGGTCAACATCAAAGTTACTCACCTTGACATGGTCTTGGATGACATGGTTTTGGTTGACCAAGTTTAGTTTAAGAATAGAGAAAACCAGAGGGGTAAAGTAGTGAAGAAAATATTTTGGTGACATATGACCATTATCATATGTGTGTAGAATTTGAGATTTCCTTGGGTTTGATTCTTGGTTCTTTGATGCAATTGTGTTAGTTTATCAAATTTAAGTATTCTACAAGCAAGAGAGCAAGCAATTATGGCCTAGGGTGAAGATTTGCAATTTGGCATAATGTGTATGTGAGTGAGAAATAGGTTTTTCCCATTTTCTTCTTTTCTTCTCAAATTAGGGTTTGATGATCTTGGTTTAGGGTTTAAGCACACTTGATCAACATACTAACACTCATCATGGCAATTGCACAAAAGAATTTCACTCAAATGCATGAAACTATATGTGGCACTATATGCATAGAAAAAGTTTTTGTTAGTTGCAAATTTTGAGTTTGGGAAATTTTCTTTCTTATTTAATATTGTTGAAACTTGGGATGTTACAGAAAGGCCCTTCGCAGAGGGAAGCATTGATTGCTATATTTGTGCTAGAGCTTTGGTTTTGAAAACAAGAAACAATTTTGTCAACGGTAGTAATAAAGCATATGTATCATGTAAATTATATCCTACAAGTTGCAAGCCTCATGCATAGTATACTAATAGTGCCCGCACCTTGTCCTAATTAGCTCGGATTACCGGGATTATCATCGCAATACATATGTTTTAACCAAGTGTCACAACGGGTACCTCTATGCCGCCTGTACAAAGGTCTAAGGAGAAAGCTCGCATTGGATTTCTCGCTTTTGATTATTCTCAACTTAGACATCCATACCGGGACAACATAGACAACAGATAATGGACTTCTCTTTAATGCATAAGCATGTAGCAACAATTAATGTTCTCATATGAGATTGAGGATATTTGTCCAAAACTGAAACTTCCACCATGGATCATGGCTTTAGTTAGCGGCCCAATGTTCTTATCTAACATTATGCATGCTCTAACCATTCTAGTGGTAAATCTCCCTTACTTCAGACAGGACGGACATGCATAGCAACTCACATGATATTCAACAAAGAGTAGTTGATGGCGTCCCCAGGAACATGGTTATCGCACAATGATACGTCTCCAACGTATCGATAATTTCTTCTGTTCCATGCCACATTATTGATGTTATCTACATGTTTTATGCACACTTTATGTCATATTCGTGCATTTTCTGGAACTAACCTATTAACAAGATGCCGAAGTGCCAGTTCCTGGTTTTCTCGCTGTTTTTGGTTTCGTAAATCCTAGTAACGAAATATTCTCGGAATCGGACGAAATCAACGCCCAAGTTCCTATTTTCACCGGAAGCATCCAGTAACACCCGGGAAGGACCAGAGGGGGGCATTGGGCCCCCAGACCATAGGCCGGCGCGGCCCAGGCCCTGGCCGCGCCGCCCTATGGTGTCGTCGCCCCTTCGACCCTCCTGCGCCGCCTCTTCGCCTATATAAAGCCCCTGGATCGAAAACCCTGATAAGTTCGACGAAAACCACAGAAACCTTCCGCAGCCGCCGCCATCGCGAGGCCAAGATCCGGGGGACAGGAGTCTCCGTTCCGGCACGCTGCCGGAGCGGGGAAGTGCCCCGGAAGGCTTCTCCATCGACACCGCTGCCATCTCCACCGCCATCTTCATCACCGCTGCTGCTCCCATGAGGAGGGAGTAGTTCTCCATCGAGGCTCGGGGCTGTACCGGTAGCTACGTGGTTCATCTCTCTCCTATGTACCTCAATACAATAATCTCATGAGCTGCTTTACATGATTGAGATTCATATGAGTTTGTATCACAATTTATCTATGTGCTACTCTAGCAATGTTATTAAAGTAGTTTTATTCCTCCCGCACGTGTGTAAAGGTGACAGTGTGTGCACCGTGTTAGTACTTGGTTTATGCTATGATCATGATCTCTTGTAGATTGCGAAGTTAACTATTGCTATGATAATATTGATGTGATCTATTCCTCCTACATATGCATGAAGGTGACGAGTGTGCATGCTATGCTAGTACTTGGTTTAGTCTTTTGATCTATCTTACACTAAAGGTTACTAAAATATGAGCATTATTGTGGAGCTTGTTAACTCCGGCATTGAGGGTTCGTGTAATCCTACGCAATGTGTTCATCATCCAACAAAAGTGTAGAGTATGCATTTATCTATTCTGTTATGTGATCAATGTTGAGAGTGTCCACTAGTGAAAGTCTAATCCCTAGGCCTTGTTCCTAAATACTGCTGCGTTATTACTGCTTGTTTACTGTTTTACTGCGTTACTACTGCTGCAATACTACCACCATCAACTACACGCCAGACAAGCTATTTTCTGGCACCGTTGTTACTGCTCATACTTATTCATACCACCTGTATTTCACTATCTCTTCGCCGAACTAGTGCACCTATTAGGTGTGTTGGGGACACAAGAGACTTCTTGCTTTGTGGTTGTAGGGTTGCATGAGACGGATATCTTTGACCTCTTCCTCCCTGAGTTCGATAAAACTTGGGTGATCCACTTAAGGGAAAACTTGCTGCTGTTCTACAAACCTCTGCTCTTGGAGGCCCAACACTGTCTACAGGAAAGGAGGGGGAACGTAGACATCAAGCTATTTTCTGGCGCCGTTGCCGGGGAGGAAAGGTAAAAGGTACTCACACTCCGGACCTCGGCTACCAAGCTATTTTCCGCCGTCGTAAGTACTCAAAGCTATTTCCTTTAGATCCTGCAATTGCATCTTTTTGTTTCTTGTTTACACTAGTTTGGCATAATGGACAAGAATGATCTTCTTATTCTATTTCCTGATTTAAAACATGGATTGTTTGATGCGAAAATTAAAAAACCTATGGAATCTTATTTGCATGCTGGTAGAAATATTAGTATGAACGCTTTGAACACCATTGTTGCTAATAATATAGAAAGTTCTAAGCTTGGGGAAGCTGGTTTTCATGATCTTTTTAGTCCCCCAAGCATTGAGGAGAAAATTTTCTTTGATGATACTTTGCCTCCTATTTATGATGATTATAATGATAGAAGTCTTTTGTTTCCACCTACTATGGAGAGTAAATTTGATTATGATTACAATATGCCTCCTATATTTGATGATGAGAATAATAATGATAGCTACTTTGTTGAATTTGCTCCCACTACAACTAATAAAATTGATTATGCTTATGTGGAGAGTAATAATTTTATGCATGAGACTCATGATAAGAATGCTTTATGTGATAGTTATATTGTTGAGTTTGCTCATGATGCTACTGAAAGTTATTATGAGAGAGGAAAATATGGTTGTAGAAATTTTCATGTTACTAAAATGCCTCTCTATGTGCTGAAATTTTTGAAGCTACACTTGTTTTATCTTCCTATGCTTGTTACTTTGCTCTTCATGAACTTGTTTATTTACAAGATTCCTCTTCATAGGAAGCATGTTAGACTTAAATGTGTTTTGTATTTGCCTCTTGATGCTCTCTTTTGCTTCAAATACTATTTCTTGCGAGTGCATCATTAAAACTCGCTGAGCCCATCTTAATGGCTATAAAGAAAAGAACTTCTTGGGAGATAACCCATGTGTTATTTTGCTACAGTACTTTGTTTTATATTTGTGTCTTGGAAGTTGTTTACTACTGTAGCAACCTCTCCTTATCTTAGTTTTGTGTTTTGTTGTGCCAAGTGAAGCCTCTAATCGAAGGTTGATACTAGATTTGGATTTCTGCGCAGAAACAGATTTCTATCTGTCACGAATCTGGGATTTTCTCTCTGTAGAAAAATCAGAAAAATATGCCAATTTACGTGCGTGTTCCTCAGATATGTACGCAACTTTCATTAGTTTTGAGTTTTCTGATTTTAGCAACGGAAGTATTTATTAGAAATTCGTCTTTACGGACTGTTCTGTTTTGACAGATTCTGCCTTTTATTTCGCATTGCTTCTTTCGCTGTGTTGGGTGGATTTCTTTGTTCCATTACCCTCCAATAGCTTTGAGCAATGTCCAGAAGTGTTAAGAATGATTGTGTCACCTCTGAACATGTGAGTTTTTGATTATGTACTAACCCCTCTAATGAAGTTTATGAGAAGTTTGGTGTGAAGAATGTTTTCAAGGGTCAAGAGAGGAGGATGATATACTATGATCAAGGAGAGTGAAAGCTCTAAGCTTGGGGATGCCCCGGTGGTTCACCCCTTCATATATCAAGAAGACTCAAGCGTCTAAGCTTGGGGATGCCCAAGGCATCCCCTTCTTCATCGACAAATTATCAGGTTCCTTCTCTTGAAACTATATTTTTATTCGGTCACATCTTATGTGCTTTACTTGGAGCGTCTGTATGCTTTTATTTTTGTTTGTGTTTGAATAAATTAGATTACATCATGCTTGTGTGGGAGAGAGACACGCTCCGCTGTTGCATATGAACACACGTGTTCTTAGCTTTTAGTATTCATGGCGAAGTTTCTTCTTCGTTAAATTGTTATATGGTTGGAATTGGAAAATGATACATGTAGTAATTGCTATAATGTCTTGGGTAATGTGATACTTGGCAATTGTTGTGCTCATGTTTAAGCTCTTGCATCATATACTTTGCACCCATTAATGAAGAAATACATAGAGCTTGCTAAAATTTGGTTTGCATATTTGGTTTCTCTAAGGTCTAGATAATTTCTAGTATTGAGTTTGAACAACAAGGAAGACGGTGTAGAGTCTTATAATGTTTTCAATATGTCTTTTATGTGAGTTTTGTTGCACCGGTTCATCCTTGTGTTTGTTTCAAATAAGCCTTGCTAGCCTAAACCTTGTATCGAGATGGAATACTTCTCATGCATCCAAAATACTTGAGCCAACCACTATGCCATTTGTGTCCACCATACCTACCTACTACATGGTATTTTCCGCCATTCCAAAGTAAATTGCTTGAGTGCTACCTTTAAAATTCCATCATTCACCTTTGCAATATATAGCTCATGGGACAAATAGCTTAAAAACTATTGTGGTATTGAATATGTAATTATGCACTTTATCTCTTATTAAGTTGCTTGTTGTGCGATAACCATGTTCACCGGGGACGCCATCAACTACTCTTTGTTGAATTTCATGTGAGTTGCTATGCATGTCCGTCTTGTCCGAAGTAAGAGCGATCTACCACCTTATGGTTAAGCATGCATATTGTTAGAGAAGAACATTGGGCCGCTAACTAAAGCCATGATCCATGGTGGAAGTTTCAGTTTTGGACATATATCCTCAATCTCATATGAGAAAATTATTAATTGTTGTTACATGCTTATGCATAAAAGAGGAGTCCATTATCTGTTGTCTATGTTGTCCCGGTATGGATGTCTAAGTTGACAATAATCAATAGCGAGAAATCCAATGCGAGCTTTCTCCTTAGACCTTTGTACAGAGCGGCATAGAGGTACCCCTTTGTGACACTTGGTTAAAACATGTGCATTGTGATGATCCGGTAGTCCAAGCTAATTAGGACAAGGTGCGGGCACTATTAGTACACTATGCATGAGGCTTGCAACTTGTAAGATATAATTTACATGATACATATGCTTTATTACTACCGTTGACAAAATTGTTTCATGTTTTTAAAATCAAAGCTCTAGCACAAATATAGCAATCGATGCTTTTCCTCTATGGAGGACAATTCTTTTACTTTCAATGTTGAGTCAGTTCACCTATTTCTCTCCACCTCAAGAAGCAAACACTTGTGTGAATAGTGCATTGATTCCTACATACTTGCTTATTGCACTTATTATATTACTCTATGTTGACAATATCCATGAGATATACATGTTACAAGTTGAAAGCAACCGCTGAAACTTAATCTTATTTTGTGTTGCTTCAATGCCTTTACTTTGAATTATTGCTTTATGAGTTAACTCTTATGCAAGACTTATTGATGCTTGTCTTGAAGTGCTATTCATGAAAAGTCTTTGCTTTATGATTCACTTGTTTACTCATGTCATATACATTGTTTTGATCGCTGCATTCACTACATATGCTTTACAAATAGTATGATCAAGATTATGATGGCATGTCACTCCGGAAATTATCTGTGTTATCGTTTTACCTGCTCGGGACGAGCAGAACTAAGCTTGTGGATGCTGATACGTCTCCAACGTATCGATAATTTCTTATGTTCCATGCCACATTATTGATGTTATCTACATGTTTTATGCACACTTTATGTCATATTCGTGCATTTTCTGGAACTAACCTATTAACAAGATGCCGAAGTGCCGGTTCTTGTTTTCTGCTGTTTTTGGTTTCAGAAATCCTAGTAACGAAATATTCTCGGAATCGGACGAAATCAACGCCCAAGTTCCTATTTTCACCGGAAGCATCCAGAACACCCGGGAAGGACCAGAGGGGGGGCATTGGGCCCCCAGACCATAGGCCGGCGCGGCCCGAGGCCCTGGCCGCGCCGCCCTATGGTGTCGTCGCCCCTTCGACCCTCCTGCGCCGCCTCTTCGCCTATATAAAGCCCCTGGATCGAAAACCCTGATAAGTTCGACGAAAACCACAGAAACCTTCCAGAGCCGCCGCCATCGCGAGGCCAAGATCTAGGGGACAGGAGTCTCTGTTCCGGCACGCTGCCGGAGCGGGGAAGTGCCCCCGGAAGGCTTCTCCATCGACACCGCTGCCATCTCCACCGCCATCTTCATCACCGCTGCTGCTCCCATGAGGAGGGAGTAGTTCTCCATCGAGGCTCGGGGCTGTACCGGTAGCTCTGTGGTTCATCTCTCTCCTATGTACCTCAATACAATAATCTCATGAGCTGCTTTACATGATTGAGATTCATATGAGTTTGTATCACAATTTATCTATGTGCTACTCTAGCAATGTTATTAAAGTAGTTTTATTCCTCCTGCACGTGTGTAAAGGTGACAGTGTGTGCACCGTGTTAGTACTTGGTTTATGCTATGATCATGATCTCTTGTAGATTGCGAAGTTAACTATTGCTATGATAATATTGATGTGATCTATTCCTCCTACATATGCATGAAGGTGACGAGTGTGCATGCTATGCTAGTACTTGGTTTAGTCTTTTGATCTATCTTACACTAAAGGTTACTAAAATATGAGCATTATTGTGGAGCTTGTTAACTCCGGCATTGAGGGTTCGTGTAATCCTACGCAATGTGTTCATCATCCAACAAAAGTGTAGAGTATGCATTTATCTATTCTGTTATGTGATCAATGTTGAGAGTGTCCACTAGTGAAAGTCTAATCCCTAGGCCTTGTTCCTAAATACTGCTGCGTTATTACTGCTTGTTTACTGTTTTACTGCGTTACTACTGCTGCAATACTACCACCATCAACTACACGCCAGCAAGCTATTTTCTGGCACCGTTGTTACTGCTCATACTTATTCATACCACCTGTATTTCACTATCTCTTCGCCGAACTAGTGCACCTATTAGGTGTGTTGGGGACACAAGAGACTTCTTGCTTTGTGGTTGTAGGGTTGCATGAGACGGATATCTTTGACCTCTTCCTCCCTGAGTTCGATAAAACTTGGGTGATCCACTTAAGGGAAAACTTGCTGCTGTTCTACAAACCTCTGCTCTTGGAGGCCCAACACTGTCTACAGGAAAGGAGGGGGAACGTAGACATCACACAACAAGCAACTTAATAAGAGATAAAGTGCATAAGTACATATTCAATACCACAATAGTTTTTAGGCTATTTGTCCCATGAGCTATATATTGTAAAGGTGAGGAATAGAAATTTAAAGGTAGCACTCAAGCAATTTACTTTGGAATGGCGGAGAAATACCATGTAGTAGGTAGGTATGGTGGACACAAATGGCATAGTGGTTGGCTCAAGGATTTTGGATGCATGAGAAGTATTCCCTCTTGATACAAGGTTTTGGGCTAGCAAGGTTATTTGAAACAAACACAAGGATGAACCGGTGCAGCAAAACTCACATAAAAGACATATTGTAAACGTTATAAGACTCTACACCGTCTTCCTTGTTGTTCAATCCTTACTAGAAATTATCTAGACCTTAGAGAGACCAATTATGCAAACCAAATTTTAGCAAGCTCTATGTATTTCTTCATTAATAGGTGCAAAGTATATGATGCAAGAGCTTAAACATGAGCACAACAATTGCCAAGTATCACATTATCCAAGACATTTTTAGAATTACTACATGTAGCATTTCCCGTTTCCAACCATATAACAATTTAACGAAGAAGATTCAACCTTCGCAATGAATACTATGAGTAAAGCCTAAGGACATATTTCTCCATATGCAACAGCGGAGCGTGTCTCTCTCCCACACAATGAATGCTAGGATCCATCTTTATTCAAACAAAACAAAACAAAAACAAAACAAACCGACGCTCCAAGCAAAGTGCATAAGATGTGATGGAATAAAAATATAGTTTCACTAGAGGAACCTGATAATGTTGTCGATGAAGAAGGGGATGCCTTGGGCATCCCCAAGCTTAGACGCTTGAGTCTTCTTGAAATATGCAGAGGTGAACCACCGGGGCATCCCCAAGCTTAGAGCTTCCACTCTCCTTGATCATATTGTATCATCCTCCTCTCTTGATCCTTGAAAACTTCCTCCGCACCAAACTCAAAACAACTCATTAGAGGGTTAGTGCACAATCAAAATTTACATGTTCAGAGGTGACATAATCATTCTTAACACTTCTGGACATTGCACAAAGCTACTGAAAGTTAATGGAATCGAAAAATCCATCAAGCATATCAAAACAGGCAATGCGAAATAAAAGGCAGAATCTATCAAAACAGAACAGTTCGTAAAGAAGAATTTTATTGAGGCACCAGACTTGCTCAAATCAAAATTCTCAAGTTGAATGAAAGTTGCGTACATATCTGAGGATCACTCACGTAAATTGACATAATTTTCTGAGTTACCTACAGAGAATTAGGCCCAGATTCGTGACATAAAAGAAATCTGTTTCTGCGCAGTAATCCAAATCTAGTATGAACCTTACTATCAATGACTTTACTTGGCACAACTATGCAACAAAATAAGATAAGGAGAGGTTGCTACAGTAGTAACAACTTCCAAGACTCAAATATAAAATAAAAGTGCTGTAGTAAAAACATGGGTTGTCTCCCATAAGCGCTTTTCTTTAACGCCTTTCAGCTAGGCGCAGAAAGTGTGTAGCAAGTATTATCAAGAGACGAAGCATCAACATCATAATTTATTCTAATGATAGAATCAAAAGGTAACTTCATTCTCTTTCCAGGTAAGTGTTCCATACCTTTCTTGAGAGGAAATTGATATTTAATATTACCTTCCTTCATGTCAATAATAGCACCAACAGTTCGAAGAAAAGGTCTTCCCAATATAATGGGACAAAATGCATTGCATTCAATATCCAAGACAACAAAATCAACGGGGACAAGGTTATTGTTAACGGTAATGCGAACATTATCAACTCTCCCCAAAGGTTTCTTTGTAGAATTATCGAGCAAGATTAACATCCAAATAACAATTTTTCAATGGTGGCAAGTCAAGCATATTATAAATTTTCTTAGGCATAACGGAAATACTTGCACCAAGATCACATAAAGCATTACAATCAAAGTCAGTGACCTTCATCTTAATGATGGGCTCCCAACCATCCTCTAGCTTTCTAGGAATAGAAGTTTCGCGTTCTAGTTTCTCTTCTCTAGCTTTTATGAGAGCATTTGTAATATGTTTCGTGAAAGCCAAGTTTATAGCACTAGCATTAGGACTCTTAGCAAGTTTTTGTAAGAACTTTATAACTTCAGAGATGTGGCAATCATCAAAATCCAAACCATTATAATCTAAAGCAATGGGATCATCATCCCCAATGTTGGAAAAAATTTCAGCAGTTTTATCACAGGCAGTTTTAGCAGTTTCAGGCAGTTTTTCGCGCTTTGCATTAGAAGTGGAAACATTGCCAACACCAATTCTTTTACCATTATTAGTAGGAGGTGCAGAAACATGTGAAGCATTATGTAGCGACCTCACCATTTAAGGTGCCTATCTCTGTGCGTATCTGTGCTAGTCCCTGGATCAATCGCTAGCACACACAGTACAAGATGTAATACCAAGAAACAAAGGTCTTTATTACATCGTATGATCCAGAAGTTACATAATGTATTACAAATTGCATAGCACAAGGCTAGCATATCATCAGAGTTTCACAACGAATAAACATAGACAGCATGGAGTCCTTCGTCTTCATGTGCCACAGGCGAGCATGTTGAGGATAGACTCGTAACCCTAACCATCGTAACTCACTCGTCTTTCAAAACATCTGCAACATGAAAAGTTACAGCCACGAATGGTCAATACATTTGAATTGTATTGGCAAGATGACACTATGGTGGACTCAAATGGCATCCTACACCTACGTGCACATCTGGCAGGTAGAGCTCAGGTTCATTTTGCGTAAAGCCAATTTTTCCCTATCATTTATCAAAACATTTTCTTTCAATCTAATTAGCAGTAACATTGGTAAAACCCCAATGTACCAAATTAACAGTAGCATTGGTAAAGCCCCAATGTACCTTCCTACCCTTGTTCACCCATTCAAATTTTATTTAAGAAATTGGGATGAGGAGATCTTCGAACAAAGACTTGTCAGTTCGCTCAAGTTGTCCATAACCGGGGACACGGCTAAGTACTTAGATTTTACACTCTCGAGAGGTTGTACACCTTTACCCACATGGCCAGGTCAATCCTTCTACCTCGTTGCACATTTTGCTTAAGGACAGGTGTAGACCGTGGCCGAGACCTTCTGTGTGTAATCGCCCGAACCATTCCCTAAGGGCCACGCCCCCACCTACAGTATCCCTCTACCACCACCTGGCCCCTAGGATCCGGGTTCATACAACATACTTTGTCAAGCCGAGCCATAGTAGCATGTGGTTGTACGTGAAGCTAATGAGCAAGGTTTGTCTACAATCTCTTTAAGCCTGGGTGACTTTCCGCAAGTGTGCACTAGCACCGGGGTCTTGCCCCCGATACATGCCACCCTCTCCATAACTCCACCATTCACCCGGGTAATTCATTAAACTTAGTTGTTTTTCCTTAACCTCTATCAAAACGTTTTCCATGGCATAGCAGGTAACAACTAAATTTAATGGCGGCTAAGGGAGTCTAGGAGTGGTGTAGCTAAAGTACTAGGATTTAATAGCAAGCAAAAAGCATAAACCCTAGACATGTCTACTATAAAAACACTACTGTGCAAGAATTTAAAACTCGGGACTTTTGGTGTGTGTCACTTGCCTTTTGGTAGTTGAAGATCGTTCCCTTTTCTCTCAATCAAAACACGTGGCTCTCCGCACAAACTATAAGAAAACAAAAATAGCACAACATAAACACACCATTCATAGCAACATAATCAAACAAGACAACAATCGTAAATCGCTCTATGGTACTAAGGTGTGGCATGAGGTTTGGCTTGCAAGATATGGTTTGATAGATTGGAAGGGTCATGAACTTTGAAAGTTAAATACTTAGGAGGAAAAGATTGACAAGGGCATATGATCAAGGGTTGTTGGCTACACCGGAATGAATAATTGGAATGATCCATGTGATAGAATCATATGTGTCTCATATGACGTAAGGCAACATACCATTATGGAGAGTGTGACAACACTCACCAATGGCACAAGGAAAAAGATTAGATAGGAACTAGTGATATGAAAATTTACTCAAATAACTCAATTGCTATTTGAATAATATTGATTAAGATAATATATTGTGTATAGATGTGATCATGGAACATGATGAATGTGTCTAAATGGTTTTCATAGTCGAACAACGGTATTGCGGATCATAAAAATACCGCCAAAATAAAGTGTGCAAAACTGACATGTAAAATGTCTGAAATAATCTACGTATTTTACTGATTCCAACGGTATAAAGTTTATCGAAAACCGACGTGTAGATCTCAAGGTATGAATTTTACAATACGTGGTTAGAATTCTAGTGGTGTCCGAAAAGTTGTCCGAGAAAGTTTCTCGGATGGAAAAATTTCCTACACGAAAGTTGTAGAGAATATAATTACGAACTTACAACAGAGAAATCATCTCAAACAGAGTTGTAAATCTAAAGAGTTGGAATTTTAAAGTTTATTTATGTGAAGGAGCTAGTACATTTCTGTAAACGGGGTAAATCGATTGCATGGGACGTGGCAGATTTTTGTTCTATTTTATGGCCGGTGGCTGATACGGTGATACCAATCGTTCCAGTAAGAGAAGGAAGCAACAGCTCACCCGACGTAGTCCACTGCTATGACGTACTACAAGGAAGCACTCGGCTCGCTGTGTCGTTCGCTCGATGGGCTCGTTCGACAAGTCTTCCATGCTCGCGGATGATGGATTCAGACTTCTCTCGGTCCGGCTCAATCCATGGCGTCGTTGGCGAGAATACCGTGCACTACGGCGCGTACCTTGCATCTAGTCTTCCCGTGAAAAACATAGCTGAACTTAGATCAATCTGAAATTGCAGGATTAAGAAAAACGAGGGAGTCTGGTATACAAAAATTACTCTCGAGGAGGTGCTCCACGCTGGCTGCATAGAATTGGTCTCCTCGAGTAGTGGTAGTGGAGAGTCTCGGGCTGGCAGAAACGATGATGGCGTCACCACAGCCGGTGGATCAACGGCTGGGCAGCGGCGATGTGTCAACAGAGACAACATGGTTCACCACCATGTCCTGGAGGTAGGCGACGATTAGGAATACACACTAGTAAAAGGAATATGAGAATGGATCATCGTACTCGACATACCGATCCGACGAACTTCGAAGGTGTCGCGGCCAACAGCGACAACTTGATGCACCGCCATGTCCTGGAGGTATCCCTTGACAAGGGGATTCTTCTGTTGCAGCAAAACGTCGAGGTGATTACCGTGCGCGACAAGATCTGACGGTGAACTCGATCTTGGGGGTGGTGTTCATGGTTGGTGCGGGCTGTACAGTGCATCTCAGTACAAACTTTCTGAAGCAAAGTGGTGGAGGAAGACAAGGGACACACGGTGCTCTCCTCGGTTCGTGTTGGGATGGACTGAGAAGAGAGATCGGGAGATGTATGCCGACGGGTGGCATTCGGTGCACCTAGACGGTTTGGGAGATTAAGGCAATAAGGTGGGATCTAAATTCTCGGAATGGATTCCTCAATAAATACCGAGTAATTTCCGTGTTGAGTCTGAGAGAAAACAGTCGACGGAATTGATGGCAAAAGAAGGAGAGAAGTATACTGCCATGGCTGTAACGTGCGTGCGTGTACGTGCCCAGGAGGAAGAAGATGAGCGGGCAGCTCGTTCGGTTGGCCAGGAAATGCGGCCCAACGAAAAAAAAGGAGAGAAAAAGATGCTATGGTGGGCTCGTTCGCGTATGCTGCTTAGGCCGACCGGCCCAGTTGGTCTGCTTCATTTTTGGTTAAATCTTTTGGTTTTGTTTTTTCTGTTTTCACTCATAACTTTTGTTTTAGGGTTTCAAATGGATTCAAATAAATTTCTATAAATTTGTAAAAAAAAAACAAAATAGTGTTATAGGATAACAAGAAACCTTTTTAATAACCATTTGTGAAAATAAAATATTCATTATATACACTTGGTGTATATGGCCACTTGGGCAATATTTTTCAAATAGAATTTTCTAGGGTTTTATTTTTCTCAAACAAAAATTCCATTAAGGATTTGAAAACCTTTAAGGCCGAGATATGTTTTGGTTTTGAAAATGCTTTGAAACCAAAAGTATTTGGAAACCAATATTTTGGAAAATACTTTTAAATAACTCCAAAAAGTTTTAATTCTTTGTGGATTTTCAATCAAGTTCAAACCATCAAGCAATAAATTTATTTTTATTTTACATTCCAAAAATTTAGAAAATTTTGGGATGTGACACATTAGCATTGCTAGTGGTGGTAACAGTCCAAACTTAAGCTATATTATCTTCTTTAGCATTTTCTTCTTTTTCCCACCTAGCACGCAATTCGGCCATCAATCTTATATTCTCATTAATTCTAACTTGGATGGCATTTGCTGTAGTAACAATTTTATTATTATGATTTTCATTAGGCATAACTTTCGATTTCAAAAGATCAACATCAGCGAGCAAGACTATCGACTTTAGAAGCAAGTATATCAATTTTCCCAAGCTTTTCTTCAACAGATTTGTTAAAAGCAGTTTGTGTACTAATAAATTCTGTAAGCATGGCTTCAAGTCCAGGGGGTGTATTCCTATTATTGTTGTAAGAATTCCCATAAGAATTACCATAGCCGTTGCCATTATTATAAGGATGTGGCCTATAGTTGTTACTAGAATTGTTCTGTAAGCATTGTTGTTGAAATTATTATTTTTAATGAAGTTTACATCAACATGTTCTTCTTGAGCAACCAATGAAGCTAACAGAACATTGTTAGGATCAACATTAGTCCTACCATTCACAAGCATAGACATAATAGCATCAATCTTATCACTCAAGGAAGAGGTTTCTTCGACATAATTTACCTTCTTACCTTGTGGAGCTCTTTCCGTGTGCCATTCAGAGTAATTAATCATCATATTATCAAGAAGCTTTGTTGCGTCGCCTAGAGTGATGGACATAAAGGTACCTCCAGCGGCTGAATCCAATAGGTTCCGCGAAGAAAAATTCAGTCCTGCATAAAAGGTTTGGATGATCATCCAAGTAGTCAGTCCATGGGTTGGGCAATTTTTAACCAAAGATTTCATTCTTTCCCAAGCTTGTGCAACATGATCATTATAAAATTGTTTAAAATTCATTATGCTACTCCTCAAAGATATAATTTTAGCAGGGGGATAATATCTACCAATAAAAGCATCCTTGCATTTAGTCCATGAATCAATACTATTCTTAGGCAGAGATATCAACCAATCTTTAGCTCTTCCTCTTAATGAGAAAGGAAACAATTTTAATTTTATAATATCACCATCTACATCCTTATACTTTTGCATTTCACACAATTCAACAAAATTATTGAGATGGGCAGCAGCATCATCAGAACTAACACTTGAAAATTGCTCTCGCATAACAAGATTCGATGAAAGCAGGTTTAATTTCAAAGAATTCCGCTGTAGTAGCAGGTGGAGCAATATGTGTGCATAAGAAATCATTATTATTTGTGGTTGTGAACTCACACAACTTAGTATTTTCAGGAGTACCCATTTTAGCAATAGTAAATAAAATAAACTACATAAAGTAAATGCAAGTAACTAATTTTTTTGTGTTTTTGATATAGAGTGCAAACAAGACAGTAAATAAAGTAAAGCTAGCAACTAATTTTTTTGTATTTTGATTTAGTGCAGCAAACAAAGTAGTAAATAAAATAAAGCAACACAAAAACAAAGTAAAGAGATTGGATGTGGAGACTCCCCTTGCAGCGTGTCTTGATCTCCCCGGCAACGGCGCCAGAAAATCTGCTTGATACGCGTACAGCACACGACCGTTGGGAACCCCAAGAGGAAGGTGTGATGCGTACAACGGCAAGTTTTCCCTCAGTAAGAAACCAAGGTTTATCGAACCAGTAGGAGCCAAGAAGCACGTTGAAGGTTGATGGCGGCGAGATGTAGTGCGGCGCAACACCGGGGATTCCGGCGCCAACGTGGAACTCTGCACAACAAAAGCAAAGTACTTTGCCCCAACGAAACAGATGAGGTTGTCAATCTCACCGGCTTGCTCGTAACAAAGGATTAGATGTATAGTGTGGATGATGATTGTTTGCGAAAAACAGTAGAACAAGTATTGCGATGAGATTGTATTCGATTAAAAGAATGGACCGGGGTCCACAGTTCACTAGTGGTGTCTCTCCCATAAGAATAAGCATGTTGGGTGAACAAATTACAGTTGGGCAATTGACAAATAGAGAGGGCATGACAATGCACATACATGATATGATGAGTATAGTGATATTTAATTGGGCATTACGACAAAGTACATAGACCGCTATCCAGCATGCATCTATGCCTAAAAAGTCCACCTTCAGGTTATCATCCGAACCCCTTCCAGTATTAAGTTGCAAACAAAAGACAATTGCATTAAGTATGGTGTGTAATGTAATCAACAACTACATCCTCGGACATAGCATCGATGTTTTATCCCTAGTGGCAACAGCACATCCACAACCTTAGAACTTTCTGTCACTGTCCCAGATTTAATGGAGGCATGAACCCACTATCGAGCATAAATACTCCCTCTTGGAGTTAAGAGTAAAAACTTGGCCGGAGCCTCTACTAATAACGGAGAGCATGCAAGATCATAAACAACACATAGGTAATAGATTGATAATCAACATAACATAGTATTCTCTATCCATCGGATCCCAACAAACACAACATGTAGCATTACAGATAGATGATCTTGATCATGTTAGGCAGCTCACGAGACCCGAAAATGAAGCACAATTAGGAGAAGACGACCATCTAGCTACTGCTATGGACCCATAGTCCAGGGGTGAACTACTCACTCATCACTCCGGAGGCGACCATGGCGGTGAAGAGTCCTCCGGGAGATGATTCCCCTCTCCGGCAGGGTGCCGGAGGCGATCTCCTGAATCCCCCGAGATGGGATTGGCGGCGGCGGCGTCTCCGGAAGGTTTTCCGTATCGTGGCTCTCGGTATCGGGGGCTATTGTCGACGAAGACTTAAGTAGGCGGAAGGGCAGGTCAGGAGGCGTCACGGGGGCCCCACACGCTAGGGCCGCGCGGGCCCCCCTTGGGCCGCGCCGCCCTAGTGTGGCGGCGCCCCGTGGCCCCACTTTGTCTCTCCCTCGGACTTCTGGAAGCTTCGTGGCAAAATAGGACCCTGGGCGTTGATTTCGTCCAATTCCGAGAATATTTCCTTACTAGGATTTCTGAAACCAAAAACAGCAGAAAACAAGAACGGCTCTTCGGCATCTCGTTAATAGGTTAGTGCCGGAAAATGCATAAATATGACATAAAGTGTGCATAAAACATGTAGGTATCATCAATAATGTGGCATGGAACATAAGAAATTATCGATACGTCGGAGACGTATCAGGCCCTAGTGACAAGAATTAAGCATAACAAGTTGCAACAATATCATCAAAGTACCAATTACGGACACTAGGCACTATGCCCTAACAATCTTATGCTATTACATGACCAATCTCATCCAATCCCTACCATCCCCTTCAGCCTACAGCGGGGGAATTACTCACACATGGATGGGGAAACATTGTCTGGTCGATGGAGAGGCGTCGGTGGTGATGATGGCGATGATCTCCTCCAATTCCCCGCCCTGGCGGAGTGCCAGAACGGAGTTTCTGGTCCCGAGACGGAGTTTCGCGATGGTGGCGGCGTACTGGGAGGTTTCTGGCGACTTCGACTTCTCGTCTCGCGTTTTTAGATCGAAACCCTTAAGTAGTCCAGAGGAGGGCGTCAGAGGGCAGCCGAGGGGGCCACACACTAGGGCGGCGCGCCCCCCTCCAGGCCGTGCCGGCCAAGCGTCTGGGGGCCCTGGGCCTCCCCCAGGCCTGCCCTTCTGGATCCGTGATTCTTCTGGTAAAATAGGCCCTTTGATATAAATTCCGAGGATTTTCCCGAAAGTTGAATTTCTGCACAAAAACGAGACACCAGGGCAATTCTGCTGAAAACATCGTTAGTCCGTGTTAGTTGTATCCAAAATACACAAATTAGAGGCAAAATAATAGCAAAAGTGTTCGGGAAAGTAGATACGTTTTGGATCCACTTGAGTAAAGGCGCAGCAGTTTCAGCCTGCATAAGAATGGGAACAGATCTCAGCAGTGATATTGAATGACTCTGAGACGGACTGATGCATATAGTGCTGGATGTAAGTGGAAGGGTATGGCTGTGTATGGACAACAATTCACAACAATGCAAGGGTGTGTTCGGTTCTGAAACAGCGTGGAATGGAATGGAATGGTTCCATTTCAGAGGAATGGAATGGTTACATTTTTTCGGTTGGGAAAAATGGAGAGCAGAACAGATCGAGTTTAAACTAATCATTTGTCACAAAATTGTAATTAGCAATTGCAAATGACATTTTAATCTCAAAGTCGTAATTAACAGCGCCTAATGGTGCTCTTTTAATCTAAAAATCGTAATTAACATCATTTTTTGTTGGGTTAGGGAACTGGAGAGTAGATGAACATTACTCGTATGATGATTGTAAGCAAACGAATTTGGTGTTTCTAAACTTTTGGCTTCGAGATCTTATGGGCTTCAACTCCAGCCTACCCCAGCTTGTTTGGGACTGAAAGGCTTGGTTGTTGTTGTTGTTGTTGTAAACTTTTGGCAAGCATTAGAAAAAACCGACAAAAATCAAGGCATGTTTTGTGGATTAAGAAAATATACCATATTCATTAAAAGATCACCACCCAGCGGGCGCGTGGCCTTGTGCTTGTAGAGGCATTTAGAAGATGGGGGCGGCATCAACATACTGGCAGCTCTGATTAGCCGCAGCTTTGATCTTCCTTTTGAGTAAAGGCCCTAAAGTTTGAGTCTGCATATGAATAGCAAAACAAAAGGCAGACCTCAGCAGTGATATTGAATTACTGTATGAGATAGACTGATGCATATAGTGGATGCTCTTAGCTTTTTGCACCATGAACACTAGCCATGGACTGATGTCTACGGGTGCTTCTATTCTTGTAGACAGTGTTGGGCCTCCAAGAGCAGAGGTTTGTAGAACAGCAGCAAGTTTCCCTTAAGTGGATCACCCAAGGTTTATCGATCTCGGTGGAGGAAGAGGTCAAAGATATCCCTCTCATGCAACCCCGCAACCACAAAGCAAGAAGTCTCTTGTGTCCCCAACACACCTAATAGGTGCACTAGTTCGGCGAAGAGATAGTGAAATACAGGTGGTATGAATAAATATGAGCAGTAGCAATGGCACCAGAAAAGTGCTTTGCCCAGGACTGGTGTGTGATGGATGGTGGTAATATTGCGGACAGTACAAATGCAGTAGAACAGTAAACAAGCAGCGATAGCAGTATTTAGGAACAAGGCCTAGGGATCATACTTTCACTAGTGGACACTCTCAACATTGATCACATAACAGAAGAGATAAATGCTATACTCTACACTCTCTTGTTGGATGATGAACACCACTAATTGTGTAGGATTACACGAACCCTAAATGCCGGAGTTAACAAGCTCCACAATATTCGATATTCATGTTTAAATAACCTTAGAGTGCATGACAGATCAACATAACCAAACCAAGTACTAACATAGCATGCACACTGTCACCTTCACGCTACGAAAGGAGGCATAGATCACATCAATACCATCATAGCAATAGTTAACTTCATAATCTACAAGAGATCACAATCATAGCCTACGCCAAGTACTAACACGATGCACACACTGTCACCATTACACCGTGCAGGAGGAATAAACTACTTTAATAACATCACTAGAGTAGCACATAGATGTATTGTGATACAAAACACATTGCAATCATAAAGAGATATAAATAAGCACTTCACTATGCCATTCATAACAGTGAATAAGTATTCTGTGAAATATAGCCTAAGAGACCCACACGGTGCACACACTGTCACATTTACACACGTGGGACAAGGAGTCTCCGGAGATCACATAAGTAAAATCCACTTGACTAGCATAATGATATCTAGATTACAAGCATCATCATATGAATCTCAATCATGTAAGGCAGCTCATGAGATTATTGTATTGAAGTACATAGGAGAGAGATGAACCACATAGCTACCGGTACGACCCCGAGCCTCGATGGAGAACTACTCCCTCCTCATGGGAGACAGCAGCGTTGATGGAGATGGCGATGGTGTCGATGGAGGAGCCTTCCGGGGGCACTTCCCCGTCCCGGCGGCGTGCCGGAACAGAGACTCCCGTCCCCCAGATCTTGGCTTCGCGATGGCGGCGGCTCTGGAAGGTTTCTCGTACCGTGGCTTTTCCGTATCGAGGTTTTAGGTCGAGGGGGCTTAAATAGGCGAAGAGGCGGAGTCGGAGGGTCGAAGAGGCGGCGAGAGGGTAAGGCGGCGCGGCCAGGGCCTAGGCCGCGCCGGCCTACCTCCTGGGCCCACCAGGGCTCCCCTCTGGCGACTCTCGGGTGTTCTGGAAGCTTCATGGAAAAATAGTATGCTGGGCGTTGATTTCGTCCGATTCCGAGAATATTTCCTTACTAGGATTTCTGAAACCAAAAACAGCAGAAAACAAGAACTGGCCCTTCGGCATCTCGTCAATAGGTTAGTTCCGGAAAATGCATAAATATGACATAAAGTGTGCATAAAACATGTAGATATCATCAATAATGTGGCATGGAACATAAGAAATTATCGATACGTCGGAGACGTATCAGCATCCCCAAGATTAGTTTCGCTCGTCCCGAGCGAGTAAACGATAACAAAGATAATTTCTGGAGTGACATGCCATCATAAACTTGATCATACTATTGTAAGCATATGTAATGAATGCAGCGATCAAAACAATGGTAAATGACATGAGTAAACAAATGAATCATAAAGCAATGACTTTTCATGAATAGTACTTTCAAGATAAGCATCAATAAGTCTTGCATAAGAGTTAACTCATAAAGCAATAATTCAAAGTAAAGGCATTGAAGCAACACAATGGAAGATTTAAGTTTTAGCGGTTGCTTTCAACTTGTAACATGTATATCTCATGGATAGTTGTCAATGCAAAGCAATATAACAAGTGCAATATGCAAGTATGTAAGAATCAATGCACAGTTCACACAAGTGTTTGCTTCCAAGATAGAGAGAAATGGGTAAACTGACTCAACATAAAAGTAGAAGAATGACCCTTCACAGAGGGAAGCAGGGATTAAATCATGTGCTAGAGCTTTTTAAGTTTTGAAATCATATAGAGCATAAAAGTAAAATTTTGAGAGGTGTTTGTTGTTGTCAACGAATGGTAGTGGGCACTCTAACTACCTCGCCAACCAGACTTTCAAGAGCGGCTCCCATGAAGGACGTTATCTCTACCAGCAAGGTAGATCATCCCTCTTCTCTTTTGTTTACACATGTACTTTAGTTTTTATTATGGGTGACACTCCCCCCAACCTTTGCTTACACAAGTCATGGCTAACCCGAATCCTCGGGTGCCTACCATCAATCTCATACCATGGAGGAGTGTCTATTTGCAAAATTAAGTTGCTTACTGATGAGTCAGAGCAAAACATGTGAAGAGAATTATTAATGAAGTTTGATTAGTCGGGGCTGGGAACCCCATTGCCAGCTCTTTTTGCAAAATTATTGGATAAGCGGATGTGCCACTAGTCCATTATGAAAGTCTGTCAAGAGTAAATGACAACGTTGAAAGATAAACACCACATACTTCCTCATGAGCTATAAAACATTAACACAAATTGAGAAGCATTTTTAAGGTTTAAAGGTAGCACATGAAGTAATTTACTTTGGAATGGCGGAGAAATGCCATGTAGTAGGTAGATATGGTGGACACAAATGGCATAGTGGTTGGCTCAAGGATTTTGATGCATGAGAAGTATTCCCTCTCGATACAAGGCTTAGGCTAGCAAGGTTATTTGGAACAAACACAAGTATGAACCGGTGCAGCAAAACTCACATAAAAGACATATTGTAAACATTATAAGACTCTACACCGTCTTCCTTGTTGTTCAACCCAATACTAGAAATTATCTAGACTTTAGAGAGACCAATTATGCAAACCAAATTTTAGCAAGCTCTATGTATTTCTTCATTAATAGGTGCAAAGCATATGATGCAAGAGCTTAAACATGAGCACAAAAATTGCCAAGTATCACATTATCCAAGACATTATAGCAATTACTACATGTATCATTTTCCAATTCCAACCATATAACAATTAACGAAGCAGTTTCAACCTTCGCCATGAACATTAAAAGCTAAGAACACATGTGTTCATATGAACCAGCGGAGCGTGCCTCTCTCCCACACAAGCATTTATTCAAACAAAAACAAAAACAAGAAACATACAGACGCTCCAAGTAAAGTACATAAGATGTGACCGAATAAAAATATAGTTTCAAGAGAAGGAACCTGATAATTTGTCGATGAAGAAGGGGATGCCTTGGGCATCCCCAATCTTAGATGCTTGAGTCTTCTTGAAATATTCAGGGATGAACCACCGTGGAATCCCCAAGCTTAGACTTTTCACTCTTCTTGATCGTAGTATATCATCCTCCTCTCTTGACCCTTGAAAACTTCCTTCACACCAAACTCGAAACAAACTCATTAGAGGGTTAGTGCATAATCAAAAACTCACATGTTCAGAGGTGACACAATCATTCTTAACACTTCTGGACATTGCCCAAAGCTACTGGAAGTTAATGGAACAAAGAAATCCATCCCACATAGCAAAAGAAGCAATGCGAAATAAAAGGCAGAATCTGTCAAAACAGAACAGTCCGTAAAGACGAATTTTATTGAGGCACCAGACTTGCTCAAATTAAAATGCTCAAATTGAATGAAAGTTGTGTACATATCTGAGGATCACTCACGTAAATTGGCATAATTTTCTGAGTTACCTACAGAGAATTTTTCCCAGATTCGTGACAGCAAATAAATCTGTTTCTGCGCAGTAATCCAAATCTAGTATGAACCTTACTATCAAAGACTTTACTTGGCACAACAAAACACAAAACTAAGATAAGGAGAGGTTGCTACAATAGTAACAACTTCCAAGACTCAAATATAAACTAAAGTACTGTAGCAAAATAAACACATGGGTTATCTCCCAAGAAGTTCTTTCTTTATAGCCATTAAGATGGGCTCAGCAGTTTTAATGATGCACTCGCAAGAAATAGTATTTGAAGCAAAAGAGAGCATCAAGAGGCAAATTAAAAACAACTTTAAGTCTAACATGCTTCTGATACGTCTCCGACGTATCGATAATTTCTTATGTTCCATGCCACATTATTGATGATATCTACATGTTTTATGCACACTTTATGTCATATTCGTGCATTTTCTGGAACTAACCTATTAACAAGATGCCGAAGTGCCGATTCTGTTTTCTGCTATTTTTGGTTTCAGAAATCCTAGTAACGAAATATTCGCGGAATCGGACGAAATCAACGCCCAGGTTCCTATTTTGCCCGGAAGCATCCAGAACACACGAGAACCGACAGAGAGGGGGCACAGGGCCACCAAACCCTAGGCCGGCGCACCAAGGGGGGGGCCCGCGCCCCCCTATAGTGTGGGCACCCCAGAAGTCCACCGACCTTGCCCTTCCGCCTATTTAAAGCCTCCGTCGCGAAAACCCTGATACATTCGACGAAACCAGAGAAAACCTTCCAGAGCCGCCGCCATCGCGAAGCCAAGATCTGGGGGACAGGAGTCTCTGTTCCGGCATGCCGCCGGGATGGGGAAGTGCCCCCGGAAGGCTCCTCCATCGACACCACCGCCATCTTCATCAACGCTGCTGTCTCCCATGAGGAGGGAGTAGTTCTCCATCGAGGCTCGGGGCTGTACCGGTAGCTATGTGGTTCATCTCTCTCCTATGTACTTCAATACAATAATCTCATGAGCTGCCTTACATGATTGAGATTCATATGATGATACTTGTAATCTAGATGTCGTTATGCTAGTCAAGTGAATTTTACTTATGTGATCTCCGGAGACTCCTTGTCCCACGTGTGTAAAGGTGACAGTGTGTGCACCGTGTGGGTCTCTTAGGCTATATTTCACAGAATACTTATTCACTATTATGAAGAGCATATTGAAGTGCTTATTTATATCTCTTTATGATTGCAATGTGTTTTGTATCACAATTTATCTGTGTGCTACTCTAGTGATGTTATTAAAGTAGTTTTATTCCTCCTGCACGGTGTAATGGTGACAGTGTGTGCATCCGTGTTAGTACTTGGCGTAGGCTATGATTATGATCTCTTGTAGATTATGAAGTTAACTATTGCTATGATAGTATTGATATTATCTATTCCTCCTTTCTTAGCATGAAGGTGACAGTGTGCATGCTACGTTAGTACTTGGTTTAGTCTTATTGATCTTTCATGCACTCTAAGGTTGTTTAAATATGAACATTGAATTGTGGAGCTTGTTAACTCCGGCATTGAGGGTTCGTGTAATCCTACGCAATGTGTTCATCATCCAACAAAAGAGTGTAGAGTATGCATTTATCTATTCTGTTATGTGATCAAAGTTGAGAGTGTCCACTAGTGAAAGTATAATCCCTAGGCCTTGTTTCTAAATACTGCTATCGCTGCTTGTTTACTGTTTTACTGCATTACTACTGCTGCGTTACTACTGCTTGTTTACTCGTCCCGGGCAAAGCACTTTTCCGGTGTCGTTGCCACTGCTCATATATATTCATACCACCTGTATTTCACTATCTCTTCGTCGAACTAGTACACCTATTAGGTGTGTTGGGGACACAAGAGACTTCTTGCTTTGTGGTTGCGGGGTTGCATGAGAGGGATATCTTTGACCTCTTCCTCCCCGAGTTCGATAAACCTTGGGTGATCCACTTAAGGGAAAACTTGCTGCTGTTCTACAAACCTCTGCTCTTGGAGGCCCAACACTGTCTACAGGAAAAGGAGGGGCGTAGACATCAAGCTATTTTCACGGCGCCGTTGCCGGGGAGGAAAGGTAAAAGGTACTCACACTCCGGATCTCGGCTACTAAGCTATTTTCCGCCGTAAGTACTCGAAGCTATTTCCTTTAGATCCTGCAATTGCATCTTTTTGTTTCTTGTTTACACTAGTTAGGCATAATGGAAAACAACAAAAATATGAGAGATCTTTATGAACTTTATCTTGAATTAGGACATGATGTGTTTGAAGAGAGAATTAAAAAACCCATGGAACTTTATATGCATGCTAATGGGAATGTTATTAATATGAATGCTTTGAACACTATTGTTGCTAATGCTATGGAAAATTCTAAGCTTGGGGAAGCTGGTTTTGATGAGCATGATCTTTTTAGTCCCCCGGGCATTGAGGAGAAAATTTACTTTGATGATACTTTGCCTCCTATTTATGATGATTATAATGATAGTAGTCTTTTGTTGCCACCTGTTATGGAGGATAAATTGGATTATGATTACAATATGCCTCCTATATTTGATAGCTACTTTGTTGAATTTGCTCCCACTACAACTACTAAAATTGATTATGCTTATGTGGAGAGTAATAAATTTATGCATGTGACTCATGATAAGAATGCTTTATGTGATAGTTATATTGTTGAGTTTGCTCATGATGCTACTGAATATTATTATGAGAGAGGAAAATATGGTTATAGAAATTTTCATGTTACTAAAACACCTCACTATGCGCTGAAATTTTAGAAGCTACACTTGTTTTATCTTTATATGCTTGTTGCATTATGCTTCATGAACTTGTTTATTTACAAGATTCATATGCATAGGAAGCATGTTAGACTTAAATGTGTTTCTAATTTGCCTCTTGATGCTCTCTTTTGCTTCAAATATTATTTCTTGCGAGTGCATCATTAAAACTGCTGAGCCCATCTTAATGGCTATAAAGAAAGAACTTCTTGGGAGATAACCCATGTGTTATTTTGCTACAGTAATTTGTTTTTATTTTGTGTCTTGGAAGTTGTTTACTACTGTAGCAACCTCTCCTTATCTTAGTTTAGTGTTTTGTTGTGCCAAGTAAAGTCGTTGATAGTAAAGTTCATACTAGATTTGGATTACTGCGCAGAAATAGATTTCTTTGCTGTCACGAATCTGGGCTGTTTTATCTGTAGGTAACTCAGAAAATTATGCCAATTTACGTGAGTAATCCCCAGATATGTACGCAACTTTCATTAAATTTGAGCATTTTCATTTGAGCAAGTCTGGTGCCTCGATAAAATTCGTCAATACGAACTGTTCTGTTTTGACAGATTCTGCCTTTTATTTCGCATTGCCTCTTTTGCTATGTTGGATGAATTTCTTTGATCCATGAATGTTCAGTAGCTTTATGCAATGTCCAGAAGTGTTAAGAATGATTATGTCACCTCTGAACATGTTAATTTTTATTGTGCACTAACCCTCTAATGAGTTGTTCTAAGTTTGGTGTGGAGGAAGTTTTCAAGGATCAAGAGAGGAGTATGATGCAACATGATCAAGGAGAGTGAAAGCTCTAAGCTTGGGGATGCCCCGGTGGTTCACCCCTGCATATTCTAAGAAGACTCAAGCGTCTAATCTTGGGGATGCCCAAGGCATCCCCTTCTTCATCGACAACATTATCAGGTTCCTCCTCTGAAACTATATTTTTATTCCATCACATCTTATGTGCTTTTCTTGGAGCGTCGGTTTGTTTTTGTTTTTTGTTTTGTTTGAATAAAAAGGATCCTAGCATTCACTTTGTGGGAGAGAGACACGCTCCGCTGTAGCATATGGACAAGTATGTCCTTAGTTTCTACTGATAGTATTCATGGCGAAGTTTCTTCTTCGTTAAATTGTTATATGGTTGGAATTGGAAAATGATACATGTAGTAGTTGCTATAAATGTCTTGGGTAATGTGATACTTGGCAATTGTTGTGCTCATGTTTAAGCTCTTGCATCATATACTTTGCACCCATTAATGAAGAAATACATAGATCATGCTAAAATTTGGTTTGCATAATTGGTCTCTCTAAGGTCTAGATAATTTCTAGTGTTGAGTTTGAACAACAAGAAAGACGGTGTAGAGTCTTATAATGTTTTCAATATGTCTTTTATGTGAGCTTTGCTGCACCGGTTCATCCTTGTGTTTGTTTCAAACAACCTTGCTAGCCTAAGCCTTGTATCGAGAAGGATTACTTCTCATGCATCCGAGACCCTTGAGCCAACCACTATGCCATTCGAGTCCACCATACCTACCTACTACATGGTATTTCTCCGCCATTCCAAAGTAAATTGCTTGAAGTGCTACCTTTAATTTTCCATTCTTCACCTTTACAATATATAGCTCATGGGACAAATAGCTTAAAAACTATTGTGGTATTGAATATGTACTTATGCACTTTATCTCTTATTAAGTTGCTCTTTGTGCGATAACCATGTTCACTGGGGACGCCATAAACTACTCTTTGTTGAATTTCATGTGAGTTGCTATGCATGTTCGTCTTGTCTGAAGTAAGAGAGATCTACCACCTTATGGTTAAGCATGCATATTGTTAGAGAAGAACATTGGGCCGCTAACTAAAGCCATGATCCATGGTGGAAGTTTCAGTTTTGGACATATATCCTCAATCTCATATGAGAAAATTATTAATTGTTCTTACATGCTTATGCATAAAAGAGGAGTCCATTATTTGTTGTCTATGTTGTCCCGGTATGGATGTCTAAGTTGAGAATAATCAATAGCGAGAAATCCAATGCGAGCTTTCTCCTTAGACCTTTGTACAGGCGGCATAGAGGTACCCCTTTGTGACACTTGGTTAAAACATGTGCATTGCGATGATCCGGTAGTCCAAGCTAAATTAGGACAAGGTGCGGGCACTATTAGTATACTATGCATGAGGCTTGCAACTTGTAAAATATAATTTACATGATACATATGCTTTATTACTACCGTTGACAAAATTGTTTCATGTTTTCAAAATCAAAGCTCTAGCACGAATATAGCAATCGATGCTTTTCCTCTATGGAGGACCATTCTTTTACTTTCATTGTTGAGTCAGTTCACCTATTTCTCTCCACCTCAAGAAGCAAACACTTGTGTGAACTGTGCATTGATTCCTACATACTTGCATATTGCACTTATTATATTACTCAATATCCATGAGATATACATGTTACAAGTTGAAAGCAACCGCTGAAACAAAATCTTCCTTTGTGTTGCTTCAATACCTTTACTTTGATTTATTGCCTTATGAGTTAACTCTTATGCAAGACTTATTGATGCTTGTCTTGAAGTACTATTCATGAAAAGTCTTTGCTATATGATTCACTTGTTTACTCATGTCATATACATTGTTTTGATTGCTGCATTCACTACATATGCTTTACAAATAGTATGATCAAGGTTATGATGGCATGTCACTCCAGAAATTAACTTTGTTATCGTTTTACCTGCTCGGGACGAGCAGAACTAAGATTGGGGATGCTGATACGTCTCCGACGTATCGATAATTTCTTATGTTCCATGCCACATTATTGATGATATCTACATGTTTTATGCACACTTTATGTCATATTCGTGCATTTTCTGGAACTAACCTATTAACAAGATGCCGAAGTGCCAGTTGCTGTTTTCTGCTGTTTTTGGTTTCAGAAATCCTAGTAACGAAATATTCTCGGAATCGGACGAAATCAACGCCCATGTTCCTATTTTGCCCGGAAGCATCCAGAACACACGAGAACCGCCAGAGAGGGGGCACAGGGCCACCAAACCCTAGGCCGGCGCGGCCAAGGGGGGGCCCGCGCCCCCCTATAGTGTAGTGGAAAAATAGGATGCTGGGCGTTGATTTCGTCCGATTCCGAGAATATTTCCTTACTAGGATTTCTGAAACCAAAAACAGCAGAAAACAGGAACTGGCCCTTCGGCATCTCGTCAATAGGTTAGTTCCGGAAAACGCATAAATATGACATAAAGTGTGCATAAAACATGTAGATATTATCAATAATGTGGCATGGAACATAAGAAATTATCGATATGTCGGAGACATATCATGGACAGACAAAAAAAACTAGTTGACTCAGCTTTGTCTAGATATCTCCATCCCAAAGCTTAAGGCTTATTTATTTTTGAGAAATCAAAACAAGTAAAGTTTGACCAAAATTTTAGAACATTCTATCAACAAATATAATATTGTGTAGATACCGTAGGAAAATATATTTCACAACCTATTTAATGATATTAATTTTGTATTTTGCATGTTAATGATTTTTGGTAAAAGCTTAGTCAAATATGGTATAGTTTGACTTTCTAAAAATAATATAAGCCCTAAGCTTTGGGATGGAGGTAGTAGTATCTAGAGCTAAAACACGTCTAGATACATCCGTATCTACAGATAGTTGAGTCAATTAATTTGGATATGAGGGAGTATCAGATTCAGACTACATCATGGTAAGTTGGTTTAAAAAATTACCCCTAGGCGGTCCCTGCCCAGCTCGGTAGTGGCATTTCGCTTCTTGTGCTGCAGATCTGGCCATGCTCCTGCAGCAGGTGGTGCGCTATCGTTCCCCATAGCCTTAGCACGGAACCTGGAGGTACCAACCTGATACATAGAATATAGAGCATGGTGTCACAGAGGCTTTACGCACAAATAGCTGAAGACATGTGCTACTTTAAGCATTTTCTAGAACAGGAACAGATTGAGGATGCAGACAGACAGAGTGGATAAGCAAACGGAGTACCTGCTTTGCTGGGCTGGGGACGCATCTCAGGCTCAGCCAACTGCCCACATGCGTGGTGGCCTTACGCTCCATTGCCCCCCCCCCCACCACCACCACCGAGGTCTTCCCTTTCCTGTACAAGCTAACAAAAGATACAGCGAGGATCAGCAAAAACTACAAAGGTTGCAAATGTCGACAAATAAAGGAAGAACAACCCAATCCAAGCAAAGGTAGCCCCCGCCCCCACCCCATCAATCACTCCCAGCGCGAGGGTGACCGTAAAAGACACCCCTTCGCCCAGAATAGGAAATAGATGCACAAGATATCGAGGTGAGGAAAAAAGAACCGATCTCGAGAAAGGAAAGAACATTACTAGTACTACCTAATCCGCTTGGTCTAGATGCAACTTGCCCTTCCAAGCTGGATGCCTGGACGGTGGAGGCGAAAAGACGGGATCGAGCTAGCGGCTTGCATCCGTCGGCTGTCGGCACTCGATCGGGAGAGACGAGGGGGGGCTACATAAAGGGGAGGGGTAACATATTTTATTACACAGTGAACTTACTGATGTGACTAGTCATTACATGTCTCACTGAAACTGGGGCCCATAGTGTGGCACCCAAAATTCACTTGAACCTGCCCGCGGGACGCATTGGCGCATCAAGAAAACCCCCGAATTGTAGCGGGGAAATGAAACATTTCACAAAAATTCGAAATTCAAGCACACTGCCACGCGCCAAGCACGCGGGCTGTTCCTTCCTCTTCCTCGGTTCCTCCTCCCCTATCCGAAAAACCCCAAATCCCAAGCTCAAACAACAACAAAAAACCAAATCCCCTGGCCGCCATGCATGTCCTCGTTAACCCGCTGGAGATCGTTCCCGGATGAGGCGGAACCCCCACCCTGAGATCCCGAGTTCGTCCGTTCCGTCCACCTCGAGGCACTGCGTGCTGTCTCGCAGCGGCGGCTTGAGGGCGCTGCAGAGGAAGTTCCGCCGGAAAGTGCTCATGGCAACCATGCAAGCTCATCGGCGTGCTGTATCTCGAGAGGAACTGGTCAAAGCTTTGCTATTTGCAAAAAAAAAGGCGGGCCAAGATCTGGTCAAAGCTTCGTCGATGGCTTGCCACGAGAGGCTTGGAGTCTAGAGTCAATAAACTAGCTGCTCGAGGACTTGGGCGGTTTACACCGATTCATATTAACTGACTCAAGTTTGTTAGTCTAGTTAACAAATGCATCTAGATACATCCATATCTAGACAAAATTGAGTCAATTAATATGAATCCGAGGGGAGTGCCTGAAAGTGTTTCATGCTACCAATTAATGCGCTGGCAGGACTGGCTGTAGAAGTAATTGTGCTACTACTCATACGATGAACTGATTGTGTGGGTGTCAAATTTTGCAATGCGATCATCCAATGAATGCTTAATTATAGTTCTAGCGCCAAAGGGGTACAAATCATAACAAAGATAGTACATACTACAGCACCAGAACATAAGAGTACGAATCATAAAGTAGGTCAACATTTTGCATCAGGGCTGGGTGGTCCTGAGACTACCGGGACGCCCCTGATGATCTCCGGGCGTGCATCCACTTCAACGCAAAGCTGTGTACTCGGTCCACGGCCTCCTTCTGTAGGCTGGATAATCTCAGGTGCAGGACCTTCGTCTATGAAAGGCTCGTCATCAGTACCATCCGCAGGTGCATCAGGGCTGGGTGGTCTTGAGACTACCAGGACGCCCCTGATGATCTCTGGGCGTGCATCCACTTCAACGCAAAGTTGTGTACTCGGTCCACGGCCTCCTTCTGTAGGCTGGATAATCTCAGGTGCAGGATCTTCGTCTATGAAAGGCTCGTCATCAGTACCATCCACAAGTGCATCAAACTGAGATTCATCTTCAAATCTCCCATCAAACTGAGAGACCTCTTCAACTCTATGCTTCTGCAATTAGTACATCAACAGATTAGACAAACATCTAAGGGAAGCAACCTAAACAAATGCCATTTTACATATTTACCTTCTCATCTGGCACGGCACATGCCCAGAGCTGAAACCCGTTTCCTGAAGCAAGCGCTTTTTCTCTCCTTCCCGTCCATCCATCTGCAACAAGTTAAATTTGAGTACAGAACCTTGCACAACAATGCAAACTATTGATCGAAACAGCGACAACATCAATATAAATAATTAACTACATATGCCAGCACACATACAGTGTGAGCAAGATCTGCTTCTCCCGCTGAAGGATCATTATATGGTTCACCATGATAAACCCACCTAACATATGTGCGGTCCATCCCAAAAATGTGTAAATGATCTTCCACTACATGGTGAGGCCTCTTCTCACCATTCATACATGTGCAGCGTGGGCAATACACGTCCAGGTTGTGACCTTCATGAGCTCTAATAAACCCCATAAAGGGTTGAACACCATTTATATATGAAGGGGAACATAAGTGTCCATGCAGTATCCAAGTTATGTCCATCTGTTTAATCATGAGATACAATGGTTGGTGATTAATTTAAGGCGAAGTAGGAAATGTATATCCATCGAGTACAAAACTATACTAGTACATGATTATGCATTTTAGCAATCATGTCGAGTACAAAACAAAAATTTCCCATCGACATTTTAGCAAACAGATCATGTACAAAACTCTGCCATGGCATTTCAGCAAATTAACGGATCGAGTGCAGAACTGACTCTATATGCCCACGCAAATGAACAAATTGATCGAGGACAAATCGAGCGGAAAACTATAAAGTGCCAATTAGTTCGAGCATACTAACGATTTTTTTGCAGACATCAAGAAAATATAAATCGTTAGGCCGTCTTGCCCGATGCATGATTGAGCTAGAGATAGCAGCCCTACCGTGGATCAACTTGACCGCCGGTGCATCTCGAGAAGAACGACGGGGAGGGGAAGCTTCTTCTTCGCACGGACGGGATGGGGAGGGGAAGCTCTTCGCACGGACGGGGATAAGTTGTGTAGCGATGGGTGGGGGGTCATGCGGCCAGGCCGCCCGGTAGGTGGTGTTTAATGGACTTGCGTGTGTAATTTTCCGTGCACAAGGTTGAGGAATAGGCGGTTCCCTTTGCCGCGCGCACAATTCAAACTATCCCGCCCATGTAGTTTAAATTCGCCCTATTTTCGTTAAATCGACATAAAGTCATGTGAGTGGGTGGAAATTATCAAAGTTGCTTGAAAAATAGTAAAACTCTGGAATTATCCTTTAAATATGCTCTACTTCGTGTGAAAATCGGGGTGTGGAGGCATGTTGAGCTGTTTTATTTGTACTTTCTTCATTAAAATTCCCATTTTATGCAATTTGGATGGAAAGAAATCATTTGTACATAAATTTTGACAACGCCATTTGCAAACATTAATTGTTTTACATGCCAAGATGCACCCATCCACCAAATATGGGGAAAAAGTTTATCACAATCTAGATATATATGTATAATTAGTGAGGGACCCCTTTTGATTTTACGCAATTTCCACTAATTAGCTAGAGAGAAGGGGTCAATTAATTAGGCCATGTTAGGGGCTATGTGTTTTAGATTAGGGTTGTGTGGATTCAAATACAACTTCTTTATTTGTGTTATCAGTACTTATATATAATTAATTGAATTATCATTAATTATTATATAATTAATGAATCCCAATAATGTCTATATATATATGATCGATATAGGCCATATATATTAATTGGGGTTATATAATCTAGGGTTTACTAGCTATATATAGCAAGGTTTTATTAGATTGGGTTATTAATTAGCTTGGGGTTATGTGTTTTAACGAGGGTTTGATTATCTAATTAAGGTTAGTTTTCTATATATATACGGTTTAGGGTTTAGGGTTAATGGCACATATATTTAATTAGAGTACCGCGAGGACCCCTGGCCTGCTTGATGCGTAATTAAGGGTCGTCGTTGGCCTATAGCTAGCTATATAGGGTTTTATGGTTTATTTAGAGGGTTTATGTGTTAGGGTTAATTATAACTTGTTGTGAATTAAATTACAACTTTTTTATTAGTGTGCTACACAATTAATCAAAACTCTAGCTAGATCGATCGAGTGTGCACATACATGCACTATTAGAGGCACCCGCCTTTGCGCATAAAGTGCAAGCATAATGTGTGTCGTTGCGTTGGCCACACTAATCGATAAAGAGAGAGATAGAGATGAGGAATTATTGAAATCGCCAAGAATGTTCAAATATATATATATATATATATATATATATGCATGCATGGTAGGCCATGCATGCATGCACACTAATTATATATATTGTGAGGCAACTTAATCAAATGTACGTGTTTTTCATTCGAAAACTTGTCAAAATTCAAGTTAATTAATTTATCAGCGCTAATTAGTTGGTCGCCTGCTTGATGCACAATTAAGTGTCGTTGGCCTATATATATGTAGGGTTTAATTACGGTTTAGTGTTTAGGGTGTTTAGGGTGTACGTTTAGGGTTTAGGGTTTAGGGTTTAGTGTTTAGGGTGTTTAGGGATTAGGGATTAGGGTTTTAGGGTTGTATGGTTTAAGGTTTAGGGATCATCGATCGAGTGCACACACACACATTATTATTAGAGGCACCCGCGCCTTTGCGCATAAAGTGCATGCGTATATAAGTGTGTTTTTTGGCCACCAACGATATATAGATCGAGAGAGAGATTGAACTATATATATCCCCAAGAATATGTTCGAATATATATATTGAAATATATGCACGAATGATATGCAAGCTAGGTATGCCATGCGCGCATGCACACTAATTATATATATATTATGAGGCAACTTAATAAAATGTGTTTTCATTCGAGAGAACTCGTCAAAAATCAAGTTAATTAATTTATTAGCGCTAATTAGTTGGTCGCCTGCTTGATGCGCAATTAAGTGTGTTGGCCTATATATGTAGGGTTTAATTATAGGGTTTAGGGTTTAGGGTTTAGTGTTTAGGGTTTAGGGTGTAGTGTTTAGGGTTTAGGGTCTAGGGTTTAGGGTTTAGTGTTTACATTGTTTAGGTTCTACGTTTAGGGTATAATTAGGGATTAGGGTTTTAGGGTTTAAGGTTTAGGGATCATTGATCGAGTGCACACACACATTATTAGAGGCACCCGCGCCTTTGCGCATAAAGTGCATGCATATATATATAAGTGTGTTTCTTGGCCACCAACGATATATAGATCGAGAGAGAGATTGAAATATATTTGGGATTTCTATTTTCGTGCCCCTGGCTCCTTAGTTGTGCTCAGTTTTCCCCAGCCCCTTAGTTTTTCCTCAGTTTTCCCCAAGTCCTTGTTTGAAACCCGCAGAAGGAGCTCCGACGGCAGGAATCCAATTTAGTTGACGTTGGTTGGTGCTGGCAAGTGGGGCCGCTGTTGGTGCCCCGCAGTGGACACGTCTTCACCTATCCAGATCATCGTGGGACCCACAACTTGTCCACGTTAGTGCGCCGGACCCACAACTTACCCAGGTGACCATTGCAAAATGGGAGCCCGAGCCAGCCCAGCGCCCGTGCCCGTGCCATTGCTTCCCCTTTCTTTCCCCGCGCCCGATTGTTCTTCTTCTCCGCCGGCAGTGCCCTTCTCCGGCAGGCGGGTGATGTCTAGTTTCTCTTCGACCTCCCGTTCTACATGGCCGCAGTATGGACCTGTGCCTTTGACAAGATGCCCTGACTTCCCACGCCAGGAGCCTCTGAAGCGGTCGATCTGTAAGACGGACGAGAACGGCAATCATGGACGTGAGTTCCTTGCATGCGAGAGCTTGCCATATAGAGAGGGGGATAAGGTTAGATCTCGCTCCAATTTCTCTGTTTTCTCTCGATTTTCTTGCTATTCCCTCGAATTTGGGATTTAGGGTTCCCGTTGTTGTTTTCAGATCCTGAAGAAATGCAGGCATTTCGAGTGGATCGATGTGTACGTTCAGAGGCTTCAATTGCAGGAATCAATTGGCGCTATTGGGGAGCGCAATTTGGGAGGGGGACTTGCTCTGTAGAGAATGCGGCGGAGAGAGGAGCCGTTCCGATTATGCCTAATGCTCCCAATGTAGGACCGGTGGAAGTGAAGGGAGAACCGAAGAAAATGAACAAGCGATTAAGGCAGTTGATCGAGTTGAAGAAGCAAGCTAATCCGATGGCTGGTTGTTTTTTCCGTTGTATAAGCTGCGATCGGATTCTTATCATTGCTCACCGGGCGCTAGAAGTTGTTACAAGGGATACCTTGTTACAAATTCATTATTCAGTTACATGTACTTGTAGTTGTTTTCATGGTTAGTGTATGCATTCACCGAAATTACCAACTATATTGGAATGCTTTATGTATGCCTCATGTTTATACAAGGGATTCTTATCATTGCTCACCGAACTATATTAGTGTGTGCCGTTTCAAATTACCGAAACTATAAGACAAAACTATATCCCCTAAAAGAAAAAGGAAAGCGAAAGATAGTTGATAATTGTTAGAGGTGTGACAATAATGCATTCACCGAAATCCGCAAATATGTATGCCTCATGTTTATACCGAAATTATACCACTTTTGGGCCGTTTCAAATTACCGAAACTATATGGCAAAACTATATCCCCTAAAAGAAAAAGGAAAGCGAAAGATAGTTGATAATTGTTAGAGGGGTGAAAATAATGCATTCACCGAAATCCGCAAATATGTATGCCTCATGTTTATACTGAAATTATACCACTTTTGGGCCGTTTCAAATTATCGAAACTATATGCCAAAACTATATCCCCTAAAAGAAAAAGGAAAGCGAAAGATAGTTGATAATTGTTAGGGGGTGACAATAATGCATTCACCGAAATCCGCAAATATGTATGCCTCATGTTTATACCAAAATTATACCACTTTTGGGCCGTTTCAAATTACTAAAACTATATGCCAAAACTATATCCCCTAAAATAAAAAGGAAAGCGAAAGATAGTTGATAATTGTTAGAGGGGTGACAATAATGCATCCACCGACAGAGAGAGAGAGGGGTGGACACGAAGATACGGGGAGGGGTATACTGCCCGTTAGATCAGTTGATCAACGGTTCGTGGAGTCGATCCGTGTGACAACGGCTCAACCAATGAGGATAAGTTTGGGCTTCTGAGAGCATTTGTGACAGAACTTGAGGGCAAAACTGAGTAGTACTAACAATCCAAGGGCACATAAATAGTAAATAGACTAAGGGATTCAAACAAAAAGAATTACAAAATGAAAATGCGTGTTTTGTACAATATAATTCATATTGGGCTACATCAAATTATTTGCGATTCAAATATACATGAGTGTGACAATTATGGCATCATTTAGACAAACTATGTTTTTGGGGAAGATGTTTTGCAAAGGGGTTTGAGTGGAAAACCATGCATCTTCATAGCTACACTAGTGATTTTGAGAAGTGGCAATTTGTGGTAAAACTTGATTTATATATGTTTGTTAAGGTTTTCTTGGTGGCAGGTTGCGTAGGAAGACTCCATGAGTAGGTGCCACTATGTTTTTATTTTTTTTGAATTTGTTTGTGCATGAAATGCCTCAATTAGATATGTTAATCTCATTTGTTGACTCTCTGTTGACTAGCTACTTGAGGGTAAAACTGAGTATATTGCACTTGCCAGTCTAAGTACTCGAGGGGAAAACTGAGTACAGATAAAATTTCTGTATAAGGCCCGAGGTTATAACTGAGTACACCAAACGTCCCAAGGTTAGACTCGTGTCGCGGTGCACGCTGTAGCCGTGCATAGCGGACGCGTGTTGCGGTACACGCCATCTTCATCTTTATAGAGCCCTTTTCCTCTCCCTCGACGCACGTTCTCACTGCAACCGCCTCTCCTGTCCCATCATCTTCTCCACAAACGAAGAAAAAACCCTGAAGAAAACCGCCGGCGATGGAGAAGAATGAGATGCCCATTGTCGGCGCATCAGCCGCCGGCGCATCGGCCGCTGCCCCCGTCCGGGCCCCTGTCGCTGCTTCCAACGTAGCAGCCGACGCATCAGCCGCCGGCGCATCGGCCGCCGCCACCGTCCAGGCCCCCGTCGCTTGGGACCCGTACGAACCAGTGCCGTACGTCGCGCTGGAGAACCCCTACAACACCAGCATCATCGACGACGAGCCGGAGGTAACCCTTTGCTCCCTTGTTCTTATCCCATTTCAGTCCTTTTGTGTTAGATCTAGCGTTATTAGGGTTCCTCTGTTCCTAGTTCAATCCTTTTGTGTTAGATCTTGCGTTATTAGTGCTTGTGATTTGCTTTTGTTTAAGATTTGTGCCGATGATGATGAATATTTGGGCACAAATTGATTCGAGGGTTTGGTCGATGAAACGGTTGGTGTGTTCAAATTTGTTGTGCATGATCTTTGGTTTATTGACTCAAATCCTGGATATAAGTGTGTCCAATGTAACTGAGGCTACCTCTTTTTTTCGATCCCATATTATGATGCATGATCTTTGTTCACTCTCTGTTCCATCATCGTTGCAATTGACTCCGTGTTTTTTGCACGATCTTTGGTGCTACGCGATAGGTGTAGAGCAGCGACGTCGACAACGACGACGAGTCCTTCCACACCAAGACTCGTCACGTCCTCAGGAGGCTGCAGTCCGGCCATTACGATGGCCCCTTTGCTCGAGGCATTTACAAGTGCCCCTTCTGCAACAGGAAGCTCCGCGCCACCGACTTCAACTGCCTGGTGAACCATGATGAATCCATTGCCAGATGCGGCGCTAGAGTTGGAACGACGGTGAACGTGCATGCATTCATGGCCAAACACAAAGCACTTGGGATTCACCTGCGCAACCTCCAGGCGAGTCACAGGCGCAACCTGGAGGCGTTGAACATGCCTACTGCACTCTCTGTATGTGACTGCTCTATCTGTAGAGCAGCTTAAATTCATGTAAAATGTAGCTTATGTTGTAGGGTTCTATAGGTACTATGTTGGCTGCTGTATGCAGCTTATCCTATATTTTTTCTGGATTTGTTCCCTAGATTTCCTACCTGATTGGGTAAAAACGAAGGCATAAATAAATGAATGTCGTTAAAAAACAGAAGGAGAAGCTGCTCTAGATTTGCTACCAATTTGGGCTATCAAATATGAATGAGATCGAGCGGGAGAGAGGAAAAAGGTACATTGAAAACTGCTAATCTGGGCGAAAGAGATAGAAACCACTCGTGCCCACGTCCCGAACCCACACGGCTCCACACGCTACGGCTCCACACGCTACGGCCCCACACGCTACGGCCACACAAACATGGTCTCGTCCTGTCCCACGCGGTTCTTTCCTACCAGCCCCACACGACGCAGCCACTGTTGCGGTCAGAAACCCACCGGCGAGCAGCGACGGGCAACACAGTAGAGCCGGGAGGCTCCCAGGACTGCGGCTGGCCCTGGTCCCTCCGAGCGACGGCCCGCAAATAGTCGGCACGCACGTCCGATGCTGGTGCAAGGGCGTGCCACCTGACCTATACCTGGTCAGGAAGGTGATGGAGATCCCTCGCTTAGTTTCCTGCATGGCATACACGTAAACATTAAATACGAGCCTCGATCGGCTCTCGGAGTTGTCTCGTGAATCGGCTCAAAGAGCCGATCCACCCATGATTCGCACGAGGTGTACGAATATATGGTGGTCCTGCTTGATCAATATAAAGCTAAAGCGATCTACTACGATTTAGGGTTTTCACCACATAATCGGAACATCCTACTCATGATTGAGCCTGGCGGCCACGCACGGTGATCGTAAACCATCCCTAGACAAGGCCTAAAAACCAACACGAGGTTGATCCCCGGAACATCCTGTCTAGGGCTAGCAAACTACACCCTACGCGCCACTGGATCCTTCAATCCATTTGTAAGGCCTAACTATGCAGATATTAAACTAATCCTTGAAGAACAAGGAGCAATCATAACGGATCGGATCTACTAAATAATGATCAAGCGGGGTGCCGCCCTTACACCTAAGATCGGCGTAAGGGCGGCTAGTCGTCTCAGGGTTGCACGACGATAGCATATGATACGATGAACAATGCTAACCCTAACACATCTAAGATAACTACGTTGCTCGCCATCAAAAAGGCTTCAGTACGAGCAACGCATGAACAGCGAATAAACTTGTACTTGCCTAGATCGCAAGATGCGATCTAGGCAGCATGATGCTTACCCGGAAGAAACCCTCGAGACAAGGGAGTTGGCGATGCGCCTAGATTGGTTTGTGGTGAACGTGATTGTTGTTTATTTCATAAACCATAGATACATATTTATAGTCCGTAGACTCTCTAACGTGGGAATAATCCCAACCGTGCACGAGCCAAACTCTAACTAACCGACACGTATCCTATATTTATAGATACAAGGGCAAACTAGCCCAAACTTTACATATAAGGCCGATTCACATATATTCTTCCATGTAGATTCTTCAAGCCCATCTTGATCGCGGCCCACCTCTAACTCGGTCAAATTCTGGTGATAACACATGCCCCCCTGGTTTTGGAATTGATAATTCCAAAATCACTCTGCTTTTTTCTTCGTCGGGTCATGTCGTGGCAGAACCATCGCAGTATTCTTCATCATGATGCCTTGCCTTCTCAACTTCTCTGCAAGATTTGATAGCTTTAGCATCACTTCCTCGGAAACTGTAATGGCATTAAATCTCCACTAGGCTCCCCCTTATTTAACTGTGCCGACCGATTCGCCTCTTCATCCCCCTCCTCTGTTCTAGCTATCGGCACCGAAAAACCCTCTTTCCCTGTAGCAATGTCTTCTTCTTCCTCCGCCTCCTCCGGCCTCTCTTTCCAATCCTCTTCCTCGAGCGAGCCGATGTCAGAGCCAGAGTGGGACTTCGAGTTCGTGTCAGATGGCCCACCAGAAGCCCTCGTCGGATCAGATGGAGACCTGCCCCTGACTGATGTGGAGGTCGACCTCCAGTTCCTCATCGAAGGGGAACTGGAGAGCGAGAGCGAGGATGACCTCCACTCCTGGAGGAACCCCACTTCCTCCAATAAGGAGGAGGAAGAGGAAGACGAAGAAGAAGAGGAGGAACAGGAAGAAGAGGAGGAAGATGACTCCTCCTCCTCTGCTGGGTACCCGCCGGCGAAGCGCTTCCGTGCTTGGGCGGACAGTGAAGATGACGATGATGACGAAGAGGAAGAAGCTCCGGCCGAGGGCTGGGGCAGCAGCGACGAGGAGTTCTCCGGAAGCAGCGCCGGCGGCAGCTACGATGCCGACGACGAGGGCAGCGAGGATTAGTAGAGTAGGAACAGTAGTACTCGAGCAATCGGCTCTTCTTTTGTTCCTTTCTTGAGCAATCGGCTCTTCATTGTAAAAAACCCTCCTTTTATTAATGAAGAAGTATTTCCAATCAACTTTTTGCCGATAGTCAAAGTCAAACGATCTCCCAAAAAAGCCGATGGCATCGCATCGGTCTCTACCATAAAAACACGAGTAAGGTCGACCCAGCTGCCCCTCCAAACGGTAACCTGCGACCTCCGTCTGAGAAAGCAAACTCAGATCCCCAAATCGCCGCCTGAGCAGTTCTAACTCACGGCCACCCGCATCCCAGATCTCGACCGCGCCGCCCCAACTCTACAGCGCATCCGATGGCGGAATCATCCAATACCAACGCCATGGTCTCCGGTCTGAAGGTAATCCTTAGCCTCCTCTCGCCATTCGAATCAACGTTAGGATTAATAGCAAACACCTAAATTAATGTTCTGTTCTGTTATTAATTTTAGGTTTCAGACATCCTACTGCCACATCCTTCTCTCGCAAATTCTATGTGCCTCGGTCCCCGTTCTTCCGAGAGTTCCGCCCTCTTAATTTCATGCGAGGCTAACAGAATCCCCTTCGTGAACCAGAACTTAGATCTGTCTTCCTGGGCCGACTGCCTGCGAGCCTGGCCTAATCCTCCTGAGGGTTGGGTGGCATGGTACAATAGAGTATCCAAAACCCACTATGCCACCAGGAAGCCATAGGGATAGCCGATGCCTTGTCATTATCATTGTCTCCCCTTGAAAAGAATGAAAATATTCTGAAAACCATCGGCTACTTCGGTCCGATGCATCGAACTCGCTTTATGTTTGGCCATGGCCCTATGACACCAACTCTGCTGGATGTGGCCATGATCACAGGCCTAGACATTGCATCCCCCAGCCCTTCTGCATTCAAACTGCCGAAAGTTCCTTTCACCCTTTCCTCTAAAAAAGAGTGTACCAGCTATACCTGGGCATGTGTCGGGCCGGGCCGGGCCTCGGGCCGGGCCGAGGTAGGCCCGATGCAAAAAAATCCGGCCCAAGCCCGGCCCGGCCCGACCAAAATCCCACCAAGCCCGTCGGGCCGTCGGGCCGCGGGCCGGGCCACAGTGTTAAAGTGCATTTTCGGGCTACCCAGGCCCGGCCCGGCCCGGCAGTCGGGCCAAAATTTCTGGCCCAGGCCCGAGTTTTTTGGGCCGGGCTCGGGCCGGGCCGTCGGGCCGGGCTGCCCATGGCCAGATATAGTACCAGCTGGGGTGCCTACCTCAATCGTTATATGAAAACCAAAGGCCCTGTGACAGAGAGAGAACACACAGCCTTCCTGAACTTCTGGTTGGAGCACTTCATATTCTGTGGCCCATCACTCGCCCCTACCAAGAATTACCTTTCCCTGGCCTATGAACTTGCCAAAGGCACCCAACTTGGTCTCGGCAAACTGTTTCTTGGAGAGGTCTATCGATCTCTTCAACTGATGTCTGTCAAACTATTCTCTCAAAAGACAGTTAAAACTGGCGCCCCTGGTGGTTTATTCAGTTATGGGCTCAGCTGTACTTTCAGAACCAGATCCCAGACTTCCCACCTTTGGCCACCTGCACCTTCCCGGATGCTAATGGAAAGGAGATCCGATGCACCAGCTATGGCCAAGCTTTGTATGGTCTCCCAGGCAGCAGGCTGATCCCTAAGGAAGCAGCAGGGTGGTTCAAGATTTTCTTCCAAGGTTTGGACAACCCCCTGTTCTTTCCTTATGTTGAATCAGAGAACTTTGAGAACCCAGTCTCCTTTCGATTGGATAACTTTGCCGATGACGCTAGTACCCGGCATCTGTACTCTATCATGATTCGTCCTTGCTTTCTCCCAGTTGGCATGAGTACCTCAAACCGGATCATCAAGCCCGGTTATGAATCTTACCAACCGGTAATAGTAGCCCGACAACTTGGTCTCGGGCAGGTGCCTCCACACTTCTTCCTACACCACCTGACAGCAAGCAGAGCTGAACTGCCTGACATCCTCACTGGCCAAAGGTGAACCTTCTTTGATGCTCTGGCCGTCCCAATTCCCCACAACCTCCGTTTCACCTTCACTACCGATGGTTTCGAGACTTGGTGGTCCATGTGGAAGACCCATGCCTTCAGAAGAGCTCTAGGACCACTGCTGAGACAACTTGATGCTGAGTATGACGTTCCTGCCGACCAGGTACCATTACTTATAAATTTCTTGCAATGGTTTTATGGTGATTGTCTGTAACCTGACTCCATCTCCTGGCAGCAACAAGATGGCCCAGTTCCAACGCAAGCCGATGGCTCCCCCTTCGAATTCCTTCCTCCGGCCCCAGTGGTTCTCTTCTGCCAGAGCTCGCCACCCCTGAAGAAAGGCATAATGCAGAGTCAGCCGATTTCACCGAAATCGGCTCCCAAGAGTAAAGCATCTTCGGGGCCGGATGCCCCCCGAGCCTCAACTCAGGCGAGGACGGCAGTGAGGAAGGTGGCTGCCAGAAAGACCCTGAAGCGCAAAGCTCCTGCCCAAGAAAGCTTGCACGTACGTTGACTTGTGCCCTGTCCACTTTTATCTGCTTCCCAGTCTTTTGCAACATGCTTGTACTTCTTTCTACAGACTTCCACCGAAGAGAACTCCAGTGGGGACGCAGGGTCCAACCAGAGGGATTCGAGCTCGGGCAACTCCGAGAAGTCCACCACGCAGAGCTACACGGCCTCGCCAGCGCCGGCTTCTAAGAAAAGGTCGATTCCCGAGCCTCCTGTTCCCCAAGCCCCGATCAAATCAGGGTCACGCGTGAAGCGTCGATGCGTCAAAAGGGCTCGCAAAGACCCACGAGCTTCTCCATCAAGCCAGGAGGTCTCAAATGTAATTATCTCCCTGGTTTATATTTCATGCCAACCCATTGCCACTTAGATCGGCTAATTACTTCCTTTTGCAGACCAATGATACCTCTAGCGGAGACGTCGAGGAGGTACTGATGCCGTCCGTCACGCTAGACCTAGCCACCTCGACGATCGTGGCTGACCAAGTGGCTCACCTAGCCAAGTCCACGGAAAAGCCGATTATCACGACATCGGCTGCTCCTCCTACCTTGGGAGAGGTACACCCCACTTCCTTGGCTCTATCACTTTCTTCGTTGTATACTAACACCACTTTTGTTTGCCTTGTCAGGGTTGTGATCTCTCAAGCTTGCTGACGTTCGATCCTGAATCCATCGAACCAACTACTTCCAAGGCAAGTGAAGAGCCCAATCCTAGCACGGTCCATGGTCCACTCCAGCGTCTCAAGGATTTGCTCTCTTCCTCAATTGAGTCCCTGGTTGAAAATTCCGAGGAAGTCAAAGGCATCCTCGAAGGTATCCAGCCCCATCTCCCTATGACACTGCAAGTGAAGCTTTGGCCAGCTGTGACTCTGTCGGTCTTCAAGTCAAGGGTGTGGTCGGCTCGCCAAAGGATTAATCTTCGCCACACCCAGCTTCCATTGAGAACCGATATTGCGGACAAGTGTCAACGGCTCAACGAGAAGAAGGCTGCTTTAGACGCCAAAACTGACACTTCTGCCAATAGTGCCGAACTCGAGACCCTGCGTAAGGAACTGGAGAACCTTGAAGAGAGGGTCAGGGTGACCAAGCAGCTTATCCAAGACAAGGAAACCCTTATTGCCCACTCTCAAGAGGAAGCAAAGGGCCTCACAGCCGATCTGAAGACCGATCTGGCTGAAATTCGTACCCTGAGCAGTCAGTTGGTGACGGGCAAAGACGAGGACGACGAGGCTGAGATCGCCGAGGTGGATCGCATCCGTGCTGACGCCCTTCGCGCCCTCAGCGCGTTTCTTCAGTAGAGCCTTTCTGTATAAAACTGTCAAATGTTTAGAATCGATGACTGTGCATCGGCTCCTTACTTTCTGAAGCCGGTGTCTCTGCGTCGGCTGTACTTGTTACACTTTTTTTTTTCTCTGGCCGATTTTCCTATCGGCCCCTAATATTTTATTGCCCATGTATCGCACATGTTCATAGCATCTGTCTATCTGCTCATGTGCCCCCCGAGCCGAATCTGTCAGGTTACTGCAGATATCGGCTCTGCAGTTATCCACAGAACTATACCTGAACATCGGCTCTGCGGACATGACCAATGCCAGTTTCCCCGAGCTCACAAGCCGATGTAGACCCATACCCTAGCTTTCCGTCACCTGTTAGATCGACACTAAATACAGGGAGAACGTGTGGTAAGGATAATACGGGCTGATCGCTGGAATCGGCCTTCATCTTGATTGTAACCGGGACTTTTTGGAATTGTCGAGGCCGATCGCGTGCAACGGCTTCCTCCTTGTCCTCGCTATGAGAGCAGCTGCCCTCGTCTCTGTCCTTACCAGGGTGGCGCCCAAGTCCTACCACGTTGATGCTGAACGAGAATCTTGGCTGGCACCTCCCAGGGTATGTGCATTCCACCATGTCAACGGCGTATGCCGGTGAATTCGGCACTTCTGGTGCTGTCAACGTGAATGGCGGCGGTGGACGGGACTGGAGTGGCATCTCTCCTTGGTAAGTCCCGAGAGCTGGTCCTGACGGAGAGTACTGATGCCTCATGATTTCCTGGATCACCCAAAGAGCGACACGCTCCAAAGTGTTCACCAGGCTCTCAGAATGGCGGTGTAGCGAATTAGCTACCATGAAGTTAACCTCCTGACGCAGGGACCTGGTGCGTTCTTCTGACGGGGCGGACAGGTCCACCCCATCGAGCGCGCCTTCAGGTGAGAACCCTTTCCACCTGATGCCATGTGAGCGGGTTCTGTGAAAAGAGCCGATGAGGTCGGCTTCGAGGATCGCTTTGACCTCGTCATACTTCTTCTTGAGCTCCTTGGTCAGATCCTCGTACGTGACTGGGGTGCCGTCCGCCATCTCAGATGTAGATGGCGATGCGGTTGATGTCGAAGACGGTCCCACCGGGTGTGCCAGAATGTGTTGCGGTCAGAAACCCACCGGCGAGCAGCGATGGGCAACACGGTAGAGCCGGGAGGCTCCCAGGACTGCGGCTGGCCCTGGTCCCTCCGAGCGACGGCCCGCAAAGACTCGGCACGCACGTCCGATGCTTTGGTGCAAGGGCGTGCCACCCGACCTATACCTGGTCAGGAAGGTGATGGAGATGCCTCGCTTAGTTTCCTGCATGGCATACACGTAAACATTAAATACGAGCCTCGATCGGCTCTCAGCTTGTCCTGTGAATCGGCTCAAAGAGCCGATCCACCCATGATTCGCACGAGGTGTACGAATATATGGTGGTCCTGCTTGATCAATATAAAGCTAAAGCGATCTACTACGATTTAGGGTTTTCACCACATAATCGGAACATCCTGCTACTCGTGATTGAGCCTGGCGGCCACGCACGGTGATCGTAAACCGTCCCTAGACAAGGCCTAAAAACCAACACGAGGTTGATCCCCGGAACATCCTGTCTAGGGCTAGCAAACTACACCCTACGCGCCACTGGATCCTTCAATCCGTTTGTAAGGCCTAACTATGCAGATATTAAACTAATCCTTGAAGAACAAGGAGCAATCATAACGGATCGGATCTACTAAATAATGATCAAGCGGGGTGTCGCCCTTACACCTAAGATAGGCGTAAGGGCGGCTAGACGTCTCAGGGTTGCACGACGATAGCATATGATACGATGAACAATGCTAACCCTAACACATCTAAGATAACTACGTTGCTCCCCAAGAATATGTTCAGATATATATTGAAATATATGCACGAATGATATGTGCAAGGTATGCCATGCGCTCATGCACACTAATTGTGTATATATATTATGAGGCAACTTAATCAAATGTGTTTTCATTCGAGAGAACTTGTCAAAATTCAGGTTAATTAATTTATCGGCGCTAATTAGTTGGTCGCTTGGTTGATGCGCAATTAAGTGTTGTTGGCCTATATATATATATATATGTAGGGTTTAATTAGGGTTTAGGGTTTAGGGTTAGCTAGCTAGGGTTTTAGGGTTAGGGTTAGGGTTCATTAGGGTTTAGGGTCTATATAGGGTTTAGGGTTTAGGGTTTGGGGTTTAGTGTTTGGGGTTTAGGGTCTAGCTAGGGTTAGGGTTTAGGGTTTAGTGTTTAGGGTTTAGGGTGTAGTGTTTAGGGTTTAGGGTCTAGGGTTTAGTGTTTAGGGTGTACGTTTAGGGTATAATTAGGGATTAGGGTTGTAGGGTTTAAGGTTTAGGGATCATTGATCGAGTGCACACACACATTATTAGAGGCACCCGCGCCTTTGCGCATAAAGTGCATGCGTATATATATAAGTGTGTTTCTTGGCCACGAACGATATATAGATCTAGAGAGAGATTGAAATATATTTAGGGTTTATGGTTTAGGGTTTAGTGTTTAGGGTGTATGTTTAGGGTATAATTAGGGATTAGGGATTAGGGTTAATTTAGGTTTTAAGGTTTAGGGATCATCGATCGAGTGCACACACACATTATTAGAGGCACCCGCGCCTTTGCGCATAAAGTGCATGCGTATATATAAGTGTGTTTCTTGGCCACCAACGATATATAGATCGAGAGAGAGAGAGATTGAAATATATATATATCCCCAAGAATATGTTCAAATATATATTGAAATATATGCACGAATGATATGCAAGGTATGACATGCGCGCATGCACCCTAATTATATATATATTATGAGACTACTTAATCAATTGTGTTTTCATTAGAGATCGAGAACTTGTCAAAATTCAAATTAATTAATTTATCAGCGCTAATTAGTTGGTCGCCTGCTTGATGCGCAATTAAGTGTCGTTGGCATATATATATGTAGGGTTTAATTAGGGTTTAGGGTTAGCTAGCTAGGGTTTTAGGGTTAGGGTTAATTAGGGTTTAGGGTTTATATAGGGTTTAGGGTTTAGTGTTTAGTGTTTAGGGTTTTTGGGTTTAGGGTTTAGTGTTTAGGGTTTAGGGTTTAGCGTGTTTAGGGTGTTTATTAGGGATTAGGGATTAGGGTTTTAGGGTTTTATGGTTTAAGGTTTAGGGATCATCGATCGAGTGCGTACACACATTATTAGAGGCACCCGCCTTAATTTGCGCATAAAGTGCATCCGTATATATATAAGTGTGTTTCTTGGCCACCAACGATATATAGATCGAGAGATAGAGATTGAAATCCCCAAGAATAATTTCAAATATACGCACACACATGAATTATTAGAGGCACCCGCGCCTTTGCGCATAAAGTGCATGCGTATATATATAAGTGTGCTTCTTGGCCACCAACGATATATAGATCGAGAGAGAGAGATTGATATATATCCCCAAGAATATGTTCAAATATATATTGAAATATATGCACGAATGATATGCAAGGTATGCCATGCGCGCATGCACACTAATTATATATGTATATTATGAGACTACTTAATCAAATGTGTTTTCATTCGAGATCAAGAACTTGTCAAAATTCAAGTTAATTAATTTATCAGCTCTAATTAGTTGGTCGCCTGCTTGATGCGCAATTAACTGTCATTGGCTTATATATGTAGGGTTTAATTAGGGTTAGGGTTAGGGTTAGTGTTAATTAGGGTATAGGGTCTAGGGTTTAGGGTTTAGTGTTTAGGGTTTAGGGTTTAGCTTTTAGGGTTTAGGGTTTAGTGTTTAGGGTTTTTGGGTTTAGGGTTTAGTGTTTAGGGTTTAGGGTTTAGTGTTTAGGGTGTTTAAGGATTAGGGTTTTATGGTTTAAGGTTTAGGGATCATCGATCGAGTGCGCACACACATTATTAGAGGCACCCGCCTTAATTTGCGCATAAAGTGCATGCGTATATATATAAGTGTGTTTCTTGGCCACCAACGATATATAGATCGAGAGATAGAGATTGAAATCTCCAAGAATATGTTCAAATATACGCACACACATGAATTATTAGAGGCACCCGCGCCTTTGCGCATAAAGTGCATGCGTATATATATAAGTGTGCTTCTTGGCCACCAACGATATATAGATCGAGAGAGAGAGATTGATATATATATATATCGCCAAGAATATGTTCAAATATATATTGAAACATATGCACGAATGATATGCAATGTATGCCATGCGCGCGTGCACACTAATTATATATATATTATGAGACTACTTAATCAAATGTGTTTTCATTCAAGATCGAGAACTTAGCTTGTCAAAATTCAAGTTAATTAATTTATCAACGCTAATTAGTTGGTCGCCTGCTTGATGCGCAATTAAGTGTCGTTGGCCTATATATATATGTAGGGTTTAATTAGGGTTTAGGGTTATCTAGCTAGGGTTTTAGGGTTAGGGTTAGGGTTAATTAGGGTTTAGGGTCTATATAGGGTTTTGGGTTTGGGGTTTAGTGTTTATGGTTTAGGGTCTAGCAGGGTTAGGGATTAGGGTTTAGTGTTTAGGGTTTAGGGTTTAGGGTGTAGTGTTTAGGGTCTAGGGTTTAGGGTTTAGTGTTTAGGATGTTTAGGGTGTACGTTTAGGGTATAATTAGGGATTAGGGATTAGGGTTTTAGGGTTTAAGGTTTAGGGATCGTCGATCGAGTGCACACACACATTATTGGAGGCACCCGCGCCTTTGCGCATAAAGTGCATGCGTATATATATAAGTGTGTTTCTTGGCCACCAACGATATATAGATCTAGAGAGAGATTGAAATATATTTAGGGTTTATGGTTTATGGTTTAGGGTTTATGGTCTAGGGTTAGGGTTTAGGGTTTAGTGTTTAGGGTTTAGGGTTTAGGGTGTAGTGTTTAGGGTTTAGGGTCTAGGGTTTAGGGTTTAGTGTTTAGGGTGTTTAGGGTGTACGTTTAGGGTATAATTAGGGATTATGGATTAGGGTTTTAGGGTTTAAGGTTTAGGGATCATCGATCGAGTGGACACACACATTATTAGAGGCACCCGCGCCTTTGCGCATAAAGTGCATGCGTATATATATAAGTTTGTTTCTTGGCCACCAACGATATATAGATCGAGAGAGAGATTGATATATATATATCCCCAAAAATATGTTCAAATATATATTGAAATATATGCACGAATGATATGCATGCAAGGTATGCCATGCGCGCATGCACACTAATTATATATATATTATGAGACTACTTAATCAAATGTGTTTTCATTCACTACAAGAAATCTGCCATAAGTTGACAAAATAAAGGTGTCACTGAAACGTCAATAATGGCTACTTGTGACGTTACGGTGACGCTTTTCAAAACGTCGAAAGCTGGGAGTCGACGATGATCGCTTAAGACGTTCCACTTGAAAACGTCGTAGAGCTTTGTGACGTTTTAAAATGTCACTGACAACATGACGTTCCCAAAACGTCATGGGCACCTGGCCCCGAGTCCAGCGTGGCAATCCGACGTGGCAAAATTATGACGAAACCAAAACGTCTTAATTCGAAATCAGCCCGGTCCAATTCTGTATTCTACATGGGCCGAGCCCAATAATTTCAGCCTTTTACCGTAAGCATTGGCATTTGTTTTGGTCCATTTCTGTTTTGGGCCTTAGCCGTTTTGCACCCTTTTTCTATTTTGGACCTCATCATTTTTACAGCATTTCTCTATTTGGGCCTTAGCCTTTTATGATCCATTTATTCTTTGGTTGGTCAGGTTTATATTAACAAGATTAGACAATATATAAATATCAACACATGATGAAATCATCCATATAAGAGCAGTAACTGAATATATTACAATATTTCCACAAATCAGATATATATACAAGAAAGACAACGACAACAGATTCATATTTGTACTACGGTGACCCATTGCATTGTAGTGATCTCTCGCTCGGTACTTGTTATTGTGTCCGAGTGCCACCCCAAAGACATCCTGGAAAAAACGAGCGAGTTCCGGATTCAGTTCCAGATTCACATTACAGGGACAAAGTACTTCTTGTCGTGTATGATAACAAAATAGTAGGTGAACTTGCTAACAGTATGAATTTTAATTCGCATGTGTCCAATTACGTTTAACAGCGAAATAATGCAACATAGGGCAGCAGTACTACAACAGGCTTCCAAAGAAAAATATGCATCAGACTGTAATAGATTTGTGCCTCTATCTACTGCAAGAGAAATGAGAGCATGGCCTAAAGTGAAATAAAAGAGTGCTAGTCATGTAAATGCTACCCCTGGAACATCATGCAGCCAATAAATTCGAAAATAGAGAACTGGAGTATAATATTTTCCATTTTACGGAGATCATTATGACTATGACTTATCACTTACATCATAAACTGAAAAGAAAGCAACACGTATATAATTAACCATAAAGTAATATCATAGAGACTTGATCAGACCCTAATACAAAGCTATTCAGACCATATATTCCATATCACATAGGTACTTAACTCAAAATAATGCACATCATCATGGCCCATCAACCAAGTAACAAAGAGGAGAATGAGATAGACCAAAGACTTACCTAATCTAGAGAATGAAAATTTTTGAAGCTTCTCATAGCTATTCAAGCAATCAGTCATTCTTGCTAGCCGGTAATAGATCTGGGATTCTAACTGGAGAACAGCAGCTGTTTCTTCTTGGCCATTCAATATTTCCAAAGCTTCTTGCAATTTGTTCTGCCTGTAGTAGCAGTATGCCTGAATATAGATAAAAATAATACTATTCAGCGGATTTGCACATCCTAGTCCTTTTATACCAGCAAATAAATGTCCTAGTATTCAAGATTTATAAAAACTACAATGAAAAAACTACTATTAGTCTATGGGAAAGTAGAGATCCTAAAGAAATTTCGAAGATCTACACTTAAGTGACAATGGAATCCAATCTTAGTTCATCAGCCTTTGTACTGCTACCCAACATGAAAGTAAATCCTCGTTATGTTTTAGTATTAGCTATCAACTAGGCTGCCGGCATTGCTGAGCAAAACCTTGTCACCTAATGCTTCGTATAAGTAAAAAAGTAAATCATACAGGCATACAAAAAAAAATCAAAAGAGATCAGCATATTGATATTTTCAACTGGATGATAATCATCAATTAAGGAGTAAAATGACCATGTTCACCCATAACAGTTTGATCTAAAAAAAACAGTTGCAGCTGCTCAGTACCAGAACAGACAAAGAAACGTAAAATAAAAATGTACAAATCTCATGCGATTATGGACTCTTTGCGCTCATTGGAACCTCAAATTTAAAATTTAAGTTAGACAAGCGTAATAATAGAAAATGCCATCACAAGTATTTAAGTTGCCGGGCCACAGCTTCTTGCCAGGCTGCAAACAACTCTTCAGTGTGCATTACAAAAACCAATACCAAGCTTTGTTAAACAATTTTGATCTGTAAAACAAATTTCTATATGCAGTGTTGTCAGCATCGTACCTAGCAAACCATCAGACATTAAACTACTTTTGATATTCAAAGGTAAACTTTCCGTCTCATCGTCACCCAGGTCGCCAAACCTTTACCTTCAGGTATGGAAATAACTCAAAGAAGAGGAAAACTATTTGTCTATGGGAAACTAGAGATCCTAAAGAAATGTCAAAGATTCACCACAAGTATTCAGCTTGCAGGGCCATATGTTCTTGCCAGGCCGCAAACACCTCTCGCAGTGTGCACTGCAAGTGAGTGCACATGGATTTTGTAAGTACGCAACGAACCAGCAATCAACTGTATTACAATTCTCAATAGCAAATTTTGTTATGCAATGTTGCTCTCTAGTAGATAAAATGATACACGGTGATGGCAGAATCGTGGCTAGCAAATAGCAATCTACCGAACATTAAACTGTTTTTGATATTCGAAGCTTCAAAGATGGTTCAGAGACTTTCCGCTTGGTCATCACCAAGCAGGTCTGACTGCTTCCAGATCCCAAAACCGCAGCCTATCGATCCACGCAGTCAGGACAGCAAGCGAACGCAAACAGATCCAGCGCGCACTAGCAAGGGGTGGGAGGATGAACGTGCGTTACCTTATAGAAGCTGAGGTCGATGGGGAGGCGCTCGGCGGCGCGGATGGCCGCGAGAGCCTTGTCCGTGGCGTCGGACTTGATGTGCGCCACCACCTTGCACCGCACCGCGTCCTCGTCGGCCGGCGCCGCCGCGAGAACTGCAGGATTAGCCGCGGGGGGTCAGGGTTTAGGGCATCATGGCACGGGAAGCGCGTCGGGGGAGAGGAGGAGGAGGGGGGGTGTGCAGCGCCTGACCTTGGTCGGCGACCTTGACGGCCTGGGGGAACTCGCCGGCCTCGATGTGGCGGTGGAGCGCCGAGAAGAGGTCCTCCACGGCGGCTGGCTCCGCCGCGGCCGCCGCCGCCGCCTTGGATTTGGGCGGCATCGGGATGTGGTTCGGTCGGGGTGTTTTGAGGGAAGGAAGGAGGGAGGGAGGTGGTGGCGGCGCAGGGAGGCTAGGGTTTGGCGCAGGGATAACAGGGAGGAGCGACGGATGCGCGGGATGCCCTATCGCGCGGTATTATCTGAAAATTTTCCAATTTTTTCCTATGGCGCGCTAGTTTCCAAAGTTTTCGGCGCGAATGGGAAAATCCTGGGTGGCAATTTCGGTTCTGTTTGGTGCGTTGGATGCTTCGGACGGTTGAGATCCAAGTCTTGGGCTGATCCTTGGTAGGTTGTTTCCTGTCTTCTGATTGGCTAATTTTTTTAGCATGCTAATGACGTTGTTGATTTGTCGCAATCGGCAGTGGAAAAACGTCGTAGGCCACTTAATTTTGCTAATGACGTTTTGACCTAAATTGCCAATGACGTTTTTGCTCAATAACGTCACGATTTTCTAGGGTTTTGCCTCCCCCGAGTGGCCAACGACGGTCAATGCTAGGAACGTCATAAAGCTATGACATTTTGATTTCCAGTCATAAAAAAAACGTCATATTATGGCAGATTTCTTGTAGTGATTCGAGATCGAGAACTTAGCTTGTCAAAATTCAAATTAATTAATTTATCAGCTCTAGTTAGTTGGTCGCCTTCTTGATGCGCAATTAAGTGTCATTGGCCTATATATGTAGGGTTTAATTAGGGTTTAGGGTTAGCTAGCTAGGGTTTTAGGGTTAGGGTTAGGGTTAATTAGGGTTTAGGGTCTATATAGGGTTTAGGGTTTGGGGTTTAGTGTTTTGGGTTTAGGGTCTAGCTAGGGTTAGGGATTAGGGTTTAGTGTTTAGGGTTTAGGGTTTAGGGTGTAGTGTTTAGGGTTTAAGGTCTAGGGTTTAGGGTTTAGTGTTTAGGGTGATTAGGGTGTACGTTTAGGGTATAATTAGGGATTAGAGATTAGGGTTTTAGGGTTTAAGGTTTAGGGATCATCGATCGAGTGCACACACATATTATTGGAGGCACCCGCGCCTTTGCGCATAAAGTGCATGCGTATATATATATATATAAGTGTGTTTCTTGGCCACCAACGATATATAGATCTAGAGAGAGATTGAAATATATTTAGGGTTTATGGTTTAGGGTTTAGGGTTTATGGTCTAGGGTTAGGGTTTAGGGTTTAGTGTTTAGGGTTTAGGGTGTAGTGTTTAGGGTTTAGGGTCTAGGGTTTAGTGTTTAGGGTGTTTAGGGTGTACGTTTAGGGTATATTTAGGGATTAGGGATTAGGGTTTTAGGGTTTAAGGTTTAGGGATCATCGATCGAGTGCACACACACATTATTAGAGGCACCCGCGCCTTTGCGCATAAAGTGCATGCGTATATATATATGTGTGTTTCTTGGCCACCAACGATATATAGATCGAGAGAGAGAGATTGATATATATATACCCCCAAGAATATGTTCAAATATATATTGAAATATATGCACGAATGATATGCAAGGTATGCCATGCGCGCATGCACTCTAATTATTTATATATTATGAGACTACTTAATCAAATGTGTTTTCATTCGAGATCGAGAACTTGTCAAAATTCAAGTTAATTAATTTATCAGCGCTAATTAGTTGGTCGCCTGCTTGATGCGCAATTAAGTGTCGTTGGCATATATATGTAGGGTTTAATTAGGGTTAGGGTTAGGGTTAATGTCAATTAGGGTATATGGTCTAGGGTTTAGTGTTTAGAGTTTAGGGTTTAGTGTTAAGATTTTAGGGTTTAGGGTTTAGTGTTTATGGTTTTTGGGTTCAGGGTTTAGTGTTTAGGGTTTAGGGTTTAGTGTTTAGATTGTTTAGGGATTAGGGTTTAGGGTTTTATGGTTTAAGGTTCAGGGATCATTGATCGAGTGCGCACACACATTATTAGAGGCACCCGCCTTAATTTGCGCATAAAGTGCATGCGTATATATATAAGTGTGTTTCTTGGCCACCAACGATATATAGATCGAGAGATAGAGATTGAAATCCCCAAGAATATGTTCAAATATACGCACACACATGAATTATTAGAGGCACCCGCGCCTTTGCGCATAAAGTGCATGCGTATATATATATATATATATATATATATATATATATATATTTATATATATATATATTTATAGGCTAAATACTTCCTACTCCTGGGTGTAGTTACACCCATATCTAATATACTACCATACAGAAGTATATATGATACTTTATCAGTTTGAGTATATTCGTACACTATATCTAAGATACTCCAAACCAAGTTTGGTGAAAAAAATGCGATTGAACCCATAGTTTGCACTATATATCCGAAATACATGCATATGTATACGTTAAAAAATGAGTCTACCTAAAAAAATGTACATACTTCATATAAAGTGGTATATATACTACCGAAATAATCTTATATACTTCATACTATATGTACATACTCTTCGGTATGATAGATACTCTCTAGATTATGAGAAACACGCGTGGGTGTAACTACACCCGGGTGTAGTATGAATATGTCCTATATATATATATATATAAGTGTGCTTCTTGGCCACCAACAATATATAGATTGAGAGAGAGATTGATATATATATCCCCAAAAATATGTTCAAATATATATTGAAATATATGCACGAATGATATGCAAGGTATGCCATGCGCGCATGCACACTAATTATATATATTATGAGACTACTTAATCAAATGTGTTTTCATTCGAGATCAAGAACTTGTCAAAATTCAAGTTAATTAATTTATCAACTCTTATTAGTTGGTCGCCTGCTTGATGCGCAATTAAGTGTCATTGGCCTATATATGTAGGGTTTAATTAGGGTTAGGGTTAGGGTTAGTGTTAATTAGGGTATAGGGTCTAGGGTTTAGGGTTTAGTGTTTAGGGTTTAGGGTTTAGTGTTTAGCTTTTAGGGTTTAGGGTTTAGTGTTTAGGGTTTTTGGGTTTAGGGTTTAGTGTTTAGGGTTTAGGGTTTAGTGTTTAGGGTGTTTAAGGATTAGGGTTTTATGGTTTTATGGTTTAAGGTTTAGGGATCATCGATCGAGTGCGCACACACATTATTAGAGGCACCCGCCTTAATTTGCGCATAAAGTGCATGCGTATATATATAAGTGTGTTTCTTGGCCACCAACGATATATAGATCGAGGAGAACCAACCTGAGGTTGGGTGGTTAGGTGGGTGGTTGTACCCCCAGCCCACCAGAGTTCAAACCCCAGGTTTGACATCTGTGTGTCTCATAAAGGCGGAATATTCATTCAGTGGGAGGCGACGTTCCCGTCGACAGCGAGGCGCTTGTGGTGACTTCGTCAATTTCAAGATCCAATCCGCCGGCTCAGTCTTCTGGAGGTGCTCATAGGGGTAGGGTGTGCGTATGTGCGTTCATAGGGGTGAGTGTATGCGCGTGTATATGAGCGCCTGCGTTTGTACTGTGTTTCTCAAAAAAACGATATATAGATCGAGAGATAGAGATTGAAATCCCCAAGAATATGTTCAAATATACGCACACACATGAATTATTAGAGGCACCCGCGCCTTTGCGCATAAAGTGCATGCGTATATATATAAGTGTGCTTCTTGGCCACCAACGATATATAGATCGAGAGAGAGAGATTGATATATATAT